>NC_088985.1:35850124-36205124 GCF_963932015.1 Anas acuta | reverse complement strand
AATATTAATAAATATAGTTCAGGTAATAAATTGCATATACTAATTTAATTAAAAATAGATTATAGCATATTTTACAAATGGGACATTTTTGTAAGGAAATATAATGGACTTATGTTTCTGCTTTATTCTAGGAATGCGTAAGCTCCTAGTACATTTAGTCCTTATTGTGTCTCATTAAATTTTTAAAAACAGCTATTTTAATTGTCAAATATTTGACAGACTGCTAGAAAAAAACTGACACTTAAGTTTCAATTTTACAAGATGCATTTTTAATGAAGGCTCTTGCATACCACTTTATTATCTATAACCCAGTCTTGAAGGGGAAAAAAAAAAGGACAAAAATCAAATCCAACAACGTTTCCATACCTGGGCAAAGAAACTAGCTAAAGGAAAAGGAGCACTTGAGATATCCCAGGCAGCATTTGGGATGAGCAGGGAACATGCCTGGGCAGTCTGTTTAGCACAAGCCACTGCCAGGCAGAGAGCCTTCTCTCCCTGGAAGGAAACAAAAGGTGAAAAAGCCCCTCTGTGCTCACAAACCATTGCACAGAACCTGGAAAGTATCTCTCAGGTGTGTTTTGGTCAAGAAGCCAGTTTCCCCCTGGGGAGAAGGGACTTTCCCCCTGGCAGAAGCCGTTCCCAGGCAGCTGGGAGCAGCAGGAGTTGGGCAGAAGAGGGTGGCAAGGCAAGCGCCAGCCAGCCCAAAGCAGCTGTAAGGGGCAGAAGTGATAAAGCAAAGTGGCACAATGACTTGTCGCTCACTGCCACACAAAACAAGCGTAATTTATACACGGAGGGGTGGAACCGGCCTTGTAACGGGAAAAGCAATTAGCAGAAGTATGCAGAGGGAGGCAGAGGCCCTCTTTATATTACAGCCTTGCTGTCATTCGCCTTCCTCGCTTATATACTGCTGCTGGCAAGGCTGGCCCGAATAGGAAGCGATGTGCTGACAGTGGTTTGTGAGCCGGGGTGCTCGAAGTTAAGACATGGGAGTTTTCTTTATTCATTCTCTTTTGGTGTAGCTTCCTTTGCTGTTAACTATTTCAGGTTTGGGCATCCATGAAGAGACGCTCCTGAACAGCTGTAAGTGCTCCCAAACTGGGTGGTGCCCTCCCTAGCACACCAACATCTGAATGAAGTCTGCTTGCCTTCCTTAGAAGTACAAAACCTACATGACTTTTGTTCTTCTTTTTCCCAATGAAGTGCTGTCACACAAACAAGACTTTCTATGTTCTTTTTTCTCAATTTATTAAACAGGATGGGGTTTAGCCAGGCTACAAGCAACAGAGGGAAAATGCACATCAATGCACAGAGACAGGATACTTCTGAAGTTGGAGGTCTTGCACATCACACCATCACTGAGGGAAGTGCCATTGATTCACTAACAAGTTAAATGGATTATATGCACCTATCCCACATGTTAAATACCTGGCAGCCCCAAGGACTCTTCTCCTTAAGGGAGGGAGAGTCACACCCTAAAGAAAGGCGCAAACACCAACAAATATTTTATAGTGTTTTAATGTGAAATACATGTTGTTGCACATTAACCACAGGGTACTGATATCAGATAATCTGTTGCTCTCCTTGGATCTCCAATGCCATGGCCTATCCCCTTGTTCCTCCCTTCAGCCTCCTTTTCTCTGTTGCTCCTGCCCCGAAGCACCAGGATCCATGCTGCTGGTGTGGTACTGGTTTTTGAACTATGGGATTCAAACACAAGTCAGAGATCTCTACTTACACTGAAAGCTCAGTAGAGAATGTCATCTCAAACCACTGATGCCAAAAACCTTACTTTACTGTTTGATAAGATAATCATAGCATTCTAGCAAGCTTTACCCAACTTTTGTCACAGAAACTCCTTTCCAGTTAGCAAATTGGTAAGTTTTCTCATTATCTTTGTATGCTCTACACTGGGGATGCCATCGCTGGGGAATCGCCTTTCTGCAAACTCCTTAGCCATATCAGAGTCAGCACAACACCAAAATATTTTATAGCCCTTCTGCACATTGAGGTGGTTGTGTTGAAATGGCAAATCCCAGAAGTGGCCAGCTACAGAGGGAAGGGATTTATGAGGGTGTCATGTGGCCATTGGAAAGACTTGGGATTTCATCTCTTATCTCCACACTTCCACTTTAAGGGGTTTCTAAGGCAAGTAATTACACCTAAAATGCACCAACCCGGATTGATAAAGCACAAAAGAAAATAAACTCACTGATACACTTCCACTGACATATACATACTGTAATCCAAGTCATTGTGGAACCAGTTCATTCCAGCGCAAAACTTGCAGCAGCAGAGCAAAAAAGAAAGTAGGAAAGGATCTGTCTTGACATTTCTGTGGCTTCTTCAGCATCAGATACTTCTGAGAAGTAGCCAAAACATCTCTTCTCCCACATCCCAAGCACTAGATTTACACCCTAACATTCAGTTTCCATTATCCTATCAGAAAAGTTTTAGTTATTTCATTGTCAGGCTTTTCCAAACAGGTGCATCACATTTCTCTTTGCTCTAGTTTTCAAGTAAAACAAGAGGAAGGGCTGCCCTGCAGCATCTTCTGAAACCTGGAATAGACAGCCCAGGAACTCCAGGGGAGTAAACACCCCAAACTGTTTACAATACCATCCTCTTCCTAAAAAAATCACCATTTCTGAGAGAATCCTTCATCCTTACAAGCATCTGTAAACATTTGCACCTTGTAACCGAACCCCTCCAAAACAGCTTCACCAATCTGCATTTGATTTCTACCTCCAATCATGCATTTTGCTTAAGCCCTGGTCACATGCCAGCACCCATCTGTGTAAATATGCAATTTTTCTAGCTGAATTGCACATCCACAGCCACGACTCAACCACAGAAAGATCATGTAAATAATGGAAGCTGACAGCATAAGTAATTTTTTTCATGTCTTAGACGCCATGGTTGACTGCTGAACTGTGAGATCTGCTGTTTTTAGACAGTGCTAAGTTCTCCCCTTTCACCCCCCGAAGGTTCGAGACTAAAGGATGAATCTCAAATCACATGGTTCAAATGTTTTTCTTATCACACGGCTCAGTCAATGCTTGTTCACATCCTACGACCCTTCTTAGAGGAAGCTGCATCTTTCTTTTGCCTTTCATGGCCCCGTATGAGAACAGTGGCTGGTGTCACTGGGAGCGAATGAGGTGACCACAGCCCACAACCCCAGGAACTGATGGAGGAGGCAAATTAAGAAGTCCCTAAGCCCTTAAAGAAAGAGCTAAGGAAAACTATGTAGCATGGAGCTTTTAGCATTTGTTTTCTGATGTTGCAAGCATCAAGTCTGTTTTGCACAAAAAAATACAAGAAGTTAAAAAGCGAGGCCAAAACCACGGAGAAGCAAGAGAGTTTGTGCTTAAAAGAAAGCTCAGGTTTATAACACAGGGGTCTGCGTAATTGGTTCTTCTGAAGTTTCTAATCACTTTTTGTAAGATCAAGTGGAAGTGACAAGTGAGGCTATCGGAACAGTGACTCCGTACAATGGTGGCACATGGGACCCGAACCAGTTTGTGTGGTAATTGTTAATTGTTTCAGGGCTTCCTTTAAGTGCCAAACATATCTGAAGGGTTGCTATTGAAAAAAAAATTATCCTCCCAGCATAAATTATGTGGTCAGTATTTCAAATCTCATACAAATCATTTGCCTGTGAAAATGTTATCAAAATATGAGCTATCCCTTTCAAATATATTTTAAACAATGTTAATGTATTTTCACATGTCATCAGCTGACAGCTCCACCATAGTCGCTCGTCAGCCACCAGGGAAATTTACATGCATTTGAATTCACCCTGCCAAGCACAGGCAGCCCAGACTGACAGCCCATTTAACTAGGTGATAAGTTAATCTGTACAACATTTGATAGATTTCTGTCTTTTACCTAAGCCATAGTTTGTGAAAATGATTCAGCTACGAAATTTGTAAACCGGCCGTGGCCCCATGCTCAGTCTCAGTGGGAGGCGTTGCGTTTCTTCATACATAATGAAGAGTCTCCACCCCAGCTGGCCATGTCAAGCCAAACCGAACACCATTACAAAAACACTAGGATTCACAGTTTCTATCTTCTTTCCACAAAGACATCTTTTTATCTAAAGTTCAGGTTAATTATGGAATCAAAGATAAATTTACAAGCATGGTCACTGGTGTCAATCTACCAGCTCTGCATGTTGTTGTTCTCTTGCAAGGATTTTCTGGATTCCTCACACAGCATGGCATGCACATCAGCTTGTTATAGGTCCACCCTGTTACAAAACTCAGTGCAATATGATGTGGTCATTTCATACCACAGCATTTAAAATTCAAGAAGTTTGCCAAAAGCTACCCACAGACCACCAAACATGCACAGTCCTCTGATGTCCCACTTCTATAAATGAAATCATTAAGCAACTAAGACACCACTAGGCTTGAGACATCTCTTGCATGCCAGAATTTCAGGTTAAAAAATGCCCTGTCTCAAACAGCAGTTTGTGTCTCCTTGTAGTAACTGAGATTATTGTAGTGATATTCATTTGCAAGGCCATCTAAGCAAGGAGCTCAAGGCTTCTGATGGGATTGTATATTTAACCCGAACAAAATGCAGAGGGCATTTTGTAGTTTGGAAATGCCCAGAAGGAGATTTCTGTTTACTTTCTCTACTTAGTGCATTACCAAAGCCAGGAGAGTCGGTAGTCAGCATGCCATTACTTATTTATTCAAAACATCTTTCATTTCCTGAGATGCAGTGTGTTATTTACAGGGCACGCACTGTCATTACATGGAGTAAACATCATCACACAGATTAAAACCAGGATACTTCACCCATAATGATATATTCTGATAATGACCATTTTCAAAGTGTTGCTAAAATGTAAGTTAAATATCTTATTGTTTTCAGTAGCAAGTTCTCTGAAAGGGTAGTCAGGGCAACAGAGATGCTACTATAGGCAGATGAGTTTGGTGGATTAAATTTCATATATAGAGCCTCTACACTAAAGTCGCTGAAGATGGAAAGCTACAAAAACCTTTGGAAACAGAAGAGATTTAGAAGAGATTTATGTGTGCTGAGCCATTTGTTCAGATGCAATTTCAAATAAAAGCAAGACATTTGCTGCATTTGGGAAGGATCGTTTTCTCTTAAAGGCAGAGGAGCAAGCTTAAAATATTAATTAAATAGAACTCAAGACTACATAAACCTTGAAAGCAGATGCTAAGAAACTAAATATATTGAACCTAAAGGTAGACTAAAGTGGAAATACCCATGGGCAAGCTCCAGTGCAGAAATGTAGGTCAGGAGCCTACTTCTCAAAATGCATCACCCGTAACACTTCCTATTTAAAGAATGAAATATTAGGTTAAGAGATGATTGGATTTTATGCATCTTTTATGTGTATATAAAGCCTCGATGTGAGCAACCAAACTTTATCCCCTTCCCAGTATTGTCACAAATCCCTCCTGATCCTTGCAAAAGATATAAAGGTTGATTTTATAAAATACCTCCAGAAACTTTTCCCTTAAGAGTTACCAGATTCACCAGTGCACTTTGAGATAAAAATATTATGGACATTGAACTGCCATCACACTCAAAAATCACATTTTCATCTTCTCTTGTGGTGCACACCTGTAGCTTACACACTGATGTCAGAAAGGAAAGGGAACAGCCTGCAGATTCACGTAGTACAACAGCAACAGAGGTATTTAGCATAGGTGTGGCTGTAATTGGGATAAATTTGTAAAATTCTTCATTGCCAAAGTCCCTTCAAAATCACACCTCTGTGAGCACCCTGAATGCATTTGGGCAAATACAGGTTTGGAGCCATGGCGACTCCTTCACTGTACACCGGGAGAGAAATGTTTTAAAGAAACTCAGATCCTCAAAACTGGATCTTCAGAAGCTGATCTGAGCCCTTGTAGTCTAGGGACTACAAGCATGATGCTGGACAACCCACTCCACATACCTGAGCCTCGTATAGCATACTGTTTATCAGGTCTGGTCACACAGTACGTGCTTTTACTGGAGACTGCAGTGATAGTCCGTGTTTTCTGTACCCAGCGCACAGTCATGAGGCACAGATTCATCCATTCTGCAGCAAACATTGCAACATTAAACATCATTAATTGTCATCTTCTGGCCACAAGACCAGACTTTCCCCTTTGGTGTTGACCAGGGGTCAGAGCTGATGTGCAACACTTAATCTGAAGGGTTTGGCAGCAACTACTGCAGGGAAAAATTATCCACCAAAGGCTTTTCACCCAGGAACAAAAAGAAAAAAAAAAAGCTTGCCACTCTTAGTGAAAAATATGAGGGACATATTTAGGCAATTAAGCCTTTACTCTTCTCAGTTCTTTGAAAGAAGGAAAAATTGTTTCAAAATCATATTTTTCCCCTTTTAACTATTAAAAACATCTAAGACAAATCTAACGCGTATATGCACTCAGTGATACTTTGAATGTGTGTCAAATGAATACCCATCCTGAAATCCAGTGAAAGGAGGAAGGCAGGCCCCTCTCTCCCACCAAACAACATTCAATAAATCAAGCAGCTTTTTCTAAACCCATGCATGGATATGAGGAGCACACATCCCCTGAACAGTGACTCCGGGCAGGCGCTCCGGCCCCGCTCCCATATGGCACAGCCACCCCTGCCAGCGCAGGTAGCAGAAGGGGACACGAAGAAAGCAGCCTGACTTGGAAGCACATGAAGCATGGAAGGGTCAAACCGTGCCTCATCTGCTCCCGTTGCAAGCTACGCAAAACCAGAAGCGCTGGCATCTGCAATCCAGAACATCATTTGGCACAGTTAAAAATTTTAAAGTAATTTTCGATGTTTTTCCCCCCCAGCACCACATGGTGATTTTTGTCCTTCGGAGAGCCAAAGGCAAATACAGGCATGCTCAACATACATTGTCAAAGGGAGAGGTTTCCTAGCAACACCACCGATATGAAAGGAGCCGAAGTTTCCTTTCCAATCCCTTATGTGACATTAGAGCAATTTGTAACGCACAGGGAACTGGAGGAGAAGTATCTAAGAAATCTGGCCATTCATCCTCACCCAAACAGATAAGCAAATCGGGTGTCAGGCTTTGCTAGCACCACAGTTACCAGGTGCTTTTAAGCAGGCTGTAAGATACAGACAAAGAAGAGAGAAGCCCCATCTCCTGGGTCCCCAGGAGCCTTGCACCCTGACCCAGACACAAGGCGCAGGGCACGGCTGCTGTCCCCAGCCAGAAGGGCAGCTCTCAGTTCTGTGTCACCGTGCCTGGCTTGACCTAAGCTCACCATAAACATCCTCAGCTTTAGCTGGATTCAGGCAATCACCTCTCAACCCAGGCCCCAGCAGGCATTTGAGCAATTTGCAGTAGGCAGCTCAGCACCAGCCGGCTGCCACCCACACGTGGTGCTGCTCCCTCTGCAGCCCCCAAATGGGAAGGTGTTGGAGCAAAATCCTGCTGTCGCTGAAGAAAAGCCCCATTAGAGCAGGAGAGTAGCCCCACCATGACACAGCAGAGGGAAGGCAGCGCTAGCTCTTGAGTGCCCACCAGCAGCCACTTTGCCTGGAGGTCTCTCCCGACTCTCTGGCCTCATGCTGGCTCCCTTCCTGAACAAACCCATGAATACCACAAGATTTGTGGTGACACCTGGCAAAACCTTCGACACCATCATGAAACACTGCTTCTCTTTTCCTCCTCAGCCCCCCTCCCCAGAAGGAGGAAGGCCCTCTCCACTGAAGAGCAGTAGTGGAAAGGCCCACAGGTGTCCCTGCCAGGCCCTAGCCTCTGGCTTTAATCAAGTGTGCATGATAGGTTTCTATTTTAATCCTCCTTTCTGACAAACCAGGAGCCAAAGTGCTTAACTCAGAGACCGATTTTGAATGCCTAAAGCTATAGGGTTTGTACTCAGCACATTATGCTTAGCAAGGGAGCCGTGACCCTGCTCAACTATATTAGGCCCAAGTTTCCCATATCCCAAATCTAATGGTGTGATCCCAGCTGTAACTCAAGGAGGGAACACCCTTCACTGGCCATTTCTAGAAACAGCTTTTGGACAAGCTTTTTGGGCTGCCCAGCTCCAGAATTTGCAGCCCACAGTGAGCTGACGGGGCTGGGGGCAGCTTATTTACAGGGCTCCACGCAAGACATCTGTTCGGTTTGGCTTTTCAGCTAAAAGGGGATTTGTCTTTGGCAAAACAGTTTTGTGGGTCAGGAACTGGTTTCATTACAGTCCAAGTGTTTGGCCAACACTGATTTTTGTACCTTCTCCCAGGCACTCTGTGGCAGAGAGAGCGTGATCAATCATCCAAGGAGATGCGCTGCTAGAAACGATCAAATAAAATTAAAGCAGCTATCTGAGCAGCGTTGAGGATTTTGACAGATGAGTGTTAAAATGCTTTCTATGAATTTAGCAGGGAGTAAGAAATTATCAGAAATATTGCAGGCCCGAGACCTGGCCCCACACACCCTGCACTTGGCAGGGGGGGGTTACACCACCCATAGCTGTATATCACCAGGACAGAGCAGGGCAGGCCAGCTGGGCACAGCACAAGAGGAAACCAAAATGAAAATGCTACTAAACCAGATGGAAATCTTGAAAAAGAGTCAGAAATAAATCTGGAGGATTTGCATTTTATCTTTTCCGCGCAAGATACAGCCATACTCCCCTTTTATGCCTGTTTTCTACACACATCTGTGAAGAAATGGTCAACAGTCTCACTGAATCACACACCGCTGGGCATTAACTCTCCTCAGTGTGGCAGGTACCAAACCCAGCCAGATGTGAGACCGTACCACATGATGCAGCGTTGCACCAAAATCCCTGTAGTCTTCAGGCATCAAGACATTTATCTTTAAGTGCAAAAAAAAATAAGTGTATTCTAGAAACCTAAACATTTACTTTAATAAAACATTCACATTCATTGTCAGGCGAGATATTGCAAACAACTCTAAGTGAATTTCGTTGAACTTCTGAGCTGTGCAGGCTAATGACTATGCTGACCAGCTTCAAAACCGCATTAAGACTACTGATTATTTATTATAAAATGCCTGCACAGAGGGAGAGACCTAATTGTCTGATGAAGATCCCAACCCCTGTGGGTATCACAGCATACTATACCTGTAAGAGTCAGGGCTCATTAGCCTAATCACAAAGAATAATACTGGGAGCAGAGCTCTGCAAAGCTACTGATTTTTTATTTTTATTTTTTTTTTTTACTTCCTATGAGTTTCACAGAAACACCCCCTCCCCTTCCTTTATTTTTAAGTTTTGGTGGGGTTCTCTTTCTTGCTGTTTCTATCCAGCAATAGACAGCCTGCTCCCCCAGCAAGCCCAGGCTCTGCAGGGCCACAAACGTTCAGCATCTCCTACGGTACCTGATTAATCATAGCCATCCTCTCACCACACATGGAACCACGCAGCCTGCTGAAGCCCGAACAGATGAGGGCGGTCAGCAGATGTGTGGGTGGTGGGGCTAGACTGGTCTTTTATTTTGCATTAATCTTTCACATATAGGCCCTGATGCAGCAGGGATTTCACAGTCCCTGTAATATGTATCACGGATGAGAAGTTTTCCCTTTATCCTGCTTTGGAAGGCACACACAAATCCATTCAGTCGATGTCCCTCTGCCCCTCCTGTGCCTTGGTATTATCTTCTGAGGTTCAAGTGCAGATGCATCCAGGACTGTATTCATACCTGCATCTGTAATTTTCCTGCTCCTTTTCTGTGCTGCTTTCTTTCTCCTTTTTCTCAGCCCTGTTCCCTCGCCTCCAAAAGGCAATACTGAAAAAAAGGTGAGAGTGACCTTTCACAATGAGAAATATTGCAAGGATTGTCTAATCAGGCTGGTTATACATTTCTGTGTAGCAAACACAAGATTGCATTTTGCATCCTTTCTTTCCACCAATTCATACCTTATAAATAAAAAATACCTATTTGTTCATCAGGACCATCAAACTGTCAGTGAAAGATCTCATGCTTACAGCAGATTTTAATCTAGCTTCATCCACAGTCATTTTATAAATAGGGCAAAAAGTGGAGGCTTAGTTTTAGATGGCTCAAACGATAAACTCCCTTAAGAAACTACAAATCTTAAGAGACCTCACTGCTAGCAAGTCATTTTTGACAGTCTATCCAAGCATCTTCTGCTCTTGATCTCATCTTATTACTGTCAAGGATGGCCACTCTTATGGACCAATGACATTTTCTTTGTGACTGCACCTCTCAAATATCACTCACGCATTTCTGTCTCTCCTCTTCTCGCTGTGTTCAGTACTCATCTCTTCTCAGAAGGCCAGACCCTTGCTTGTTAAATGACTTTTTATTCATTAGTGTTTTCCTGCTGACTAAAGCACTGTGAGTACCTACATCCCAACTCTGTGACCACATGCACATCTGCCTTACATCTCCTTGGAGCTGTTTTATTTTTGCTGCCACACTGCATTGGAGCCATTCTGTATCATTCACACAGCATCCTGGGTTTAAACACTTCCCTGGCAAGCTTATAGCTGAAGTTTTCCTAGATTCAGGGTTAGCTTCTTCTATCCATTAAAAAAAAAAAAAAACAACTTGCTCCCTTGGAATATTTGTACTTGCCCTTCATTTCTTCTTTAAATTTTAGAAGACTCCTAGCTCCAGGCACTTAACAAGCCCATCAAATGACAATGAACCTCTCCAAGTTCACTGTTTCAACTGAGAATATAATAAAAAAAAGCCTAGGTTAGAAAATAAAAAATGGTATTTTCTCCCTGGAAGGACACTGCTTCCTGCATAATGGTGCGCACCACCCAAACATGCCAGCAAACACCAGAACATTATTCAGGTCCCTCACATCAAAAGGAGAGCCTAGATTTCATCAACTGTTTTTGTCAGCTTCAAAGGCTTTTTACCAAACTTTCATCCCATCCCAAAATCATGAAAAACCTGAATTAGCCAAGGGTCCTGGGAGACCCCCAGTTACCCACTGAGGGATCCTTGAGCCCAGCTGAGCCTCTCCTCAGCTCATGGGAAGAAAAAGTCTTCACCACCCAAGTGAGGCCACAGCTGGCAGAGCACTGTACTTAAAAGATTTGCCTAAAAGAGACCATCTATCTTAAAATGAAGTACTTGCTGTAGCAGTGGTAAATGTTACAGAGTTCAAATGCATGTTATGAATGACAACAAAAGTCCAAAAGCTTGAAGAATATTAAAAATGGACTGTGAAAGCCTGGAAAAAAACATTACACATCATGTAACCAAAGAACATATTTGGCCTGCTTTCAGGGGACAGTTCATTTTTTTCACTGCTTTCTGGAGTTCGTGGCTTAGGGATATATGAAACACTTATTCTCCATGCCACAAAGACAACAGATGAAGAGATGCAGATGGCACAAAGGTTTGATCCCAATCCTGTTAGTATTAATAGAAGATTCATATCACTTTGGGCTGAGTTCAGAGTATGAAAACCACAATGAAAAACAATGAGCAATCAATATAACAGCCCTAAGAAGCACTCATTTCTTCAGCTGTTTCCCCAGAAATTCCTTGGCATCACAAAATAAGAGTTGCAGTCTCAGTACACACATATCAGTGGGCACCAAATCACAAAATTCAGCCAGGACACCAGGATGCTGATGGAGCAGGCCTTGGTGAGGAGCCACAACCTGCCTTGGGCACACGGCCACTGTCACAGCCTGGGCAGAGGAAGAAAATCCCCAGGCATGAGGTGGCTCCTCTGTGACAGCCTCACACTGCCCTGTCTTACCAGCACATAGGGGTTCACCCAGAGCCCCATTTTCTCAGAAAGCTGCTGTAAGGGTCCCGATTATAGGTCTTACAGTTTCTCAACCACTCACTTCCAAGCACTGCACGATGTTCAAAATGAAGGGGAAGAGCTGACGTGCAATTTATCTGGAGTCTGGTGCTGTCATCTCTCTCAAGACACATGTACATACACCAGGAGAGCAAGGGCAGGCTGTTACCCCAGCCCCTGGAGAGGCAATGAGTACTTCATGCCAATGAGTATTTCATTCTTTTAGCAGAAGGACCACTGCATAAATGCTTCTTTAACTCCCAGTTAATCCACAACAACACTGCTGGTCCAGTTAAATCCACAGAAATGAAGAAGTGTGAAACTATAAAACCAAAGTTCCTTGGCTGGTGGCAGGGCTGGAAAGGGTTTAAGAGAGACCATGTGCTTTTTAGGTTATGGGCTTTCTGACCATGCAGCCAATGTTTTCCTGCTCATGGTGCTCCTTTGGGGAGGGAGCCAGCCTGACCTCCCTGGAAGCTCTCGTGCAGACCCAGCCTGCTCTTGCCCTTCCACAGAGTGGTTTGGCACCAAAACCTGACTCCCGGTGTGCCAAATGTATCCCTAGCTTATGCATGAAGCCACTGCTATTTCCTTTGACTTGCTCCAGAGCTGTCCCAGGGGTCCCATGCTCTTGCCAAGAGCACACGACATCACTTATATTATTAATAATTACAATACATACACAGATGGATGGACAGATGGACACTCACATGATGGAGTTTTGCTTAAAGTCAACACCTCTCCTTTCTCATCCCTGCTTCCTACAGTCCCTGTTCATTTCCATATCCATTCCCTCCCCGGGAGGAAAGGTCAAAGCTGGTAGGGCAATGAGTAAGGAACACTTTTTGCTCTTAAATAAACAAAACCCACATTACTCAACAACTGTTCGTTTCTCATGCCAAGCTCACTTTTGTTCACTGTGGAGCTCTTATTGGGATCATATATTTAAGTTCTTGGAGAAAGGAATCACAAATCCTTCCTCATCCTAATACACCACTTACAGAAGAAAGATTCTCCAGTGAAAGCCTTGTGGGTGGAAAAGCAGAGCGGTAGCTACATGCAGCTCCAGCTGCCCTTCTCCTTTGGTCTGAGCTTTTTCAAAGTGGCCAAAAGCATGCTAAGTCTCTGCAGAGAAAATGAGCAGAAAGATCTGACTCCTGCTGGGTCGTAAAGAGCCTGGCTCTATTTTTATGACATGGAAAAACACCGGGAGGGGAGGGTTGGAAGAAGTGGAGAGCAACGAAGACAAACAGTTATACCATGATTCACAGCAAGAGTATGTGCTCACTTAGAAAGTTACACTCCTTTGTTTCCCACTTCTTGTGGGCCAGAAAAACACTGATTTTAAGGAGAGCCAAGATCAGTGGTGCAGTGGGTGGTTTCACACCTCACTTGGAGGTTTCTTCACTGGATGTAATGAAGGAAATAGCACAGTAATCTGGGACTGTCACCTAAGGGCATCCAGTAAAGAACAGATCATCATCTGATCCGAGGGGGCTGAAGGCATCTCACATGGTGGCATGCCCAAAGCACACACCAGACACATCCTGACTGTAGCTCAGGAGACAAGAATTGAGCTCTGCTCCCCTGAGCATCCAAGAAAATGCAGCTCTGTTCATGATTGTACAGCTTCTTTCCTATCATGAATGGAGCTGCACTAACTGCCATTAGGTCCCAAAGGAGTAAGGGGAAGGAACAAGCTGAAGAGGGCTCCTGCCCTGGGTCACTAACTACACGTACCTTGACTAATTTCATTTTTAGCATGCAGTTTTGCTATTTTTTTTTTAAGAAATTACTTAGTGATATATAGCTAGATACACATTTTTTGCACAGCAGTTTGTGCTGTCTCCACAGACACTCCTAACACAGAGATATCCTCTCCTCAAGACACAGATTAACATTGTTATTCTATTTACAGAGCATTTCTCCATGGCTTTACCTATTAAAATCAGTGTATGTACCAAAGAACAGCAGAAAAAGTGTTAGAGGATTTAGATGGTACCACACCAAGACAACACTGGCTGTGTAAACACAAACTACCTCATTTCTGACCTGGACCACACATTAATGTAGTCCTAGGACACATTGGAGAAAGTACCTCTACATCAATGCACAGCAATTGGATGTGGCTTTGGGTGCACAAGCATGCTCACATCTGTGTATTGTGTCCAAATATTTTTTCCCAAGTGAGGCTTTCAGTTCCCAGAGCCTGCCCAGCACCAAGTCCCACCAAGTCTCGTGCTGGCTCTTCTGCTTGCAATGGAGACCTCCATTTCAGGAAGATGATTAGAGGAAATGTGCAATGAAGTAGATTATATCTTTCCTCATTAAAGAAAGTTTTTACAAACCTGCATGAGATTATCATAAAACAAGTTTTTTCCTTCCCTTGACAGCTTTTGCTCTGAAAAAAAAAATCTTGCATACCTCAAAAGTAAACAAACATTTGAGTCACCTTGGTTTGGGGGTGGTTGTGTTTTTTTTCTTTGGTTACTGCTAGAAGCCTTACAATTTTCTTAAAGCATGAAAATCAAAATAATATCTTTTATAAAAAAGTGACAACTTCAGATTTGACAAAGCTCTTTTTCTTGGTATCGACAAGCAATCATCATCTATCTTACAAATGGGTATTTGCCTCACAGCACATTTGTGCGATCACTGGATTTCTAGTCCTTTGAGAACCAAGATAACAAACGAATCTTCACCTGCTTCAACGATTTCAAAGCTAATCAGAAGATAAAAAGGCTGGCAGGACCACTGACAACACATCGGCAACCAACAAGAGATCTTTGCAGGACATTTATGCATTTAAATTCCAAGCGTGGGGACGCTTGGACACACATTTACAAATAAGAGGTGGCTAGGGCACAGCACAGACACCTGGAAGATGTGCAGACTCTGCCTGGACACCACACGGCTGCACCACGAGGATGGGGTCTACAGAACAGCACCGTGCATCCCAGAGGCCACACCTGCACCTGTATGGTGGCTTTCCCCAAAGACAGCTCTCTCCATGCAGATTTCTGCAGGGAGGCAAGAAAAGTAATAAGGATGTCGAATCCCAAGACCTCCCCATGAGAGGAAGGGCCCTAGAACAAACACTTGTGAGATATGTCAAAGGAATAGAAAATGTGGCCATTGCCATGGTCTGAGATATGAAAATTATGAACGGGTTTGATAATAATATTGAGATTTTCACTGATTTCAGGTTGTATCTTCCTGATCTATAACTTTAGGTTCTTTTTCCATGACATTATCTCAGGCCCAAAGTCCCCTGCTGGTTTCCTCCATGGGAACTAACTCTAACAAGGACAAACGGTAAAATCCTTATTGTTGATCAAGCACTGCCTTCCATTTGTCATGAAGGTCCCAAACACCTTCAGTTCAATAGCCAAATTCCCATCAAACTGGCTCCATGAAAGGCAATGTGCTGTATCTCAACCTTTCTGCACTTGGGACTCAATCCAGTTTTTGGTGCCAAAAAGATCAATTTAGCTATTCCAAACACAGCAAGATGGACAATGGTATGAGTAGTAAAACCTCCGCAGAATCTGGTGCTCTTTTACACCTCACTTGGGAACCATCACAGCAATGAATCAATATACTGATCCAGAGTTCATCAGGGATGTAAACATACTTTTAAGCTTTTACCTGGAAAACTCTTAAGTCTACTG
Organism: Anas acuta; assembly: GCF_963932015.1. Taxonomy (NCBI): domain Eukaryota; kingdom Metazoa; phylum Chordata; class Aves; order Anseriformes; family Anatidae; genus Anas; species Anas acuta. Next base: position 36,189,686 of record NC_088985.1, on the reverse strand, counting down.
ATAGCCCAGTCTTCAAAAGTTTGCACTCCAAAACAAGTGCTTATCATATTTCAGGTCAGCCATATGTAATCTATATATAGATACCAGTCATTGAAAATAATTACTCAAGCCTCCATCCAATAGAGGCATTGCAAAAAAAAAAAAAATAGCCTGTATTCCCCAGCGGCAGTGTCAGGAGGCCGATCATAATTCTCTCGACTCGAAAAGCAAGCCCAGAGAGAGGTGGTTAGGGCATTTGACTCTGCCTTTGATGAGGGAGCAGTTGCTGCAGAAGAACTACGATAACCTCCTGACTCCAGAAAAATGTTAAAATGTGGCTCAGCAAGAATCTCTGATTGTTTTACTTTACCTCCTGACTCTCAAGTTCAAAGCAGCCAAGTCGTTTCAAAGACAGATGAATATATTTAGATTTTGGTGACTGATCACAAGTTTCCAAAAAGCTTACATATTCATCCCGTGGGGGAAGAGATCACCGAGGGCAGCTGTAATTGGTCCAGGGGCATTTTGATTATCTGCAGATTACCTGTTCCTTGATGCAAAGAAATAGCTGTCAATTTGCTCCGCAGGGCTCGGGAGGAGTTTCGGTGGGAGACCAGATGTCATTATAAGCCCCTCTGACACGGGCCTCCCCCAGCATGTCCACTCAGAGCCACTCTGAGGGGCTGTCACAGGGCTTCTCTACCCTGACTAAATCTCTACTACGAGGGAAATAAATGGCATATGAGCCATTTATTAACCAATGCAGCAGCCCTGTGGCTCTCCTCACAAGGGCTGGCACTGCAGACCTGCCAAAAAGGCATCTCGGAAAGCACCACAGCTGCGAGGGAAAGCAGCCCTATCCCCGACCCAATAACCACTCCAGATCTGTTACATCTCAGTCTTCGGTCAAGTTTGAGAAAATGAATGAACAGTGAGTTTCCATTGCTACACACATCATTTTATCAACCTTATTTTTTGTGATATTTTGTAAATTACAATAAATTTGCTTTCTTCTGAATATTCAGATGCTTCAAAAGGTACCCAAAGGATGCAATTATGCCCTAGGGAAATATGCTATTATGTGCACATATCATGTTTTGCATAGGCTTTCCAGCATCTACATAATTTATGTTTTTCTGCATAATTTCCCCTTTTTATGTTTCCTATGTGTTTGTGAGATAATGCAGAAGTCAGTTCACTACCACCAAAAACACAGAAAGAACTTAAGTCGGTATTCTTACTTCGCCCAATCTGCTTTACTTCCCCACAAAACCCTTGGAAAACCCCTGGAGAAATCCTTTCATATGCACCAAACATCAATGCCCGAGGAAAAACCCAGAAGGTCGAGGCAGCTCTCTGAAAGGAACCAGAACCTTGTCCACTCCCGTATTCATCTGGGCATTCAGAGGGGCCTCTGATGGATAACATTGAAATGGGAAAGCTTTTAAACTGTTTATAATCCTCGCTTCGTGTTTGAACCGTACAAAAATAATTCTCCAAAACTTTCAAGTTGCCTTTTAGCTTTCCATGCCAGTCGCTTGCATGTAAGCTTACTTTTAATAAAAAAAATAAAAAGGAGAATTTTCAGTCAGGATGTAGTTAAAATTGATGCCTACACTTCCTTTTCAACTCATTTGGCTAGAGATTTTTTGCTGGTGGATTTTTATTTTTATTTTTTAATACAAGATTAAAAAGGGTGTGGGGAAAAACTTTGTGCAGGTGACCCTACAGCCTGGTAGAGGGATGAAGCCAAGACTTCCTGTATTTGGGTTCTACTTTTTCCTGGGGTGTGATGAATGAATGGTGGGCTGGGAGAAACTGCTGAATGCCCGTGGTGCCCAAAGGCTGCCCCTTCCCCAGGAGGTGAGGCACAAGCAGCAGGGATCCCTTGCATTACCCACTCCGAGTTCACTGCATCTCTCAGCCACGGGGGCTGCTCCCTGTGTCCTGGATTCTGGAGCCACCAGAAGCAGGAGAAAGCTTCCTTAGAAGTACTTCTACTGGAAGTACGCCTTCCCACTTGGAGGGGAACGAAAACCCTTTGTTTTCCAAACAGAGAATAAAAAACATAAAAACCACAGCTGACACCAGAAGAAACATCTCACCTATTCATCTCCAAGAACACATCCTAATGCAAATAGCCACTCCCAAACACAATGCCTGCCAGTGAAATTAGGAGCAAAAACCCACTTCCCTTTGTACCTTACCCAGAACATCATGGGGTAATCCACTTATTTAAATCTTGCTCCTAAGTCCATGTAAAATCAGTCATGGAGCAGCGCGGAGGCATTACAAGTATGTTTTCTTCTCCACAAACCATGACAGACTTCAAATTGCCAACAAAAAATGTCTCATGTGAATAAAAGAAAATATTTATGTTGTGGAACCCACAGCGTGAAACAGCAGGAATAAAATAATCTGGTAAAATTTAAAGAATGAGATTCTTTGTAGAATACATAAGAGAACACCTGCTGCTTTCCTTATTTTTTATTTATCATAATTAATATGTTCAAACTAAGCAGTATGCAGATGTATAAAAACAAACAGCTGAAAAAAATGAATACTTTTCATTAAAAAGTTCATTTGAAGTTGAGAAAATGAATGATTAATTAATCACAACAGAATCTCCCTACTTAAAAGCCTATTGACATATGTTTCAAAATCATTTGTGTAATTCGAGATAACTAGCAGCGAGGACCGCCCGGCCTGCGAAGCTCTCCGGAGCTGGGTGGCTGACAGCCACTGGGCAGAGGGGAGCTTGTCCTAAGCTTAGAAATACAGAAGACCAGAAAAATATTTTTTTTGGAGAACATTTCAGCATGCTTCAGTATTTTTTTTCCTTTGGTGGTCAAATACAGTGCACGCCCACCCATCTTTTCCCTCTTTATCTATAAGCATGCAAGTTAACAAACAGTCTCACATCCCCCAGCAAGCATAAATAAGCAGCCAGATATTGATTCCTTACAATCAAACAGTATTGATAATAAATTTCCTAATGATTTGAAGAAGGACTTGGAAAGAGCTGAAGGTTTCCAACAGCTGAAGAGGGGAAAGAAGTCAACAAAGAGACATGGATTTATTTTAATGGAAGCTTAAATGCACGAGGCCAGGTCTGGGTTTGGTTGGGTGAGAAAGACAAGATAGTTAAAATGTAATTCACTGAGGAAGCAAAGGACAGGGAGGAAGGACAAGGGTCAGGTGAAAAAAGAGGTGCAGGAGCACCCTCACCTTCCCCAAACACACACCTTCACACCCCCATCCAGCATTTTCTAAGCTATTGCTGGAGCATTTTCTTAAAATGCCTCTCATCACATGATGTGAAAAATACCTTAGTTTTCAGCCATGCCTGCTATCTCAGGAGAGCATAAAGCTGTTTATACTAAAACTGTTTTGCCTCACCTTTGCACCTCTGTAAGAAGCGGTGCCTGTTCATGAAAGCATCGATCCCCTCTTGTTTCTATGATATTGCTCTAATCTAGAAACACAAAGAGGCTCATGTCATACATATATTGTATCGCACCTCCCAGGGGAATAGAAAAATTAAAACAGAACCACGAGAACTCTGTGGGATGAAGCACGCCTTGCTCGCTACCCCTGCGTGGCAGAGCAGATTTGGGCGATCATCATGGGGCTCTGCCCCAGGACTCCCCCATCACCCGCCTGGGATAACCCCCTGCTTGCTGACAGTCCCACAACAAAGCCAAGCAAATCAGGGGCCGACCCCAAAGGTGCATAAATTAGAATTAATCTTTTACAAGATGGGGCAAAAAATAGAAACTACAAAGGAGAAGCCTGAAAGGATGCACTTGCTTCCACCCCTCCCCTTTTCAGAGCATTTCATTTCCACTCCTCCTACTGCAGCATCAGCATCCAAACCTGACCTCAGCCAAACCCCTGTAATGCAATAAATAAAAAAAACTCTTACAAATCCCTTTACACAAAGTTAAACAAATTTCAAAACAAACTCTTTTGAGCAGCAACCACCAGCAATGCTTACCGGAAAGTAAAAACGCCTTGGAAGGAAAAAGAAAAATATATAAACAGTCAACACAAAATAAAACACAGCAGAGTCCATGAAGCTCCCTGGTACTTCTGCATCAGCTCCTTGGTTACCTGAAATGACTCCACCAAACCCCATCTCAGCCTCCTCCAGCAGTGCCAGCACAAGTTTGCCCTCACAGAGTTGGTTGGGCTTCAGGAGACCCCCAAGGTGACCAAGAAACAAGGAAGATGAGTGGGATTTGCTCAAACTCAAGCTTCATTTTAGGTGGTTTTGGTGATCTGATAATGAATGGCAAAGACCACTTGTGCCCAGCAGGCACTGTTAGCACATATTTATTGCCCAACATGACCCCAGCCCAGCAGCATGCACAGAGCCCACCCTCCTGCCCCACCACACAAGCCTCTTCCCAAAGTCACGCACAGCCCATTACCAGGTTGTTCCATTTATTATGATCTCAGAGCGTGTTATTACATCCCTCTGTCCAAAATGTGATCTTAAGTAGCAGCTTGTACAATAATTAAATGTAGTAGTGAGAGCGTTGTTAAAGTCAATGAGCCAGTGCATCAGCAGTTTAAACACATTTAAGTTAACTTGATTGCACTGACTGCAAGCCAGAAGAAGTTCAGTGTGATGGGTGGACAAGTGTCCAGAAGCAACATCTACGCAGGGGTTGGGGGCCCCAGGAAAAGCCCCACTGCCTGCCTTTCAGGGGGACATGCCAGTTCGCCACCCATCTGCTGGGACTGCTCTTGGGCTGGTACCAAAAATAACCCAAATGCACCAATATCTTGAAGAGAACACAGAGCAGCAGCTTCTTTCCTTTACAGTAGTGATGCTCTGAACATTGAAAACAAGAAGCACATGTACAGAAGGTCTCTGGAGGTGGGAAGTTATCACTGGACTTTATCCCCATAAGCCTTTCCCCTGCAATTCAAACACCCCCAAGTCATGACCACACTTCATTCAGTTTCACCTCCTGAACTCATTTACCCTGATGCCGTGTCTTGAGGGGGCTTAAGAGTTTGGAAAAAATTAAAGAGAAATGGGAAAACACATGTGCACAGTAACTGGTGGGCCCAAAGCCAAATAAAAATAAAAAGCATAAAAGTATAAAGTATAAAAGTATAACACAACAAATGGAAGCTCATTTGAAGAAAGTTTGGAATATATTCTCATGTTAAAAGCAAACAAACCAAAAAAATAATGGTATTTCAAATGAGAATAAAGACTGGAGAAGCAACAACCAAATATTATCTACTTCTAGAGTACTGCTTCCTGTATCATCATGCAGTTTGGAAAACAGCAGAGGAAGAGCCTATAAAAGGAAAAATATTTTTGTCCAGCACTAGTTCCTCTCCTATTTCTACGAATTAACAGCACTTCTGAGAAGGAAATTTTTTTGAATCCAAAATTATATTGAAACATTAAAAAGGACTTTCGGACATCTTAAATTCTCTCCTTAAGTGAGAAAATTTATCAAAAGTGACCTTTTTCATAAAAATCCACTTCAATAAACTGCAGGATTTTGCTCCACAAAGCACTTGTTCAAATATTCCCAGACCAAAATAGTTATCCTTAAAGCACATATAAAGATACACCAGCATTAAGAAACAATAGCCAAAAAGTTTAATGAATATAATTTATGAATTTTTGGCATCTGCTTGGCATGCCATGGCCAATAGAATTTATGATACATGGAGGAATACCTATATATGTTTTCTGTAAGTTACAAATAAAAATTTATTCTTTCGTGTTAGGCGGGCAGTGGAGCGATCCCGAGCAGTTCTGACCTCTGCTATTTACAGAGCCCGCTGCTGGCAGAGGCTGTGCTCCCAACTGCAGCAAATAGATTATTTTCTCACTCAACTTTTTTATTTATAATATTACAAAAATAAGTGTGACATGTTTAGGGGATGTGTCATATTTTAGAAAGCTCAGCCAAGGCGCATTTTGGACTTGTTTTAAAAATGGTGACCCTTAAAAATAATTTCCTGCATAGTTTTCTATTTTCTATGTAGAAAAATCAGATCATAACACTCAAATTTTATACAACATATGTTGGTATCTGTAAAAAGTAAATTCATAGATGCCTTTATGAATCTTACTGAAAAAAAGAACAATACTAAAATTCCCTTTTATAGCAAAGAGCCATCTCAGCATCACTGAAACTTAGACACAGCCTATACAAAAAGAACTAAATTTTTTTCTCCAGCAGATTCCTGAGCACTCTCCCAGTTGTGAGCAGGCAGGAGGGAAAAAGAGACACCTATCAGATCTATCTAAATAGGAAGTATTCTCTCTGTTTTCAAAACCATCTTAGCTGCAACCAGTTCATCTGCTGCACAGGAAAAAAATCTTGCTCATGTCTATGCATCTCTGGGATGCAGCAGCTTTTAAATTGCACAAATATGTTTGTACTTGGCGCATTCTTCAAAATGCCACTGCAGCTCTGCAATGGCAAGGGAGCAAAACAGTTTTTGGAAACTGAATTTCCACAGAGCACTGGGATAAATTCTCCACAAACTGACAAGAAAAGCCTGCTCACAAACAGACCGGACTGGAGCTGTCCTTTCATCTCAAAGCAGGCTTGCTGTAGTACCTCTTAACTAATGGCATATAAAAGATGACTATTTTTGAAATATTCATGTAAGAGAGGTCTATGATCAGGCTGTACTAAACCCCAGGAGTGTAAATGTCTGCTCCACTCCTGTCCCTGCCCTTTCTGCTCTGCTCTTGTCTTCAAAAGCCACCAGCGCTGAGATTTTCCCTTTCCTCCTGGGGCACAAGTGTGGTTTAACAGCTCCCCATGTTGATGCTGGCACAAACACGCTGCAGGGGCTCAGGGGCAAAGCCCAGTTGATGCCTCCCTAATTCAGGCCTTAGAAGCCATCAGCACGGACACATTGAAGAGGTTCTCTGTTACGGTGACTGTCAGCCCGTGTTGTTCAGGCAGCGCTGGCACATCACAGGCATAGCTTACGTATTCAGAATTTTCTTAAAATCATTATATGGCCTGCTTTAAAGCATAGTTGCTTTCTAAAATAAACCGAGGAAAACTAGCATTGCGATATTCAACTCACTGTCAGCAATTCTAGATCAGCTGTCACCAAACCAGTGCTTCCCCAATGGCTTTTCCCACCTGCCAGCCCCAAAGCTCAGTTTGGGACAGGAGGACCAGCATGGGATCTCCAGCTCACCCATCACCACCAGGAGTGATGCTGAGCAACCATGCTCAATGCATCCAAGGAGAGACAATTCTGACTGTAATAAGTGGCAAACCCTCACACATCACCTTCAGTAATTTCTCATCCATACTTTTGGGTGAGTTGCTGTTAATACACATGATGGAGAGCAGCCCTGTGCAGTTGGGTGTTGGAGCTTCCACACTGACCACCAACAGGCTCCCAGCACCCACGCAGCACAGAATTACCCACACGTCCTTACTGGCACCATCAAAATCACTACCTTGAGCCAGTTGTTATAAATAGCGTGCGTGGAGGGGAAAACAGGATCTTGTAATTGATTATTTAGTGCAAAAAAAGGAGGAAAATTAACACAGGTGGTGATGGCAGATGTGACAGCCCAGGATACTTGGCAAAATATGGAGCATATTTGATTAGTGATATGGATGCTTCTATGGCATTGGAGGCTTCACTTCTGTTAAACCCTTTAAGTAGGGTTGTACATAATAAAAAACTAAATGGGAGTTAGAGTTTATTTTGGTTTTGATACTTAAATCATTGTGAACAATTGCAGATTCTGTATATTAGCTAGCAAAGTAAGGCTATAAAATTCTTTCAGTAAAACAGTGACAGCAATTAGATGCTTAAAAACTGACCATCCCTGTCAGATCTCAAAATGGATGCATGGCCACATGAAAGGCAGCAGCCATACGTATTATGTCATGGCACCGGGCCAAAGATATTATATTTCCAAGCAGTGATTCTAAAGGATATGATTACAGTTAATTAGAAAATGCTAATTATGATTTTTTTCCTCTTCCCCATTATTCTAATATTTTTGCCTGGTGAAGGTCTGGGGAAAAGCTGGAGATGTGCTGGGTGGGAAACCACCCCTCCACGGTTTGGTGCAGGGAAAAGATGTGCAGGGACATGCTGCTGGGCAGGCACTGCCCTGTGCAATGCAGGATCAGCACCACTTACATCCTTAAAACCACAGGTCCCTCCCCAGAATTGCACCCCCTCGCAGGACCTACATTTGCAGAGATGTTTTGGCACTTCCTCATCAACAGCACGATTCCTACTGCCTGTTTGCAAGCCAGGCAAAACCCATGCTGCTTCTTTCCCTGCAGACCTTGGTGGGTGGGAACAAAACAAAGCCCCCTTTATGGTAACAAACCCAGTACAGAGACAGTAACTAAAAGCATGCTACCATTTTTTGGGGCCAAGGAAACCTTCCCATACAGCCCTCAACATAAACCTTGAAGGCATCTACCTTCCTTCATGAAATTCCTGCACATTATTTTGCACATTTAATAAGAGAAAATATGAAGAGAAATAGTTGTTCAGCCTTCCATGGGATGCATGGATGATGATGAATTATTGGGCAGAATGACCGTACAACTTAATTGCTCTCAGTAACAAGCCTTTTGGAGGCTGGTTTCTCCAGACTAATTTATCCTACACTTTTTATGCATCTGCAAGTAAAAGTATTCAGGAAAGGTGTGCCTGTAACACAAGTCCCTGTGCACAACACCAGTGCAATTGCTCCCCAAAGGAGGTTTTACTGATGTGCATGGGGCATCCTGCAAACAGGAGAGGGGCTGGAGCAGGGGGACAGGAGCGTGGTGAGGTGCTGAAATGAGGGACTGAGGGCCCCACGCTGCGCTCACCAGCTTCATCTGTCTCTGCCACTGTTAAGAGCAAACAAATTGTTCCTCATATAGCTCCAGCTTCACCCTTCACCTCCTGAAAGATCATGGAAGAAATATGCCACCAGTACCCGGGAAAACTCCCACAGCGGTTTGTCCGTGCTAGGTTCAGCATTTTATTTTTCCTCGCTGAAATATAGTCCAAATATGAGGCCTTTCCTCATACAAATCTTCTACAAATCTCCCTTTGTTCGGAGCCTTTAGACAAAACAGAAAATTTAATACTGTAAATCTCCAGGGAGAGAGGGAAGGTGGAACGGTCAGAAATGGGCAGAAAAAGGTGTTTCCAGGCCACGTCCCCAGGCCTGTGACCCCATTGCCACCAAGAGCTGCCCACCTGGCCTTGTGGCCTTGAAGGGCACCACTGAGCAGGACAGGCAGACAGGGATGGACAGACCATACACCTGCAATAAACTCCTGATACACCACTGGTCTGGGCATCAGACTACAGCCAGCACTGAAGCAGTGTTCCTGTTGCAATGAACAGTAATTAAATGCAATATTTCTATTAAAAAAAATCCTAGAAGCCATCCCATCCCTTTCAAGCAACCAGGATGCTTTTCTTTTATGCTTGTTTTTGTTTGCATGACACAAACTTGCATTCTCTAGCCTAATTCTAGCATTCTGTTGGTTTTTAATTTAAAATCACCGTGGTTGGTGGAGTTGGAAAAGAAAGTTATACTTCTCATCTTTCACATGATTTTAGCAACCTTGTGTAGTGTTGGCCCCTTGCAGAGTCATCTTCTGACTTGCTGTAAACTCTTTCTGGAGAGAAATAAAGGAGCCAAAATTTCTCATATTTACAGTATCACTCATTTGACCCTAACTGTGCTGTGTTTTATTGAATTTACTGTTTACAAACAAACACCCATACTCCAACCCACCACTCACACCCAACAGGGAAAACCACCCTTCGTGTTGACACCAATGCTTCTTCAGTGAAACAACAACAGATGCTTTCAGACCCCAGCCTTCCCCACACCTCCTCCACAGTTCCACAGGGAATTTTGGCCAAGCTTGTCCCCATCCTCACCCCAGCATGAGCCACCTCCAAGCCCTGCCTGGGGAACCCCACACTGGTTTCACCAAACTGAGTTCCACATGTGGGAGAGGAAGGTGCCTCCTGGAAATCAGTGACCACACTTTTCCAGGACATCCTTTATCCTAGGAGCCACAGGGCAAGGTAATGATGTAAAGGGTAAGAATGAGAGGGAAATAAATATTACAAGGGCTCCAGTGCCACATTAACTAGTACATCTCCATTTACCTAAGCACATCTGGAAGCTACTGCGAAGACTACATATGTTTAATACACCACCACCCATTCTCCTCTCTGCCTTATTCCTGCCAATACCTTAGCTCCCAGCACCCTCACATCCATGCACAACCACTCGTTCAACAGGAAAGCACTGATGCAAAAAGCAATCTGTGATTTTTGAGCAATTTGATGTATTTTCTGAGTACTAAATCAATTCCCTGTATATAGGAACTATCACATTTCCACCATTCACCAGGAATGGATATCTAACTGTAATCAAATCAGTGCTTCAGCTGCTACCAGTGTCCACAAGGTACTGTGAGCAGCAGTTAACATGTCAGGAAAGTTGAACTCAACCATCCACTACTATCAGTTCTGGTTAACTTTCCTTCTGCTATGCCCACCATGAATACCCTTAAATACAGCATTTCCAGTGTGCCCATAGCTCAGTACTCCTAATTTAGAGGTAGCAGCAGCTGCTAGATAAATCTATGTAGCAAAGGCAAAAATACTCCTCTAAATTCAAACTCTTTTTCCTGATCCTTCTTAAAAATTTCATGCAGGAAGAAGAAAAATAAAAGGTGGCTGTTCCCCCCGTTCTTCCTAGGTTACCCTTAGCCAACCTTTGGATGGATTAGCTGGAGTAACACATCAGCCTGGATACTGACGTTTTCTGAGACAAATGCTTGATTGATTTGTTGCACAGCCATTTCCACTGATTTTTCCTGTCACGAAGTTTGGGGGCCCTGTACCTGCAGCACAGCCGAGGAGGATTCCCCAGGGACAGGCAGTGGAACACCAGGCAGAGCAAGGCCATTAACAAACCACTGCCAGGAAGCCTCCAAAGGATTGAAGCTGGAAGGTGTTTTCAGAAATATAACGCAAGGCTTTCCAGGATAAAAATATTTTGTTATAAAGTGCCCACATTGAAGTGATCCATGTAAGAAATTCTAGAATATTTCTGGTTTTCTTAAAGCAGACTCCTAACTTTTAGCTTCAAAGTGGCATTTTTTAAACATAAAAGAGAATAAATAGAGATGAAAACAGCTAAATGCAAAGCTTAAATAACACAAGACCAAAACCTGTTTCTGAGGGCTTATAACTACATTTTTATGTGTGTTTTTTCCTTATTGCTGAAGTGAATGCAATTGTGTTTGCGTGTACCATGTCTGAAACAGGCTCAAAAATTTTAATATGGAATAGGCACACCTCAAAGCTCCCCTGCTGCTGGCTGCAAGCAGAACTGAAAAGAAAGTTGGCAAGAAAAATGTTTGCAAAATATTTTAATGGTTGCCAATTTTCATGGTGTTATAGCAAACCTGACCATGCCCAGAGATTTTCTTGAAGCCTCGGCTTTCACAAGCAGAGATGAGAAGAAACCAGTGACTAACTGAGAATCAGAGCTCTTCTTCAGATAAGCAAGAGGAGTCACTAGTTGCAAAATTCTTAAAAACATGTTCCAGCTACAACATATAGACTTAAACAAAGCAAAGTAAAAATAAATTCATTGTTAGAAACCCAAATTTTTTAATGAATTATTTTTGACCAAAAAAATGATGCCAAAGATAACAGTTGCTTGGTCAAAAAGGTAGTCCCTAGGAACCAAAAACCAAGGATTTAAGTCCCTTTGTATCACCTTCTACACATAAGGGTCGCTCTCTACTAGAGATCTTGGGGCTTTCATCATCAGTGGGGAGGGGGAAAGGGAAAGGCAGGGCGAGGGCTTTCCCAGAGGGATGGGATGTGCCTGGGACAATTGGAAGAGGAAGCCTTTGTCTGCTCCTGTCCTCCCCACCACCTTTGGAAGTAGCAGTGGCAAGAGACTGGACTCAAATCTCATCACTGGAGGTTGAAATCCCTGCCAGAGGCACCACACCTCAGAGTTATCCGCATGAATTACAAGGATTAAATCATCCCAAATTGCAGCCAAGAAGTCACCGCACAGCCCAGCTACTAAATACTGAATTTGAGTGGAGAAGCACAGTTAATCTGAAATAATCAATAGTTGGAAAAAAAAAATAAGTTTTCAGACAATTTCAAATGCTGAGCATCTTTATCCAGAAGTTTTCTTAATCCCACACAGCATCATGGGGTTGAGACAAGGGCTGTGCTGTGCCTCTTATAGCAATCACAGCCTCCTGCTCATGCTGCTGCCTGTCCATGCAACATGGCTCTGGAGCTGGACACCAAAACTGCCTGATTCCTCTGCACTACAAGGCTGACTCTTCAAATAACTTCACTAAAACATCTTACTCTCCTCCATTCCAGGTCTGTCGTGGAAACCTTCAATTCCCAGGACCACAGGGGTTTGCAGGACATGGTGCCAGCAGTGCATGGAGCAGGCATGGGGCCAGACAAGACCTGGCAGTCACTGCCTGCAGCCTCACCCTCCATCAGTCCACTAAAAAAAGAGTCAGGATAGGTGGTGCTCACCAGGACGTGCTGCAAAGTGCATGAAAAAACATGGGAAATTGTGCATCTGCAGGGAAGTGGTGTAATAAATGTTTAAGGACTGCTCTCACCATCCCACTCTCTCCCATCAAATTGAGGTCTTGCTTCGGTTTGTCACTGAGTTTGTCTGCTCCAAAACTGCGGTTGTCTCATTGCATTTGTGAGGTCAGGCGAAACCCTCATGTGTTTATACATCCTGCACCAGAGACACGCTGCCATGTGATTTGCCTCAAATCCTCTGCAGTCCTTTTCCCTCGGTCCTTTTCCTCTGCAGCAAGCACAGAACGCATTTTTAGCGAGTACCTCTATTTTCAGTTCAGTTTGCACTGAGCCAGTCTGATGACTTCATTCAAAATACAAGTAGAAGAGTATTTTTGGAAATGCCTTTTGCAACTTTTACCTATTGCATTGGGCTCCTCATTGTTAGGCAGAGAACAGGGTTTGTATAATGTAAAAAGCACAGCCCAAGAATGGGAGCACAAATTGGAGTTGCCCATTCCACCCACCACCAAATCATGCCCATGAGCACCATATCCATGTGTCTCCAGGGATACCAACTCCATCAGTTCCCTGGGCAGCCCCTTCCAGAGCTTCACCATCCTTGGGCAGAAGAAATTCTTCCTGGTGTCAAATCTAAGCCTCCCCTAGTACAACTCAAAACCATTTCTTTACATCCTATCATTTGCCACCTGAGATTTATCCCTATCACCTGAGAATTATATGTCAATTATCTCTATTTAAAGCATAAGAGCACCCCTAACAGACATCCTTATACCCTTCTAGCAGTGGCCACAGGCTCCAGATTGCAGCTGTAAATGTTGAAACACAGCCAAGGTTACAAGTATCTAAGAACCATTTACCTGCTGATAGCCATGTGAAGTGAGCTAGGAGCTTCAGACCTGTTTAAGCAAGCACCTGGGTGGTGAAAACAACTGAAACCACTGAGACAGTTGGCACACCTGGCTGGAAACATCAGAAGAAAGGTCAGAAATGGGCAATCTCCCCATTTCTGTTCTAGATCCCTAACTCTCAAAGGAGCCATGACAGATGATTTATTCATTCATCCTCTAACACAAGAGGACCAACTGCTAAGCCACAAAAATGAAGTAAACAATTTCTGAACCTACTAAATATATATAAAAACACCTATCATCAGGTTTGGAGTTTGCCTAAAAGGTCACAGACAATCTGTCTGGTGAACATGGAATACAACTTTTGACTTGTGTGCAAGAATAATCAACACTTGGAGCAAGTTACATATGATGGAGAACAGAGAACCATCAAAAGACCAGGAACATCTGATCAATAGGAATATTTAATACTCCAGAAAAAAAAGTGAGATTTAAATGCTCAGCAATTATCTGTGTAATAAGGTTAAGTGTTGAGAAACTAATTATAAATACTGCAGTATGCATTCATGTGTGTTCATGCTCATGTAATATTTTAATCTCAAATGTCATGACACACTTTAATTAAAACATTTATTTATTGACAATTAGAGCTATTCAAATAGTGCCTACTTTTCAGTACCTTCAGCAGTGAATGACAGACCAGGAACAGAAGTAGAAACAGCTCAGGTGTGATGTGTCGATTCTTTTTGATACATGCTACATGCTATTTCCTTTTCTTTAAGAGCTTCTTTTTTAAAGGCTGTCTCTCCCCCTATATCTCCAGAACAATAAAATTTGCTCTGCAGAGAGTGATACAGTAGTGATCCTCCACAGCCACTAAATAATACATGCTTCTCCTTTACTTACTGTATAATTTTTGGCATTGCTTCCTCCTTTGCCAGATATATATATGAGGAAGATTCATGCCAGCTTTGCATTTGTTCATCAGACCAAATACAAGAGCTAAGACAAACTTTCCATAACTCTCATGAATCTTTTTCCAGGTCAAGCTCACCACTCACAGCCAGTTCTTCCAGGACAAAGCAGGCAGAAGGAAAAGCTCCTTTGGAGAACACAGAGCAGGACCTATGAAAAACATGATCACTCCTCCGTGCAGCCCTCCTTAGATCTTGTTGGTGGGAAACAGTAGGTGGATGGTGGAAAACATAGGGTTTGGGGCAGACACCATTCCCTGGGAGCAGCCCCACAGCCCATGCAGCTGCTCCTTGTCTGGGACTACAGAGTCTTGCCCATGCAGCAGCTGAAACTCCTGGCTGAAACTCCTAAATGATTCACAAATCTGAAGCCCTATCTCTCCATCTCCATCTGAGCAGGCTATTTGTAGAGGGTTGGTTTTATTCACCCCAATTTAGCTTGGTCAAGGGAACAGCTTTGAACCAAACCAGAAGAACCAGACTGAGTCTGGAAAGAAGCTTCTGTAAGGGGGCCACACAACCCTTGCTGCTTTCCCTTCAACTGGCTTTCTTTGTGAATTTTCTCCCTTTCTCCAAATGAGAATCTCTTCTAGATTTTCCTCCTGACCACATAAAGGAATAACTTTGACATTTAGCAGAAAACTAACCAAAATAGCTTAAATACTACATACAAAATAACATAGTTTAGTCATTTTTTAGATATAAACATGGGAAAAGGGAGGAAATATCAGATTTTGCAAGATTTTTCCCAGTTAACATCTTAAGGATGCTTAAAACAGCCTCAAGATAGAAACATATATGTATATATATCATGAGGCCACTAACAAGCAGCCTTGAAATCCAACACCTACATGGAAGAGCCCTCTCTGATCCTCAAAGAGGTAAAAAGTTAACCTCAATATCATCTTCCATAACTTGAGGCCACAAACCAAAATTCAGTTTGTGGGGGTGGAAAAATAATAAAATACTCTCTTCCAACTTAAAAAAAAAAAAAAGTTTCCTCATAAACCAGAAAAAGGAGCAATAAGTTAATATGTACTCTACCTCTCACATACAAAAGCCTCCCCAGCAGCATCTAAGTTCCACCAGTTCAAGGTCTGTGTGTGTTCCCCCTCTATTTAAAGACTTGTTGCCCCTAATTAAGCCATCTGCTAGTTCACACTCCAGCCATACCTAGTCAATTAGGGTAACGAGCAGGTCCTACCCCTCTGTTCTGCACAGCAGCAGGTCTGCTGCCTCCAGAGAGCTTCGTTGCCCTCTGTTGGGAATTTGTGCACCGCATGGCACAAAGTGTGCGTCCCCTATGGGAAGTGGCACCCAAAGTATTCATCTCCACATTGTTTCTGAAGGGATCACTGGCAGCAAGTGTTAGATCAGCAGATCCAGAAAACGTATCTAAAACGCTGGTATAAATAGCACGGTTGAAGTCTAGTGGGCAAATGAGCTTCTCGTAACAAAACCAGTATTTATGACATGGAGTTGTCTTCAGATATTTAGGAAGTGCTAATTGCAACCCTGCATCAGCCTTACAGAGGCAAAAACCCTGGAACTAGCAGTTGCACAAAAATCTGGAATGAATAAAATTTCCTCTAAACCCATAATATTTTTCTAATGACAGAATTTTATCAGTTCAAAAACTTGATTTTCTTTACCTGCTTCATTGTTGTTAGGTTTTTGTATTGTGACACATTAGCCTGGCATAGTGAATAACCCATTGGTTAGCAATGTTCATGAAAGATTACTGATATAAAATAAACTTTTGTTCCCAGTGCTACAATTGCAGATAAAGTGCAGATAAAGTGCATCTGGGTCCAAATATACATATATATGTGTGTGTGTGTGTATATATATATATATATATATAATTTTTTTTTTTTTTGAAAAGTTAGATGGGAATTTCATTCATTCAAAAAAAAAAAAAGTCTACTTTTGGATAATGAGTTTTTTACTCCTTACATCATTCTTTGTTTTACATGTCCCCATCTTTTAAGTGGTTATTGGCCGGGTGCCTTGGTGGTGGCCACGTGGGAAGCCCCCCAGCAGCAGCCCCCACCCTTCGCCCTGCCTCCCTCGCACCTCCGTCAGGAGAGGCAGTGGTGTGACCTTCATCACAAATTCAAGTTTTGCTCTGTAGGGAAAACATCTATGAAGCTATAGAGCTATTCTGGGGTAAACGATAGACTATAACTTCCCAGTGACTTGTATCTCAGCCAAACTTGTCCTAATTAGGGAACAGGTAATTGTATTTGCTTGAGAGGCGATGGCTGTGTTAAAAGGCCAGAAATATAACTTTCTGCGGTTGCTGCAAGCCATTCTCCTCTTCTCCTCCTGCTCTCCCAGAGAAAACTTGGGAAGCCATAAAACAGGCATATAAGTGGAACATATGCGCATTCCCAAGGCCCAAAAGGGGTTTTTCTCCAAGATGATCACAGGTCCACTGTGTACCTGGCAGCAAAAACGTGCAAAGGGAGTGCAACGCTGTAGAAGCCTCTAAAGGCATCAAGGAGAAAAGCAGCAGTTTTCCAGGATGATTGGCAAGAGGTCGGTTCTCTTCAAGCTGTTGCCAAGGACTAGGACATAATTAGATGTCAGGCACAATTCAGCGACTGCCACCCGCTCCCTGCACCACTCCAGTGCCGGGCTCGTGGCTGGGGATCGTTAGGAGCACCGCACAGGCATGGGCTGGGAAATTCTGCCTGTAGGCACTAATTTTAAACTGCTCTCACCGATCCCGTGTCCAGGGGGTAGGCATGCAGAATTTAGGGCAAGGGTAAAAAAAATAAATAAATAGAACGTGGGGGAGAGAGAGAGAAGCATGTAGGATATGTTAATTTTTGAGCTTCACAAGGGGGGAGATGAGAAGGCTACACCATAGCTGCTTGTAACAGTGCAGCAATGCTTATCAATAGGGTTTGTAAATCTGTTTGTTAGCCATGTAGTATTTTGCCAAGGAATCTGCTTCCATGTGCATAACATGCAGCAAGAGGTGAGGTGCTTGAGATATGGCATTTCCTAAAGGCAGGTAATATTACTTTTTGAGAAAACTCTTGAGTCTTACCAGCGTGAAAGGACAGGTGGTGAATAGTACCTAAAATCTGGCTACAAAAGTTTACTTAAAAATATGAATTAAAATTATAATGCAGCCCATGCTCTTCTCCTGGCTTTATTTCACATTGGTGTCTCTGCAGTCACCAGTGAGGAATTTCTCCCCAGGTATTCCCCAGATGAGTGACTTGGTTGGGACCTACAGCTTTGGCCCTTCTGCAGGTGCAAAGTCTTCCCACAGCAGGAATATGATGTCTTGTCTTCTCTTCATTACACCATACAGCACTGTGTGCAACCCACTGACAGCTCATGCTGGTGCCTAAACTGCATCTCTTGTACAGAAGGAATGACACAAGACCCTAAATTTCTCTATTTGCATCGTGCAAGTGGTAGCAAAACCCTCAGCTCCTCCTTTTGCAGTCCACCTCAGTGACAATAATTATGACTTGGCTGAAGGTTCGCCTGAGGTTACTTGATCTTTGCCCTGTTTTAATAGATGTTTGAACTTCTGATAAAAGATATCTGGGGTAATCCCCCCGCCAGCGATCTCCAGAGCTATCTGTGCAGACTGGGGCTCCTGCTGTACTGTTCCAGGTAATATTAGCCCCAACAAGGATTAGACTCCATTTAAATTCAAATGAAGAGATTATTAAAGACCCCGTTCTGTGGGGAAATGGAAACAGGAATCTCAGCCCCACTGAAAGATGTGTTTGCCGAGAGCGCACAGGACACAGAGCCAGGAGACCTGCAGTGCCTGCTGCCTGGCTGTGTGACCTGAGGGAACAAGAAAAAATAAAAGGAAAAAAAAAAAAAAGACCTTTTCTCTGCCCTGTCTTGATTTTGTCACTGATTACAAATCAGTGGGTATAACTCCACTTCCCTTTGCGCGGGCTAGATGTCCACAGCACTGTGGGCAGGAGGCAGCCTGGGTGCCTGGGCTGCCCCATCCCTCCCCAGGAGTAGAACTCAGCATTCATCTGTCATTAATTGGGAAAAAAATAAAAATAAAAGTACCTGAAAGCACTATTTTGGTTCTTTACCAGCATCCCCTGCACTCTGCACCTTTCACACTTTGGAGCTGCCAGCTGTGCCAGTTCTGCATGGGCTGGGGAAGGGAGCTGCACTCCCAGACACTTGGCCAAAAATTCCACAAACCGCTGGGAATGTTGTACCTCAGCAGCATCTTCAGAGAGGTCTGCAAGTATTCACGCTTTTCAGATTTTCTGCTGTGCAATCAGAGATTGGAGCGCGGTCCTTCCACTGGTTAAAAGTGGTCTCTAAGCAACAAGCCCTGAAATGTTTTCAAATCTTTTTTTACTTGACCCAAGATTTGTGCTGAGTTAGATGAGTAAATACTGGCATGATGTGACATTCTTGTTATTTATGTTAGATCCAAATAAGTGGAAGATAACCTAGGCAAATTTCCATTATCTAATTATAAAAACCTTCTCATATTCCCATGAAACTAATTTTAATTTGATGAAAACCAGACAACTTGGAAATGGATTTCCTACGATTCAAGTGATAAGATCCCTTCTCAGTATGTTCTCAATTTACCAAAGGCTCCAAAATTGGAGATCTCTATTAATAAAGATTGCTGCTTGCTCATGCAGTGACTTTATGTTATTATAAAAAAAAGAATAAAAATAAAAAATAAAAGGAAAAAACATTGCTAGATTTAGCAGCTCCTCTGCTGCGCTGGGGGGGGGAAGCACTGCCTTTTGAGAGGGAGCTGAAGTAGGCTGAGTTGCCCCATGCAGAAAACAGGTGAAGCTCCTGCTTTGTCTCAAGCTACTCATGCCCTGTGATGGCCATGTGAATTTCCAATGTCAATAGCAAAAAATCCACAAAAAGTTGTCTATGGAGCACTGAGAAAGATAATTACAGAAAGCACGTTATAATTGTTATCTGCAGGCAATTAAGCACAATGGAAACAAATTGTGTTTTGATCCTTACGTCCTATTAAAGGTCACAAACTTGCAATGCCCTAGTCATGAAAGTGCCATAGCAAAATTTGTTGCATGGGTAAATATTACCCTACAGACTACCAGAGCCTCTCCTGATACTTCTGACATACAACAGAATGTAAGGTGACCGTAGATAAGGAGCAGCAGGAGAAACTTCAGCTCCATGGCTAACGTGCAGCCGCTCAGGCCCAGGTCTGACCACTTTTCCTGAGAACTAAGCCACACCGAGCCACACCACCCCCCAATTTCCTGCAAAATCTAAGAGGAAGATCAATTTAACTAATGATGTGGGGGTTCTGTGTCCCCGTGGACCTCACACATATTATTTATAGAATGCATTAATATTTCATCTTTCCCATCCCTAAACAGTCTTTGAGGGAAGAAAAAAAAAAAAAAGAAAAAAAGAAAAAAAAAAAAAAGAAAAGATAGCTTGAGACAGGTAACATTTTAATTGAAATTAATGGGATTGGTTTGATTTCACCTCTGAGAATATAAAAATCATTCATTTTTTTGTCATGAAAAGAATCTTAAATCTCCCCGGTACCTTGACAAGCACGACGAATGGTGGGTCGCAGAGAGAATCCACCTCCCGCCTGTCCCTAACCTGTTCTATCCAGATCATCATCAGTTAATAAGAAACCAGCAAGAAAAAAAAAAATGCATAGGATGTGAAAGTGTACAGCTAAACCTGTGTTTTTTCTTCCTTTTTTAATATCAGTGTTGGTTCTGCAATCAGGTGGCATGCGGGCAGCTGTAGTGCAATCTTTTCAGCGCTGCCTGTCGATGGCTTTAGCCTCTGACCGGAGCAGTACGTAGAGGAGGTCTTTATGCTACCTCTGTGCTCAGCTAGACCTGGGCTGCTAAACATGCCAAATTAATGTGCGACACAGATTGTTGTTCTCCAAAGACTTTGCTGAAACGCTGTTGGACCGTTTACAAGAGCTTTGCCAAATCGCTGCAAAACTGAAGTATTACCAAAAACGAGAGTGCTGGCCAGTGGCAGGAATCATTTCATTACGATCCTTTTATTCATCCTCCAAACAGTCACACATTGCCAAAGTAGACACACAAACCTCTTTGCTTTAATTTATATTAGTAGTATTTATTTTTTCTATAAAGTGCTAGAAGTCGATGTTGTTTTCTACAGCATCTAAGTTGCTCAGGAGCACAAACTCACTGGGGGATGTGCTGTGAACCCATCTGTGTGTTTGAAAACCTGAGTCAACGGAGTCACACTCCCAAGTCACTCCAGAACCCCGGAGATCTGACTAAATCCTTCCACAAGCTCCTCATGGCAAACAAACGGGTCGGCACCCAGCAGCCCTACTTACCTCGCGGCTCAGCCCCAGCTCTCCTCCGAGCGATCCCCTCACTTTCCATTATGAAATAATTTTCCTTTCTTCTGGAAAATCTCTTCTAGGAGAGCTTCTTATCATGCATTTTGCAACCATTGTGTCTAATACAGCACCGACAGACTGTCTGCCTGATGCCTTAGCTGAATTGCACTGTGGATGTTAATTCAGTCCCAACACCACAGAAGGTCTTACAATTACTTATCTTCCAATGTGACTTGCAAATTATAAAGGGGCAAGTGCGATCTGCCTCACAGACAGAGGTGAGGAGCTGGACGAGAGCAGATGGACAAGTCAAATTGGCATTCTTCTCTTAGGAGGTGTAGAGGACTACAAGATTTACTTAAAATTTCTTTTTATTGCCATCAAACGACACTGAGTATAAAAAGGAATCCTGTAGGATTTTCTTTTATCTTGTTTGGATCTTTTTCTGTTTGGGAAAGCCCTGGAAACACCCATAAAAAGACCATTCATCCCCTGTTATCCTAACTGGAGTCAGGCCAGACCCAGGGCACATGGTTATCCCAGAAAGCAGGATCAAATGATGCTACAAAGAAACTCTGCATATTTTTCCCAGTTTCAAGCCACACGCCAGGTTAAAGTAGCTCATTTCAACAAATGAATAAGGTACAACATCAATAAAATGCCTGCTTTGTACAAGGAAGCGTGACCTATATTACAGGTAGGGAAATACTCATCACGGTGACGCACAGGGAAGATCCTAGCATTAAAGGCTCTGCTAATAGCTACAGTGGTATTATTTTTCCTATAGGTGCCCAAAGGATCTTCAATTTCTATTCATGCCCTGTACGGGGCCACCTTTTGTTACAACATTAAAACCTGCTTAATATTTTTTATCATTTCACATCACAGCCACAGTAATTGTACCCTCAGGAGCAAGGCTTCTTCCTGTGTATGCTTTTCAATATTATTGGCATCTTCCTCATTTGGGGACCTGGAACGATCTTTTTTGCATTTTCCCCATGAAATGACAAACAGGGCTGGTTGTGGCTCAAGCACTATTTGGAGCATGACCCCCTCGGCTCCTGGTGTTATCCAAATTAGATTTTGATCTTTGTCAATTAGGCTTTGCCACTGTGGACCTGCTGTGCCATTATCAGGAGAATCGCTGTCAGGGTTGGTAAGTCAGTGAACTTTGGAAGCCTTTCTGCCACCTTCCAGGGCTGCAGCGTTTACAATTAGCATCGTGGGTTTTTTATTGTTATCGTTTTTATTTTTCTGTCCACAACATTGTTCCTGGCAACCTTTGCAGTGTTTGTCCCTAAACCAAGAATCACTTACAGCACGGAGAGCTCTGCCTTGCCATAGCAAAAAAAAAAAAAAAAAAAAAAAAAAAAAAAAGAGAACAAACAATATTCCTTTCCTGCAAGCAATCAAGCAATTTGGCTTTCCTTTTGCTAATGTTCCTAGCTTTGTAATGTGCCCTGCCATGGATTTGTCTGGGGGCCAGTTTTGCTTCTGGGGAAAAATATAAAAAAAAAGTGACCAAAGCAGCAAAAGAGACGCACACCAGGAAATTTTCTCTGGTTGTCGTACAGCAGGACCGTGACGTTGTAATCCCCCTCCTGCACCCTACTTGCCATCACGGAGACCCAGCACCCTTCTGCAGAAGCACCTGGACCCCCAGGCTCGGCAGCTGCTCTTTGTGCATTGCCTCTGGAGAAGCTGCTCTCCCACACACAGCTGCAAGCTGGTGGGTGGCCTGCCTGGCTTCAGCAGCAGCAAAACTGTAAATATGATGGAAAGAAATAAAATGCAAGAGGAAAAGGAGAAGAAAGGAATACAGGTACAATCTAAAGTCTGGTAGGAGAGAAAACAAAAGTGAATTAAGGGATAAAATATGGGAAAATATACCTAACGGTTTAAAAATAATACCAGGGAAAGATAGGAAAATGTACCACTAACACAACAACTAGAAGCGTTATAGCATGCAGAAAACATCTCCAAAAAGAGGCAAAACTGTAATTTTCAAACTCCAGAGAGATATATGATTTTCCAAACTGATCAAACTTACATGTGTTATGAAACACTGGCAAAAATAGAAAATAGGTATAGAAATGTACATAAACCATTGCTGTATCACAAACACATAAACCATATAAAAATAAATGTCATATTACTATATTTACTTCCTTGTCCTTGTCACAGTGGCGGGCTGAGTTATACATTTAATATGGATGAGGGAGAAGGTAACATATCCTGAGATTTCATGTATAAATATATAGTTGTAAAACAAGAACAGCCCACAAGCACATATGCTATCCACCTGTCTTCAAGAAGTGAATATGTCCTACAAGCAAATATAGTTTTTGCTTAATGTTTATTACTTGTGAGGGGAAACATCCCAAGCCTTCCTTCAGGGGGCTAGGTTGGGGCTGTCAGGGGGCAGGACCCACACTTCACATGCAGCTGGATTGTCACTGACCAGTTCTGAAACACCTGAGCTCAGCAAGGTGAAATTTGGCATAGCAGCAAACCTCATGCAAGGTCAGATTTTGAAGGAACTTGGTTTCTGATGGAGTAGAGCATTCGGGTTTGATCCAATGCACTTTGATGTTGAAAATTTTTGGTCCAAGCACTTTAAATACACACTGATGATAGTTTTGTACTTCTCAGCTTATTGAGCATACTTAAGAACATGTACTAACCTGGCTTGACTATACATTAGCTCCATAGAGAAAACCAGTACTAGATTTTTAGGATATTTTATTGCAGAGCCTGTCTAAGAAGTGAGACACAGATTTAAAGTTCATATATCATTTTTCAGAATTTATTTATTCTTTCTAGCCAACAGAGCTCCAAAACCTTGAGGTCAAGTCCTACACATCTCAAAGTCCGTAGTTTCTCCACTGACTTCACTGATGGCATAATTTCAGACATGAAGACTAAGCTCTTGTTTGTGGTTTATTTTCTTGTTTTAGCTGTGCTTTTAAGATCCTTCCAAAAAAAATCTCTATAAAAAACATAATGAGTATTCATATAAATGACATTCCCAACTCAAAAACTGACCAACTATCCAAAAAATGTATCAAAGAAATTGAATGGAAACGTATCCAGCCCTGACTTTATCAGCTTGTGCTCAAACTTTATAGCACAGTTTTTCAAGTCACCTAGTTAACTATTACAGTACACCACTGTATTCTGTATTCTTTGGTGGTTTTATCTGTTATTGACAGTGTGTGATATTAATAGTCATGCTTTTATACACTGCAGATTATACTACTGCAAATGAAAGTATGTCAGGTAGCTCCAACAACACGAGCAAGCACAGGGTGCCAACATAAGTATTAAATACTGCTTAAATGCTACTGATGCCCCTCATTGCATTCTGAAATAACAAGTGGGCCTTTTGGTGGCATCTAGTTAGGGCCACTGTCAACCGCTGCAGTTCCCTCCCAGCATCCCAGCCACAATGGAATTAATGGGATAAATGTCTTTCCAGGTATGGACATGGACAGATGAGAATGATAAATACAACATACGACTCATTAAATGTAAAGCTTATTTTCTCAAACACCTGGAAATATTCCTGTGGATAAGTTCTGGAGGAAAAAAGCCAACCTGAAGACAATTTCCAAATATCCAAATGGAAGTCATTAACGTTGAGGCCAAGACTTTGTCAAAGGTATGTAAACTGAAAGAAAAGCACCTCATTTAATAGAAATAACATTTTATTTTCATTTTGGATGTGTTTAAGACATGCACAGCTAAAAGAAATTGGACATTGCATAACAGACATTATATTAGCTAATTCTATGAAATTAGGCTTGGAGGTCATTGGCTACTGTGTTCTGCACTGCACCTCCTTCTGACTTACTTCTATAAATGAGGTAGGAAGTTCTTTTAATAAGGTTTGATCTTAGTTACTGAAATATATGCCATTTTAATCTCCACAGCATTCTACGTGCATCTCTTTACCCTTCTGTAGCAGACAGCAGGTGATGGTAATTTTTTAGGACAAACAGGCCTGTCCATGTATGCATATTATATCTCTGAGGCAGGAGGCACATGGCGTTATGATCTACGTCTACCATAACCTCTACACAATTTCTCACTTGCTGCAACAACAGCTGAATTCTCCACGAATGACAGTTTCTGACTGAATATAAAACACAGCCGGTTGTAGCAGAGTATTTTGAAACACCAGCACAGAACAGTGATGGATGAGTGCAGAAGCAGCAAAATCCCCGCTTCACCATTGCTGATTCCACAGCAATTTCTCTTCTCTAAATATGGCAATGGCCCACTGTCATCAGCCTCCATTGTTGACTTGCCTTGGTTTTCCCATCTGTAGAATGGAGGCTATAACACCATTCTCAAAGAATGCTTTGGGATGCTAACTTATTGATGACTATAAAGTGATCACAAAAAAAAAAAAAAAAAAAAAAAGTATTATCATTATTATTATTTTCTTTTAATCTCAGGTAGTAACAATAATGTTACAGGATGTTTAAGCACACACATACAGCCACACATGTATATTTGTGTGTGCTTTTTATTCATATATGCACGTGTGTGCATGTGTCTATAAAACATACGCAGATCTCCATGGATCCAGGACCACGCTAGAACATGTAAGCTCTAGCTCTAATTCTTTTTCTGCATTTTGCTGTTAATCAGGACTGAATTCACACATATCTGCTTGAATTCAGTGACTAGCTAGAGGTGAAACCACTTCTAGAACTGCAGCACCAGAGGCTACAACAAAAATTAAATGACCCAATCTTGTTCGCACTAATTTCAAAAGTCTGGCTATTTGTGGCAACACCCTGACCCATGCTGGGTCAACTGAGGGTTTGCAATGAAGCCAAAATTTCAGATTAAGTCCCTGATCCTGCAGCTGATTTGTGGGATGTAAAGGAACAAACTCCTCCTGAGAAGATAATGAAAGTTAGTGGAACTTGAAACAAGCCAAATTCTGACCTGACAGCCTAATCAAAGCTATGTTAGAAAACATGTAATATTATACAAATATGTATTTTCTCAAATGATTCTACAAACCCACAGGAATTTTTTTTTCATAAATAGAAAGGAGAAAATCTATATCTTGGAGAGTGAAAAACAAATTAAAGGTTCTTGAAGGGTGTTTCTTAACATTTACCAGTGTTTTTCCCCATGGAAATGATGAAAAATTAGCTTGAACCCTAGAGCTTTTGGTCTTTTGTAATCCATTCTTTTTTTTTTTTTTCCCCACAATGAATATAGATTTTTTTTTTAATCCTATATACAGAAATTTCACATATTTACATTTGAAAGCTTCCAATCTTGAGATTGTTTTAAATTAAAAATGCATACAGGACTTACCTGTACAATCAAAACTTACAGGCATCAGCAAACACCAAATGAATCTGAGTCATTTTTGGAACACATTTTTAGAGCTTATAACAAAATATCCCGTAATCAAGAAAAAAAAAAAACATGCTGTCAGGCTTCTTGTGATAAAACAAGGATCTCTGTGGTCTGCTTACATCAGGCTATGTGCAGAACACACTGGGGGTCACCAGCAAGCGCTTTGCCAGCTCCCATCTAAGTCTCATCACCAGCCCAGATAGTGTACAGTGCTCCAGGAGGTGCAAGAGGATCTCCAGTCCATGGGATACTCTGTCGGCACCCCAGCCGTGGACACAGTGTGCTGGTAAGGAGTGCTTGCCATCAGCAACCAGCAGAGATGCCAGGCCCAGAAACTTGCCCTTACCTTTGGGACAGCACACGGAGCAGGTGCTACTCATCATGGAACAAAATGACAAATCCTTCTTAGCTTCTTTCATAGCCCATTTTAAAGACATTGTCAGCCAAATGAGCTGAGAAGTGAAAATAATGGATAGGAATTCAAAAATCCGGGTTACATTTATTTTATTTTTTTTAGTGTAAATTACTTCACCTTTAAAGCATTTGATTCTCTGTGAATAATGGGAATGGTGTTATTTCTCTCTCCCCTCTTTTCCCTGTACTGCCTATTTAAATGTGAAAGTCTGAAGGAAGCAGCTTTGCAGTCTCCATGTTTGTGAGCCCTCAAATGTGGCCAAATACTCATTGCAAGCCTAGAAACACAAGACCAATTATATTAGCAAGACAGATATTACGATACCTGATTAAAAAAATAAATAAATAATAATTAAAAAAAAAATAAAAAGACTCATTGACTCATTGACTGTTTAAAAAAATTCAATCTATCAAGCTTTAATAGCTAAATTAGCTTAAAGTAGAAAAATTCTTATTTAGATATTTGTTATCTTATTTAGTTATTTATATTTGTTACCTTATTTAGTTATTTATTATTTATGCTTTCAGATATTCTTGAACACTCATTTCAAAGCTCTGTTTTGAAAAGAATTCCACTTACAGGTTTGGTTGCAAGGATATTTCTGCAAAATAAAGACAAAAAAGGTTAAAAAAAAGAATTCACTTAGAAAGTCCCATGAACATATGTGAAAATTTCTTTAATTGCCATATTTCAAATGCAAGTCAATAACTGAAAACCAAGTACAGAACAAATAGGTAATGCGAGGTTTGTTTGCTTAGGAAAGAGCTGCAGATTATGACTGCAATGCCAGCTTACCTGATACACCCAGGTATGTGCACGACTTCCTTGGGTTTGGTATTTTCTAATTTGGTATTTTCTATTGTTTTCTGCAATTTCTTTGCCGAACAGTTCAAATATTTGAAAAGAGCCACACCATACCCTTCACTAATCCTCAGAAGGAACCCCGTAACCAGACGTGTGTGTCTGCAGCCATCTGGATGCTGCCCTAAGCTGCTGCGAGAGCTGACCTGGTAGAGACCAGGATCCAGGACTTCTTGCCATGGTCACTGGGAGCACATCACCGCTGTCAGTGGGATTTAAGGCACAGAAAGTAGTTTGGAGGCACTTGGCAATGCTGAAAGAGATGTAAGATGAGACTAGTGTGAAAATAAAGCAGAATTTTCCATCTTTTTCATGCATTATTAAAATTGAGATTTTAAAAATTAAAACTTTATTTTTCCTTTAAAAATGCAACAGATGTGTGTGAAGACAAAGCCGGTGCCTGCACTACCTTGTGGAAGCCGTTTTATAGTTATGTTAAGCAGTTACCGGAGGAGAGCACAGTGGAATGACTGCGTGTATCTGTCATATGTTAATTAGGTGAATCTGTATAGAGCCAAGTTTTATAACCTTGTTCAATTTTAAGAGGTTTTTACAGTTACTGAATGCATTAAAACCCAGAAAATGTTATGGGGATTGTCCATTGAATTCTACACACTGGAAAGCTCACTTGTTGGGCCTATGGGGAGAGCTGATTTAGTTTTGCTATATAGCCATATGCGTACAACAAGCAAAACAACAGTATAAAACTGTGCAAATCAGAGTCAGCCTAAACCACAAGACACTCGGCAATAAACCTTAATTTGACTGCAAAAAGCAATTTATAAAAGAGAGCTCTTGAACATCTCCAGTTCCTCTAATCACATCTAATTAGGGATAGATATGTTCTGTACGTAGAGCATCGGGAGACACATTGCATCTTCTCAGGTTGCAATGCTGGAGCCCTCATTTGGGCAAACTTCCCCTCTAACACCAGTCTGCTTTTTGCCTCAGGACTGCAGGCCAGCCCCTGAGAAAAAGAGATTTGGGTGAAATGTGTTAGATAAGCAGAGGGATTGCCCTGCCAACAACAGCAGCCCAGAATAAAAGGCTTTTCATATGGAGGTTCAGTGGCTACAGCAGAAGTGATCCTACCTACTTTATTTTACTCATAGGAGCTATTTGATCAGCTCCAATAGGACTACTGCCCCTGGACAACTGCAAGGTGTGAAAATACATGCTCTCTCCCACCGGAGCCTTTTCCCATGCAGGCTGGCCTTGCAAAGGGCAGGGAGGAGCCCATCACCACCACCACCGTGCATCACAGCAGGTTCCTCCCACAGCAGGTCCCCAGGCACCACTGGGTCCCTCCCCGAACCACAGCCAAGGTGCCCAGCAGGAGCTGGAGTGCTTTCTTTTCTGCTCTTCCATCATCAGGCTCTGACGAGCTGCTTGGGGACAGCGCAGGGGGGCCCTGCTCATGGGCAAAGAGGCTGGAGGAGGAGAGAAGCAGAAAGGATCCCAGACCCCGAGATTCACTGCCCACTCGTGAGAGGCTCCCAGATGCATGGGACCAGCAGCACCACACATCGCTAGCAAGGACGGAAATGGCTGCAGTATGAATTATCACTGCGTAATTCCCAGATAAATTGAGTTAATAAAGCTGTGGCCTAATTACACCCCGTCCTTTGTTCCTTCCCCCCTTCTCAAGATGGTGCAAATCTGTGCAGTTTTTATGTCTGGGTAGGGAATCCTGGAGCCTTTACCCAGAAAAAAAAAAAAAAAATCCCATTAAGGACTTTCTGCATTTCTGCAAGACAGGCCCTGTGATACCTTCAGGTGAAATGCTCTGATTAATCAGAGAAGATAACAGCAAGAAAACCAACACAGAACCATTTTTTACTTTTTTTTTTTTTTTTTTTTTTACACAGTTATTTAGTAATTACATGAGAAATGGGCCAGGTTTCAATGCCTGCATTGTCCAATTAACTCTATTGAAACTGCTCACACAAGAATGACAAACAAGATTTGGCTTAGCATAAATTTAAAAAAGAACAGGGTTGAATACACAAATCAGGATAGTGATATGTTATGGAAATTTCATATATCTGCTATATATTCACAGAACACACAACACAAATACAACTAAGAGATTTGGCACACCACCCTGATTTCAGGAGATTTAAAATGTACAAGAAGCAAATTAAGTTTTCCACCAGAAAAATGTGAATCAGCAGCTTGATCTGTTCCCACTTTTCACAAGCAAAGTCCCGTCTATTATAATCTCGTTTTTCTCAGGCATAAACATAGTGTGAAAAAAAAAAAAAAAAAAAAGAGAGAGAGAGAGAGAGAAATTTATGATGAATATGGTTATAGTTATTATTTCCCTTCTGGGGATTTATTAAGCATGTGTTAGGTGTTTAGGTATAAAATGATTTTTTTTTTCACTACATGGATGCCTTCTGTGACTATCTGTAAAATTTCATTAAGGTGTTACACTTGAAATTGCAGATCAAAGTAACCCCAAGAGATTAAGGAGACCCTGCTAATTGACTAAGGTCATGTATTGCACTTCCCACTGGCACTTTGGCCTACACTGACAACAGAGGAGCAGTCCCATCTCAGAGGACAGTTCTATAAAAATACCATTTTCTTTATCTGTAGTCCAGTTTTCACACCACTATGATAACAAGGGATTTCATAAATCCAGGTGGACTGATTAGAGTTTTGAGTATGTAACTTTCTGAGTAAAAAATATACATGATACTTTTGAACAATTTTGACATTTTATCTTACCCTTTAAAACTCACGGGAACATATTGCACATTAGGTGTTTAAGGATAAAAAGTGTCAGCGTCTATAGCAAGTTCCATCATTCAAACCTGGCACTAAAGAGGATATTGAAAGTGTTGCTGCAGACCATTAAAACCAGCTAATTTACAACCATAGACATTGTTGCATGAAGTGCCAGCTTGGTCAGTAATTAGGGCCTGGAATATATATCCAGCTTTGACAAGAGAAAGTTTCTAAAAACCTTTCCCTGTTGATCAAAACATACAGTACATTGCTCTCAATTGGACAGTCATTGTTAGTTCCATATAGTGATATTATTGAAAAATATGGACTATCAAGGGGGCGTGGTAAGGAATTATTACTGCTGTCAGCAAGATTTGTGAACCCATTGCTGAGATATGTGCTCCCTACTGGATCCTGCACCAATGAATGCTGGAAAAGATGCAGAGAATTCAAAAAAGAATTACAGGAATGGAGCGTGATCTGGAAAATATGCCTCTTTTCTGTCATCATCATGGGAGAAGTAAGGAACTCATAGCCAATTGACCAGAAGTTTAAGGGTAAGATTTACAGTTGCATTGAAATAAACAGGGGATCTCAGATCATACAGCTCATTAATTTAGCAGACTATGAAGAAGGACAACTGACATCAGCAAGCTGAGTGAGAAAAGTGAGAATTAGCTTCCATTTTTCACTCTGTAAGTTATTACCAAATAATTTCATCAATGCTTTTTCACTAAGAGTCTTAAAACCAAATTATTTTTTTCTAAAAGCTGCTGTTTCAAACTTAAAAAAAAACAAAAAAAAAAAACAAAACAAAAAAAAAAAAAAAACAATAACTGCTTGTTTTTCTTCAAGTTTATCCAAGTTCTTCTTGATTCAAACTACAATGTCATAAGCAATGGGTTTACTGGGTACATTTTAATGATGCTAATGGATGTAGCAAGCAGCCTTCCATTCACTGGATGAAATCTCCATCTATGCAGAAGGATAGTAGAAGGCTTATGACATACATAAAATGTGTGTCGTTTGCATGGAGATGAATTTCAGACTTTAGAAGCCAACAGAATCACATTTTCCATTATGTTCACCCTGCAGAACGGATTTCATTAATCAGCCTATCATCAAGGGCTCAGTCCTACCACATTACTCATACTAAGTAATACCTAAGATGCAAATAGGTCCACTAAAGCAAAGGACGCATCTGGAGAAGTTGTGTCATTCTGTAAGTAAAGGTGCTTTAATGGACTTTGAGAAATCCCTAGTTTAACAAATGAAAATCTCATGTTCTTTCAGCTCTTCTGAAAGGTCTGGATAAATAAGTTATTTAACAGAAGTATTTAATTGCCTGTAGCACTGGAGAACTATTAAAAAGTTAAACTGTTGAACGATGTTTCTGATGAAAACAGGTAAAATTTACCATATCGTATTTTGTTAGCTCATATGCACAGTTATACATTCTTTTTCATTCAGCAATTGACATTGAACTTTTTAACCATTCTGAATAAAATATAGGAGGATTTATATTCCAGAAATATGGAAAGATTTGGTGAAGGTGAGACTTTCATTACTCTTGATTCATTGGAATTCAACATTCCCATTTTTTTTAATGTTTTATATAGCCATTTAGCCATCCTATTGTTTATGGTGGCTGGGTTTATCCAGTGGTAAATAATATCCGTGTTTATACACAATAAAATATTTTTTTTCTATTTAATTAAAATGTCCTCAAGTCATTTGAGTGCTGTATTTTCCTTGCTTGATGTCCTAAGCTGTACTATAATGCTTGAATGAGCAAACTGACCAAAGAACAAAACATGAGAAACCTAAACTTCTGTATCTGCATCCCATTGCACTTTGATAAATCCCATGAAGTTCTTCCTCCTTGTTTTTCTTCAAATGCAAATCAAAAGTAGCAAAATTTATTCTCAGAGAATTGAGTATTCTTTTACGATTCCTTGCAAAATGCCTAATAAATGTTATGTTATTTTTACCTTTTCATTTAACTAGTTCATTAGTTGTTTACTGTTGAGATCAGTGGCACGTGAATCTTTGAAAGACTCTTTGGGATAAAATGTGGAAAAAGAATGATATATTTGTTAATTGTTGTTGCTGTTCTTGCTATGATCTTTGGCAACACCTGCTGGTGGTAGTATGCAGTGCTGTAGCCACTCTACATACATGCCTTCAACATATAGACCTTCAACTGGCATCTCAATTGCTATCCAACTGCAAAGAGCACAGACAGTGAGTGGGCTTAAAAATATGAGGCCAAGTTCCTGAAAGCATTTGCATAGAATTTACAAGCTCAAACATTCTTTCATATTAAAATGCACCTGATTTTGTTTATCTGTGCATCTGCTGTGATTTTTGAATGTTGCAATTTTGCGCTAACTTAATCCAAAGAGAATTTTTTACGGAAGATCTTCTGTGTACTTTCCAGTGACAAGGCATTTTGAAAAGCAAGATAAATAACATTTAGATATCTACTAAAAAATGTCTTTTTTTTTGCCTTTTTTTTTTTGTTGTTGTTGTTGTTCTCAAATCCTCTTTTTTACATAGTACAGCAGCAAAGCCCTGTGTTGTAGGTGAAAGTCTGTAAATCTGCAGTAACTGAAAAATAACAGAAGGCGCAGCAGCATTCTTTATGTTAGTCTATATTGATCGGCTCTAATGAGCACCAGTGGAGCTGTAGCTAATGGTGGTATGTCTGGTGTTAAGGGCAAATGTGGGAGAAGATTATCAACCCAAGGGGTTTAACAGTTGCTGGACTGCCCTCAGCCCTCAGGGCAATGATGCACTTGAGAGGTCACTGTATCAAATGAGGGAAAAGATTCAGCTTGTGCTGCTGGAAGAAATGCAGCAGGAGCTGTATTTTAGCTGAGACTACAGGCATCAACAAAACAGTTACTATCTGCCATTCGCTTCTTCCCCTCTCCTTTCCCCCGACCAGAGCCTACCTCACATTGCATCTCTAATGAAGAGCGATAACATCAGCGATCCAGTAACGAACAGCATAGATTTGCTCCGAATTAGTTAAGCTTAAATATGCACATGGGCAAAGTAGGCATCTTGGCATCGTTGGCGCAAGGGACGCACACAAAACCAAGGAGAGTGACAAGTCGTGGTGCAGAATGCTCCCACACCTGAAGCCTGTTTATTACCTGGGGGTCACATTGCCATTTGATGTGAATTTGCTTGATATTTCATTCACTGTGTTGCTTGCCACCCCCTTCCGAGATCTGAGAGGGGCGAGATGAGTGACCACCAGAGCAGAGGAGGCCACTGGGCTTCAAGGGGAAGTTAACTGGCAGATACGAGAGAGTGCTCGCAGTAAAATGTTACTGCAGAAAGGAAGCTACAGGTATTCAAAAAGATAAAAATGAACTGAGAAATGCCTTGAGGTGTATGGCATGTTGCACATTCTATGCTTTAATAGCATAATGGAATAATTTTAACCATGTGAGGCTCCAAAACATACCAAGAAGGGCTGTTGAGAACCAAGCAGTGAGATTTCAAATATTTATCAGAATAAATACTAATATTAAAGAAGAAAAATAAAAAGAAAAAATAAGTAGAATATTTTACTTAATGTTGTAAATAAGCAAATTAAATATTACCTTAGCTCCATTATGCCATGGTACCCTGTGGTTATGGCAAATTATTTATTAGGTCTTTAAAAATTCTAAGACATGGATTCCGGTTTTTCCTTAGAGACCTATGATGGGTCAGATTATTAAAAAAATCCTCGCAGATCTAATTTTTTTTGCAGTGTTAATATGCAATAAGGCAGAATCCAGTATTCTTTGTTTCAGTCAGGAATTTCAACCAGAGTTTTGCCTGAGTAAGAACGAAAGAAGTCAAGATTTGGTCAAAGATTAAGAATATTTCCAATTACCATTAACAAAAATTGAGGCTTTACGCTGTTACCAGGATGTTGATATGAAAATACCTGAAATAAATGGAGCAGATACTAAAGCTAGCACACACACTCACTGGGAGCTATGATGCTGGAGACAATAAGAAACATTTTTTGCAAAGAAGCAGGAGCTGACACATCCAACGCTGGCTGCCTGATGGGCTCCAGCTCAGGGGTTTTACGTCTGCTGGCTCCCACACTGTCCATTAGACAGGCGCCCACACCAGGGATGCTGCAGCCACAAGTGACACTAATGTGCTCAACTGTTGACACTGGGGAACCTACAGAAAAATGTGTTCATACCCGTGGCTGCATGCACGGTTAAGAAGTGAACCAACCTGGCGAAACAGAGTGAAGCAGCTTGCATCTGTCCCTGTCCTCATGCCTGGTTAATTTCCAAATATCCTAGCAAAAAAAATAACCCACATTATTTTTAAAGCACGTCCTGAGATGTGCTTATGCATTGCCTGCTGTACCTTGAATTTGTGCTTGGTTCAGGTAACACCATGCTATTTATGTACAAAATGAACCTATGAACAAATTATGTATGGCAAACTTATGGCCATGTGTTTTCTAGGGACTTGATTTAATAAGCACATTCAGCTTGCTCTCTCATTTAGACAGTTATTGAGATTTCTTCCAATCCAAAACATTCTTTTCTTATGAGCTGTGCAACACGAGCAGAAGACAACCATCTCATCTAAGCCTCCAGAAATATTACAGGAACACTGGCTTATTGACAAAGCCAAGACCAGATTTAGAAGGTGCAGAGAAAAGAAATAACAAAACACGAGATTCCTGAGTAAAGATGGGGCAAAGAGCCAGACAGGTGTTTCAAAGGGCTGCTCACCCTCTTTAAATGTTTTTTTTTTTTTTGCTTCTGTTGTTGTTTTATATCAAGATATGTATGTATGTGTTTCACTCCTCATACTTTAGTTCTAAGAGGTCTGTTACTCGTATAAAATTGGACACCCAGGAACACAAAGGACTGTTCAAGCTTCAGAGGTGAGAGCTTGTTTTTATCACAGACTCTTCTGAGACTCAGAAGCACCTCTACACTCTTTATTATTGATTTAAGTTTTGGGCATAGTTCACATTAGGAAGAAGTCATCAGTAAATTTACAGATGCCTTTTTTTCTTCTAATGACAGAACTCTTGGTCAATACCTATCTATATAGTGGCAAACACCAGAGTACACAAGGACCAGTTTTAAAATATATTTTAGATATTCCTGTGTATACAATCCAGTAAAACATATTGGCAAAATATTTCTCTAGAAGAAGAATTTGAATAATATAACAAGAACAGTTCTGTGATGACTTTTTCTTAAGGAGACTTTACAGTTTTGTAGCACATTATTTATTTTTTTCATGCTTTTGTTCGACATACCGTACCTTTGGATATGTGAATGTCTGGGGTTTTAAATCAGCTTTTATTGGTTTAGCTGGACTGGCAAATAATGTACAGGTAAGAAACAATTGTTTTTGAATCATTTGATATTTCTTTTTCAACAGCTGTATCTCTTTGGTTTTAGGCAAGTACCACATGTGCATTAGAGAGCACATCAAAGCCCATAGGAGAATGAAAAGGAAATGCACCCCGCAGCACTGACAGGACAGTGGCTCTATTACTGGGCTTACCTGGGACCCTGCCATATTTACCCATATCATAGTTGGGTATGATATGTACTCCAAAATCTAATTAATCCAAAATGCCTCTGCCAAAGCAAATACAAAAACGTAAACAAACAAAAACATTAATGTTACCAAAAAAGCTAAAACAAATAACTGGTTGGAAATAATGACATTTAGCTAGGGGTTTTAGAAGTGATTCATTTACTCAGATCTTTTGCTGTGACAGATGTATAAGGGTAGGATCTTGCTCTGACACATCTACAACAAAACTTCCTCAGAGTTTAATGATGTAGGAGCCCAGCTAAGGGACCTATCTTTTTTTTTTAATAGTCAGTATTGACTAGTCATTTTGAAATGTTTGCTTTGAAAAGGACATGCTATTTATTTTTTCTTTCCATTTAAATATCAAAAATAAAAGATCTTGCTCTAGCTCAAAACAGTAATCCATATAATGGATAACCACCAGCAGCTTAACAAGTTTCCTCACTCAAATGAAGAAATATTTTCAGCTCTGGAGATTAAGTAGCCACCAAGTCTACCTCTTTATCCATCAGTCAACAAATCCTTCCAAGTCATTATAACCTAGGGAGTAAATAAAATTCTTCTACTATATTTTTTTCCACATGCATTTCAACCACTTACATGAAATGTAGCTATTTCAGAGGGTTACAGGAAATGCACCTTAATTTTCTTTGCACTGGGGAATTTCACTTTGCAGTATCCTGGTCTTCACCCCTTAAACACAACTAAATCCCATAAGTGATCCCAAGATGATGCAGTTTAGCACAGAACTATTATTTCCAATGAAGCAGCAAGTACTGCTACATGAGCATTTGAAAATACAGGAGTCTTGCCAAGTTGTGAGAGGAACCCAAAACTTGAACCCTGTGCATTTAAAATTAGAAATAAATAAATAAATAGATAGATAAATACAAAACCTAAATTTGTGTTAGTTTAAAGCCACTTGAGAAATTAGCCTGTATTATCATAAACTCTGTTTCGTATCCACAGATCATAAGGAAATCCCTTCTTAAGGAAACCGACATCCTCTCAGTTTCCATCGGCTCTGCTCTCTGCATCCTAGCGTTTTCCTAACGCCTCCTGGGGAAGCTGGCTGCAGGGATCTTCCCATACGCTCCCCTTATGGAAACACATCCATCATCCACCTCAGCCATGCTGGGGTGAGAAATTTCCCCGGTCCCAAACCTTCGGCCTGGAGTACCTTGCTGATGGTTTAAAAAAGGTGAAGTGCCAGCTAAACCATTCAAATGCTAATTTGAATGGCAGAACCATTCAAATGGTTCTGCCATTTACTGTGAGAAGTGCTTGGCTGAATTTACAGCACATTTCCTTATCACGAGACTGTCTGTGAGATCTTTGGGTGATGAAAAGCTTTGAACCTTAAAAAGTTCACAGGACTTATTTGAAGAAAACTTAGCATCAAGCTTCTTTGTTTGCTATTAGAGTGGAATATGTAAAAAATGCCAGGTTTTCTCTGTGAAACATGACCCAACCAACACTTCCTAATCCTTGGCTTCATGGAGTTCATAGGACCCTCACCCCTCTTTTTAACAATTGAGAACCTTTCCATTTGTGGAGCTCAAGCCCAAGCTCAGTAGAGAAAAGGTGTCTTCATACTATGGTATTTCCTAAGTACCCAAATATTATATTTATAGGAACTCAGCAAGGTCTTTCCAGGCTTTCCAACACTTTTCCAGGCTGAGTGTTGCTCAGTGCCTGATGGTTTCAGTCCAGCTCTGCTGTAGGTCTCAACTCCTGCAGCTCTGCTGATTTGAACAGAGCTTCACCAAATTACGTGACCCAAAGACCTCTTATTTAAACCATGCTTGGGAACAATACAATCACACAGTAGAAAAGATGCATTTGCCCACCAGTATTCATTTCCTTTCTTCAGGGTCAAAATGTTAAATATTACCTCAACTTAGACTGCCAGGTATTGTGCTTTCCATAGTGTATATTATATGACTGTACTTTTTGGTCAGAGGATGTGACACTTTTGTTTTCAGGAATTCTTTCAAACTGGACTTGATTCTCACAATGAAAATGAAAGTTTTGGTGTATCTATTAAAGCTCATTGTAGATGACCTCTGTTAAGAGTTCAGTTAAACAAAACCACTACTATCTCCCTCTACTAGTTTTGACCAACAGCTTTCTAGCTTAGACTTATTCCTAAATTTTTCCTTCCTTCTTCACTTTCTTCTCTTTTAGTGGACCATCTCTACAGTGTTTTTATCTCTGTTCATATAAATTCCATTTGTGCTTTTGTCCTCCCCTTTTGTCTTCCTTCACTGTCTTCTTAGTAAATAACCCTCTTGAGACAATAATATTGCTCAATAATATTATTGAGCAACAATATCAACAATAATATACAATAATAAAATTGTATAATTTACCTGCACTTCCTACTGGTTTCTTAACATTCATACTCCATATTTATGCCCACTGTCATCACGTCACTGGGTTGAAACATCTCTTCATTTATCTGTGTTTTTTTTTCCAGAGAAATAGTAGATTAAAAAAAAAATGTTTCCTTCAAAAAATAATCTTACAACATTCAAGTGTGTGTTTGATGCCTTTCCAGAATACATACGTGGTTCTCCAGCACAGAAAAGAATTGAATAGTAATGGTTTTCTATATAAAGAATTATCAACAGTACTATCAGTAATAGTGTCTTGATAAAGAAAATAACAATAAGTAATTCAATATGGAGAAAAAGTTTGTTGACTGAAAAACAAAGAAAAATATCATATCTTTACCTGATCCTATAAAATCATTAGCAATAAAAGGACAGCAAGGAGAGAAAAATCAAGTGCTGAATCATGAAAAGAGTCAGCAGATCAAGGTCTTTCTTCTCAAAAATCTTTAACAGGGAAAAGAAGAAACAGTGGATATTATTTCCAATTATTTCTCAAATAGGAACAGAGAAAGGAAAATAAAAAATACACACACACACACACAAAAATAAAAAAAAATCCCTGACTTGGTGCTACTGGAGTTTGTAGCTGGAAGGAAAGTCCTTGCTTATATTGAAGTAAAGTTCTGAAAATAAGCAAAGAACAGATTTATTGATTTTTGGTGAAGTCTGGGTGTAAAAAAGAGAAAGAATAAAGAAGTGCTCTTTGCCCGCTATGTCCAAATGACATCCCCAGTGGCCTTCTTAATGGTGGGGGAGGGGAGGGGGCAGGTGCCTACCCCGGCACATGGACACAACTGCCCTTAGGCTAGGGCTAATGGTATTGGCTGAGCCTGCTGTAAGCCTCTCTTTTCTAATAGCCAACTTTCTCTGTGCGAGAAGACAGACAGATATTGATTGGTCCAAATGCCCTTGAGTTGACAACATCTGAAATGAAAATCCACAAGGCTAGCACAAACTTTCTGCAAGTTCAATTTCTGGAATCTGATTATGAGGCTGGACTGCAAAACCGTTCAGACATGTAAAAGGTCTCCTTTTGTCGCTGGCTTTCTACGTGTAATTATAGGGAGGTAAGTGACTTCACCAGATTTGCCAGACAAATGTCAATTTTAAGAGGCGATTTAAGGGTAACAGCATTTTGATTAGAAGGAGAAAAGAAACCATCTCCATCATGAAGTTTAATGACAAAGGATGTAATGCTCAAAGATTCAGGTCACATTTCTATGCTCCAAGAAATAATTAGATATAAACAAATAAAATATGCATTCTCTATTCATCTGTTGCTATAAGGGATGCTTAAAAAAGTTGCTCATTGATGGTAGAGAAACCTATGTGAATTTGAGAGAATTCACTTTTCAGGGAAGTCAGTTCATCCACACAAAGTCTGAGGGTCGGCCTAACGTTGACTACAAGTGAGTTTAGTTTTATTTTCTAATCGCTTTTTTGTCCAGAATCAACACACTGGAGTTACACTTTACAAATGCTAAGGATAGGGAATGGAGAATGCTAGAGGAGTTTATTTGTATCTTATTAAACATTCCTTTTTATTCTGCAAATTCCTCCTCAATCAATACATTGACTACTGTATAAACCTTAAATAAAGCATTATTAAACTGGAAGCAGTGTTCATGTCTTAGTGAGTTATTTAGAAGCACAAAAGGTACACTCTTAAGAATCAGTCTTATGCCAGGTAAAGTACAGCTGGAATACACATTAAATTTATTCAGTCATTGATTTGTAATGTTGATCCTCCATGGCTTCATGTTTCTTTTCTCATTAATCTTAGTTAACCCTCTCAAAACAATGCCAACATCATCGTTTGATGTATTGAAGATCCAACACACAGAGTGATGCTGCTTTCAAGGCTATGATTCCTGCCATCAGTAGGGCTAAAGTCACAGAACCAGAGAATCTTTTTGCTTGTTTTTGTAATAAAACTCAAAAAGATAGTTTCCTTTCAGATGGAAAAACAAATAAAGAAGAATTTGTCCAGAGACAGGGCATCTGAATGATCTGGCTGCAGAGTGTTAATAGATCTACCTATTGAGTTCTCTTATGGTGCAAAGAGAAAACTGCTGTAGTGTTTTCACCAATATCCATCTCCAGAAGAAAACCACCATAGGGGAAGACAGAAAGCTGCAAAGAGATCCTAATTTCAAAATTAAGATGTCTGCCATTAAACTGCCTCCAACTGTTTGATTAGAGATTATTCTTATTAAAATATTTACATCTTCCACATGCAGCTCCTTCCTCTTCATGATATATCACCACTTTTGTAGAGAAACTGGTCAAAGAGCAAGAGGAGAGGTCATTTTTGGAGGAGCCAAAAGCAAATATGCACAAGTGTGCAGAGACCTGGAAGCCTCAGGCATGCAACTGCTATGCAGGAGGTGACACTCGTCATTAAAACCCTGTCCTTTCCCGGGTGGACTGAACCAGCCTTAACCTGTCACTCCTGTGGACTTCACATTGGACAAGCAGAAACTGAACTGCTGTGATTACTAGACACTCCTGGAAATCTTATCTGGGCTCTCCTTGTCAAGTACAGGTAACAATATATTTGTCACCGTATGTCATGACACATGACAAATAGCTGTTCAGACTAAATGGCCTACCTCTATCATATCTCTTCCTGCAAAACCATAGCTAGGTTCACAGTCACTTCTGAGGATGCAAATGTTTTTATTACACATCAGCTCTATGGGCTTGCTCTATTTTAGAAACCATCTTTCTTTTAAATCTGTCTTTTAATTATCAGGTTCAAACTTCCCTATCTGACTTTTTAGCAAATTTTGAATCCCAACAACACGTTATCAATATAAGACAAGAATGAAAGAATTTCTCAAGTTTCCATTTTGCTGGTAATTATTTACAGACAGCATGAGAGCAAGACACGAATGAAGAATGTATGTCCGCTTTCATATCCATGAAAGTTGCACTCAGCACCAAGGGGGAAATGTTTTAGCCGAGGATAAACTATGAAGTAAACATTAGAAGCAAATGTGAGTCTTGTTTCGGTAAATCCATCCCTTGAAACTGTTTCTTCCTTCAGTACCAAATAGTCTTTCTAATCTTTTGTCTTTTCAAATAGCTGTGATAATATTAAAACCATGCTTCATGGCAAATAGCATTTCTGGGATTTTCCTAAGAGATGTGGCTTTGGATAAGAAAGTGCAATTGAGTTAAAGCAGTAGGAGAGCCCGGAGTCAGTGGGGTTTGTTGTGATCAGTTGACCACTTCCCAGTAGGCGTCTCTGCAGTCGCTCAGAATTACTAAGAACCGTTTCAAGGAATATAGGTAATTCTGTCTACCAAAAATAAATAAATAAATAAATAAAACAGACAAGAACAACAACAAAAATAATAACAAACCCAGCTTAAAATACTTTTTAAAAAACCCTACCGGCATCTGAAAAGTAAAAATCTGTTGAGCTTGCTTTTAATCCTGGTGTACTTAACTAAGTAAAAATAAGATGGACAAAATTTCCTTATGTGCACATGGGTTACAAAACAGGTATTTCTGTGACCACTGCAATTTTTAAGATGGAGAAATGACAAATGCAATAAAATAATAATATTAATAATAATTAAAAACAAACAAACACATAGAACAT
The DNA here is from genome assembly GCF_963932015.1 of Anas acuta. Classification (NCBI taxonomy): domain Eukaryota; kingdom Metazoa; phylum Chordata; class Aves; order Anseriformes; family Anatidae; genus Anas; species Anas acuta. The sequence goes on along the minus strand of NC_088985.1, from coordinate 36,147,938 downwards.
ACCACTTCTTTCGTGCAAGTATGTCACATCACTTTAGAGATTAAATAAGAATGCATTATTTGACACAACAATTTGGAGTAGACATTAAAGCTGAAGAAATTCCTTGCTGTCAGAAAAAAAAGCATGTCATGTTTGCCCTGCCCTAAGCATGGCTCTCTGTGGCCTGCCTCTGATTTTTGCTGGAGTGCCCAGAAAAACTTTGTAATCCCAGTCATATTTTCTCCTAATTTTTCATGTTGAATTGAATTGAAGCTGGCTGATAATAGCCAGGACAAACAGCTGAGGAGCTCTCAGGTACAGCTCACACAATTTTCAGCCTCTTGTCTTTTCACTTAAGAGTCCCTGATCTAACATCAACAAGAAAAAAGAAAAAAAAAAAAATGTTAAAAAAGAAAAAAATCTAAGCAGGACTTCCGTAGCCTCTATTGACACATAAATGCATGTATATATACATCCATACAGATGTCACACACTTCCCTAAAATACTGGTGCATGCAAAATTGAATGAGCACTATCTGCTCTTATTTTACCATTATTGCACTTCTAAGACAATACCCTGCTACCTCTATAAAGAATGATAGGGCAGGCAGGCTGGAGTAGCTGCAGGGGATCCTATGCCTGTTGACTGCCAAAGCTGCTTACTACTTAACAACTGATCAACTGGCCCCCAAGGCAACAGCTTAACAAGCCCCAGTAGAAGTGGACTCGAGATTTCTTCCTCAGCAAAGAAAATGAAACCATTTACCAGGTATGACCAATATCTAGGAATCAAGGGTAGCCACACCAACAACACTTCAGCTCCTGAGCTCTTTAGAAACAGCAAGGTATTTCTAGCCTGAATTCCTAAAGCCGAGCACAGCTTACTGGCATTGCAGCAAGCGGGGGGAGCGTGGTCGGGGGCTGCCTCCCCCGCGGGCACAGGGGCAGAGGGGGGCTGCTCGGTGGGAGCACCGCCGTGCCCATGTGTTGGGTGTCAGGAGGAGAGAAAGGAGAGGGATTCAGCACCGAAATGCAGCAATTCCTCTGGGGTGAGATGTGGCAGCTGTTTACCAGCACAAAGCAATTCTGTACAGCCGTTTCGGAGAGGAAATGAAGAATACTGTACTTGGCCAAAACTACAGGGGGGATTTTAGGAAGGCAGAATTTAATTACCCAAGTTGGAATTTGGCCAGGACACCAGGGCTCACACCTCTGCTCTTGCAAAAAGTGCCAAGGGGTCTTTAATAGTAACAAACAGTCAAGATTTGGGGTTAGTGTTTCACCTGAACGACAGTGCCTTCAATAACATTTTGCTCCTTGACAGAGTGCTAACAAAACTTTATTCAAAAGCCCTTGGTTTTGCAGTCCTGCAGTAGTGTTACCATGAAGAACGACTTTTCTTATGAAGTTTCTGTTTATCTCAGGACCTTCTAGTGAAAGGTGCCTTGTAACACTTCTTCAGGTCCGCTGCAGGAAATGAAAGCAGTCTTTCCCATTTTCAGGTGGGGTAGACTATAGAGACTGGCACCTAATATATCCAGATTAGCTGCATCAGCCCCGTAATCAACCAATAACCTGACACATTTCCCAAAGCATCTATACCCCTGTTCTTCCATCCCTCAAGTCAGCAATATTCTCTGTAGGAGACTTTTTTAAGCAATTTTTCAAAAGGAAACTTGAAGCTGGAGGGAGGGTTGGTATTTCTCAGTTTGTTTCTTTGACTTGCTTTTTTATAGTTTTAATCCTGCAACCATCAGGAGAGGTGTGAAGAAAACCTGCAAGGACAAACTTTATTTGAAAATTGGAATGACCTGTTGACAACTCACCTTCCTGCACACAGATTTACTAGCACATGTTACTCAGTGTATTTAGTAGGGCGTTATTTGCAGGACCAGGCAAGTGTCCCCCACTTCACTTTTTTTCTCAGTTTTCACTTCTGCCATTTCTTATTTAGCCATAGTCTCCAAATTAAACCTTCAGCTTTTAAAATATTGTTTGATTCATGCCTCCTGCTCTTCATTTCTAGGTCGTTATTCAACTTGTCTCTTTATGAAATGTACTGAAGAACTTGACAATTATGAGTCTGCAGACTGCTGATACATCTCTGTATTACGTTAACCAGTGTCACATCATTTCTTTCTACTTGTAACAGACTAAGATTGAAACAAGAGTTGTTTTCCATTCTGTGCCACTACATTGCCTTCTATAGAAGAACTCATAAACTTTTCTGTGATAATCAAATTACTGCTATTAACAATAATAACACACAAGACATTGACTCTGGAACCCTACTAAATTTCCAGAGACTCTTCCACTAACAAAAGCTTCTTAGAAAAAATGAAGTTTTAAAAATTCTGACTAAATCAAAAATACATGTGACGACTTCTAAGAAGGTCAGAGTCCCCGTGAAGTAGAAACCATACAACAATGAGGTCCTAAGCTTTTGGAAGAGCTGTGCCAGGTTTCAGAGGCAGATTTTTGGAGTTTACCAGCAAGCTCCAGCTTTTCTCAGGTATGCTTAAACTTATGCATTTCAATCAAGTTTGCAAATAGCAATCCTTATAACATTATAACACTCTCAATCTGTAGGGAGATATAAGAAGGATCTTTAGGACGCTTCTCAATGGGTTCCAATAAGTAGAAATTGAGCATAAAAGCAATAAACTGGTTTTACATCATACTCAATATCACATTCAACACATGAGAAATGGATGACATGCTACGTACACATGATCTCAGTGGAAAATTAAAAGGGTGGGGGGGGTGGCAAAAAATGTTCAAATTTACTCAACAAAAGTATAAATAAAAGGCTTTAACTCAAAATTCTAAGCATGACTGCCCTTGCGATGCAGCAACAGTATGTGAAATGTGAGCTCCATGTCTGCCAGCACCAAGAGGATTTCAATATCACAAGTCTTAATGATTTCTATTGCCTCATTGTAGAATTCTCTGAAAGAAAACACGGGACTGGATCAATGTAGTCATTGACTGACTCAGTGTATGGATAAGTGATGCACATTAATACAGTCTGCATTCAACTGGAGTGTTCCTCAGAATTACAACTAAAGGTATAACAATGCAACCTCAACCTGACTAATAGTTGAATTGACTTTTCCAGTTCTGTTTTCAAGTAGACGCTGCTAGCTCCATTGCAAGGTAGTGTTGCAAGCCCCCAAGCATCCTCTCCATAAAAAGTGAAGTATCTTTGGATGAAGTTACCCTCTGATATAAACCTTCATAGAATACATCAGCACCGTTTAAAAGTACTTTGCACTTCTAAAGCATCTCTGTAGAGTATACTGATCTATAGGTGCTTTATATATACTTTTAAACCTCACAGGAGATGGTGTGAGATAAGAATCAATATTCTCAGTTTATAGACGAGCAACCAGATTAAACAACATACCAAAGGCTACAGATTTTTGCACCATGTGCTCTTAAACTGGAATCCTTTCTGTTGCTGGGATGCATATACAATTGTCTCCTAAGCTACAAAATTTATCCTTGTCTCAACTACCAAGAACTTGCCTGTAGCATGTAACTATTCTCCAACTTTCCAACTTGCTTTTTTTTCATTTGTTTGTTTTACTGACCCTCTGTATCACCTCTATAACATGAAAACCCAGACAAACCATCAAGTCCTGCTTTCTGACATAGCAGAGCAAGGGGATTAGAGAATAACAGTTCAGCCTGTAAAAGTAAATTACATATACTGTACATGCCATGCTGCATTTTATGTGCTGCAGAAGAGATCTTGTCTGTGCAGCTGAGGGCTGAACAGGGTCCTGGGTGTTACACTGTTTATTTCAATGGAAAAGTGACCAGAAGTAGGAAATCCCTATGACCAATAAAATTAACACTGCAGTTCACTAGTACCCAGAGGCCAATGGCAAGCCATACACTTTGAATTTTTGGGCCATGGATACCTAGCAACAAATAATTCATCATTCCAAGATAACTATCCAAAGTAAACAAATACAAAGTCTCAAACACAGTTTTTAAAAGAAATACAACCTTAAATATCTTCTTCCCAAGTGTTCATCTTGGAGTTAGATTAGTTCAGTGTTTGGTCCACTTTTTTGGCACAGAAAAACAAGCAAAAGCTACTTCTGTGATGGGAATATTTGTAAAGAGAAATGAGGGGAAATGTACAGAGAAACTTTAACCTTTGAGAAAGTTTATCATCCAGAATTTTAGAAAATGAGATTCCAGATTCTGCTTCAGTGTGGTTAAGTTGCACCTTTGGATGTTATTTTGATTTGTTTCAGCAGCAAAACTTCCTTTCTAATGAATGAAGAGAGTAAACCGGTAGCATGGTGTGAAACACAATTATCCACAGTACGGCTGCTAACAAAGTCACTGCTATAGAGCTTCTTGGTATATGTCTTCTATATTGATTGATGATGTCATTTAACAAATAATTAATAGGTAAATGTATCAAAATAATGTCAAGATTTGAATATGAAAAATGTGCTTTTTTTTGCTTGCTTTTCCTTTATTGAAACTGATTATTCTAATTTCACTGTTAGAAAATAGATCAATCATGAGAGTCATTTTTGCAGCTTAGGTTATTCAGCATGGACTAGTCCTCAGTTTATAGCAGAGAGATCGTTTTTTGGTTCCATGCCACATGTAGTCTACCAAGTTTAATAAAGAATATAAGGCATAACTGTGACTTCTGTGAAATAAATACAAACTTTCTCCAACTTTCTCCAAAGAGTCACCATGACTCTTTGGGGTAACATGCACGTAGGTACCCCTTAGCCAGAGATTTATCCAGTATAGGTATACTAATGGTATAAACTTCAGTTCCATTGTTCCTTCTAAATAATGATGATAAATAATTTATTGTGCTATCAGATCTCAGCTATGAAAGCTTTTATTTAAAAAATAAAAATAAAATATCTTCTCATACTTCTTCATTTTCTACATGGTATAATTTCAGAAGTTCTCAGTAACCATTTTCCAGTTATTAGCAACTCTCAAACAGGACAAAAAGTTGTCACACACAACAATTGCTGTAAGTACAAGGCTAAGTTAGTTAAAATTATACTGTTAAAATTCAATATCTAACTATTTATACATATATCTGTGTTTTTGCTTCCATGTCTTCCTTCACAGAAAAAAAAATCCAAAATACCTGTTAGGTTGCCTAGACAGACATTAGATATGTTGAAACATTTTTGAAGATTTAAATTATAGCCACCAAAATAAAGTTCATGAATATTTTCATGTCTAGGTGTATCTACAATTTTTCTTTTCCACTGAAAGAATTTCGCTTAACATCATGGGTCAATCAAGTGTTTTAGTCTCAGGAGAAAGTGGAAGAAATCACTTGAAAATGGCTGGAAAAAATCTTAGTTCCAGAAGGAGTTTTGAAAAGGTGGATTCAAGGTCAGCAAAGTGCTAAATGCTGTTCCCGACTCTTGACAATCCCTTGGTGCTCCCGTTCATACAGCAAGTTGATTAGAACAAGCAGAGCTGACTGCCTTAAAGATGCCTTGTAGCTGGCCACACTGTATCTGTTAGACTTGTAAAAATAAGGTATGTTTTATGGAAAATGAAGGCATATGTCCTTATACATCTTAGAAAAGGAACGCATGCTCTGAGTCTTAAAAGGTATAAATGTATAAGATGTGATTTTAGTCATAAAGATACATAAATATATTTTATGAAATCTCTCTCAATTTTCCTGGAAGATCTGAAGAATGGTGCAACTTATATGTCTAATCAAAGTGGCCTTTTCCTGACAAAACTATTTTTCCAAACAGAATTTAACGATAGAGCAAAGGCAGCTTTGAGTTTAGTTAATCCTGTTCTGTTAAGCATGTATACATAAAGCACAATGATCAAAGTAATGAATGTCATAGTATTTTGGAGGTTACTGTCTTATCTAGAGAGCAAATACCGCTATTGACTTGAATCCCAATAAACTGACATTATTATGTGCCAACCAGTCATTTTTATATTAAGAATAAGCTAGTACATGTAGAATTGATTATAAAAGCTAAATGCTCTTGGGATCCCCTACACTGAAAATAAGCTCAACAAGCTCACAGAAAAGCTAAACAAACTGTACAAGCTTGTGAAGCTTTGTTTAGGCTGGAGATACCAGGGAAAAAGAATAAAATAAAAAATAAATTAAAAAAAAAAAAAAAAGAGAAAAGATTTTAAGGTTTGGAAGTAGGTCTTCAAAAAGATCATCTCAATAACTACTGGATTCTTTAGCTAGAAGGAGGTTAATTTTCTTTTTTTTTTAATTTTCTTCCCAGTGTTTTCACTAATTCAATACATCCCAAACCAGTTCAGAACATAGACTTCAATAGATGACCTAGCAATTAGCTGACCATATTAGGTTTCTGACTACACAAACTTACCTTCTTGTTTAACTTCAAGTACACAATTTTTTTGCATCTGTAAATTATCAAAGGTAAAATAATGTACACAAGATTACATGATATGAAAAGTGAAAATTTTAAATTCTTATAACAGTTGTATTTTGGGAGAAATCAGTACTTCTTTTAAACATGCATTCATGTACTCACTTTCTAGGCAAAATATATACATACTTTTCAACAATAATTTGAGAATTTCTACCACCAATCATTTCAGAATTATTTTTTGTAAAGTTTCAAAATGTATTAAGAAAATCTAATACAATATAATCAGCTTTTTACCAAAATTTCAGCTGTACACAACAATTTATGATTTAAACAACTGGAATCACTGAGATCTACCACATGAAAAATATGGTGTTCTACATCAAAAGAATAAATTAACACTACTGTAATTTATAACTACCATTTTGAATTTCATAGAGGTAATTCAGTAAAATTATTTACCTAACTTCATTAACACAAATGTCTGACACAACAAAGTCAAACCTCAATTTCAAGCCAAAGTTTTTATGTGATTGATAAACCATAAAAATAATACAACAGCACTCTTACCCCATTGGATTAAAATTAAAACAGGATGCGGACTGTAAACCAAGTTGGTTTTAGCTAGTTTTTATGTTTTTTTCAGAATTTCACAAAGAACCTTATTTCATCTCTAACAACAACAAAACAAACAAGCAAAAAAAAAACGTTTTGATGCCTACCCTTTTGCAGTATTAAAAATCACTTCAACAGGACTTCAAAAGTTTGGGGAGTAATTCCATAGGTTTTGTACCTGTGCAAAACTTATCTTTCCATGCTTTCCTTAGAGCTTCTATATTTCTACCAATTTTCTATCTAATAGGATTTCAATGGTTACAAAGTCATTGTAAGATTTTCATTTTTTATAATTTGTTCTGAAAATAGAAGCCTAATGCATGAATTCCTTGGTGGAATTCCATGACTGCTTATGCAGAAGGCCAGACTGGATGACCATAATAGTCCCTGTAGGTCTTAACATCTATGAATCAATTAATATATGAATATGATATAATTTAGAGTGTTGTTTTCATGGATTCACTTGAGATTAAATACAAATGGTTAAGCCTTAATTATTTTAACATCTGATATTTGTCAAGCAAATTGCTTCAAAATCAAACCATGACTTTCCATCCTGGTGAAAACATTTAATTACACTAACTACTAGTAAAATTAGTTCAGTCTGGTCTCAAATGCTTTTGGTTAGTGTTAAATACTGACATGCCTATTTATCATCCCTCTGGGTTCTGATGCTCAGTAATGTTTCCCAGTTCCGTCAAGAAAAATGTTGACACACTCACCTGCAGCAGAGGCAACACAACAACATACTTGTGCCTTGTTCAAGCATTTCCAAAGCACTGAAGTGTAATAAATATGATTATTATGAATACAAGGACGTTTCAGAAGAGCTAAAAACATGAATTTTTTGTATAAGCTTAAGAACTTTTTTAAAAGCCCTCCAAACAATAACTCTAAGTCAGCAAAAGAATTGTCAGTGACAATTCAATTCACATAAAAGGAAGCAATGCTTTTGACACACAACCAATGGAAGGTATTATGATTATTAGTAAATCACCCTTCTGCTGAGGACCTGACAGTTTTTTGATAACGTAACTTACATGGAGAAGGTGGTAGGACCAAGAGAACTATGTTTTCATGAACTCTTCAATCTGTTTTCCTTGTAGCAGCTGAAAATTTCTCCAGGAAAATTCTTCCATGTTGCAAAGATTTTTTTGGAAATGGGCTGACAGTGAGCCAAGCCAAGAAATAGCAGAATTCTGCAGGGAAACAGAGTGTTGTTTAAAAATGAGACATTTACTAACAGCGGTGTTATGTTATTTATGGTTATTAATATGAGAGTGACCACAATAAACTGAGGTAGCGTTATATTGTTTTCAGTTGTTTGTACTCTACATTTTCTTCATGACAGTGAAAAAGGTTCTCTGGAATTACTCTAGCACTGCATAACTGGGAATAGCACAGTGAAATATAGCAGAAAAAATAACTTTCAGCCAAATAATGTGTTACTTAACACTGTGACAAAAACTGGCTTTTATTACAAGAAGTCCACATATTTAAGTATCACATGTTCTGAATGCATAACTCATTCTTACATTCTGAGTTTCACTCATGCGGGAAGGCAGCCTGCTAAAACCCTGTTTTAAATGCACATTGTGATAAAAAATAGTGTCATTGCTTTAACATGAAGATTTCTACAGGCTCAGGTCCTGCTCAAAAGCCATCGCTGCCTGAGTAGCTGGTTCCAGGTCTGGACAAATATTTCTGTGCTGGTAAAGAATCAAATATATCCTATAAAACCACCTCAGATGAACAATATATATAGAGAGAATTAAACTAATTTATACCTATGTAGAATTGAGAAACATTAAATATGAGCATTTTAAGATTACAAAAAAAAATCAACAAACAAACAAAAAAAAACAAAAACAGAATGAGATAGTTTAATTAGGATTTTGTAGATCTGTTAAAATGTATAAGGGTAAAGCTCAGGCTGCAAATATAACCTTACCTTGAAAACCTTTCCCTGATAGGATCTCAGCAGAACCTGCTCCTAATAGTGTTTTTTCTCTGTGTTGTTTGTTTTTTTTGATTTGGGTTGGGTTGGGTTGGTTTTTTTGTTTGTTTGTTTGCTGTTTTTTGTTTGTTTGCTTGTTTGTTTGTTTTTTCCTAGGACAAGACACACACACACTGGTAGAAAGGTGTAGTCAAACGCAAAATGCTCTTCAGGCTGGTAGTTCTGATCTCCTTTAATCTCCTTCTCTTGATTAACAGTAAGGGCTTCTGTGAAGGACAATTGACTTGGTGCAATAGGTCATTTTCCGGTCTCAACCTTGACAGTGTAATCAGATACATGGCATGCTTAATAGAGGTCAGTTAATGCAAAGATTAAAATTAACTGGAAGTCAATAAGGGAATAATAAAGGAAAATGATCATCCTGTTGCTCCTACTTTGAAAGAGTAAACCTTACATTGCAGGCCAGTAGTAAAAAAAATTTAGTCACAACTGATCCAATAGGCCTTCATAAGCCCTCCAGCAAACAATTTAATGATTTCAGGTACCCTTTAAACTAAGTGGCCAATCACTGTTAAATCCTTTGGTATTCATTGTAATAACATTGATCATGATGAACTCTTTTGGTATTAATGTGGATGTAATATATACCTTTTTAATTATAGAACAAGAAAATCCAATTACCCCTTTGCCTCATCAAAGTTCTTTGCTAGCTGTGACTATTTAAACATACATTATGAAACATTCAAACTGAAAGAGATTTTTGTGCAAAGCAAGGGCCAGATCCTGCTGGATGCTGACCCCTCTCATCTCACAGGCATTTCGGGAGAAAGCAAGTGTGCCAAGCACCTCTGAGCAGGCATATGGTCCTTTGCAGAATCAGGCCTCAGTAGCACATGGAAGGATACAGAATGTAATGAGCGGCTTTAGGAAGACCCTGATTAAAAGGGCAGAAAGCATTTGTTTATGTAATGGAGTGGAAGCTGTTCTGAATACTTAACACGGTTGGTTGGGACACAATTTATTCTGCAGGAAAGGAGAAAAAAAAGATGATGAGCTGAGCAAACTGATTTTGTTTTATTCCATGTGCCACAGGCTGAATGCTCCAAGTTTTTGACCTGGCTGCAGGAGATGAGTTGTATTCCAGCCCAGGTCTCCCAACCAAGCACCCAACCTCTGATGGCTCTCGCCCACCACACCGCCAAGCTGCCCATGGGAACAGATCGGTCTTGCTGGCCTTTCCTGAGATCTGCTCAAGCCACTTACCACACCATGTGGGCAGGGATTGTTTACACAAGACCACTATGATTTCCCCCAAAATCAATAATGAGAAAGAATTATCCAGTGGAAAAAAAATATATATATATATTCTTCCCAAGAGATTAAAGGCTATTTTCTTATTCAGTTCCTACTTCAGGAAAACTCTGACAAGCTGAGCACAGAGTTAGAGATTTAACTGTCGGGAGGTAAGAGCAAAAGAAAAATAAAGATCTGGAATTAAGCTCTTCTTTTTTGAGTTGATCCTCTGATGTAAATAAAGCTAGCTTCAGAAATATATAATTACACTGTGAAACACACAGGTTCCCTTACACAGTGGGAATCGACCTTTTTGAAGGATGAGCTCGTGTCCAATGATTGATCTTCATTAGTTAATGAAAAACATGGGGGCTTGTTCAAATATATTTAGAGTTGTTTCTTCCTAGTAACTGCCCAATCAAAACTCAACTCAGAGGTTTTATATTTTGCTTGTTTTTTTTTTTGTTTTTTTGTTTGTTTTCTGACCATCCCATCATTTCAGTCCCTCAGAAGCAATATTTATTTGTCAGAACAGGTCCAGCAGAACTTCTTGTTTCATAATGTCACCAGAGTATGAAATATTGCAGAAATCTGCTGCTAAAATTAACCTGTTTTGTATTTTCTCTTATGTCAGTTCAAAACTACCACAGAATCACACAAACAAGAAAATTGCTTGATGACAGCAGTATATTAATCCAGGCACAGTTGCTCGAAATGGCAAGTTGCAGTGGGGATAGTAAAGCACCCAGCTTGGTAGGTATGCCCTTGGATTTGGGATCGAGTGAGTGATGTACTACAGTGTATAAATACACCTAAATATATAATATATACTTAAATATACCCAAACTATATGTGCTTTAATGGGAAAATGACATTGTAATCATGACAGACTGGAATTCATAAGTTATCACTGAAGGTTTGTGAGCTAATTGTCTGATTTCTATAGCTCCATTGCAACTAGAACCCATTAATCTCAGAAGTAGGATTCAGAAGGAACAATACCAAATTTTCACAATGCTTTAATGCTATGTGAGGCAGTTAAGGATTAATAAAGATATTTTAAATGTAGAAAATCTTGTTCTTTCTTTAGAAATTACATTCTGAAAATCTTTCCTAAACATTATTTGAATAAAGCCTCATTACTCACAGTCCAGAGAAGTTCATTAGGAGAAGATCACTTTGGAAAGCATTCAACTAACTAGCCTTTCTTCTCAGCAGTGAATTACATTAGCTACTTCCTAGTTATTTAAATCTTGAAATAAAAGATGTAAACGCTACAGTGACATCTTAAGATCATTGGTAAGGCAGGTCTTGCATGCACAAAAATGCCCAGCTGGTCTGGAGATAAAACAGATTGATAATTAGTTGCAAAATGTAACATTTCATCAGGAATATTTTGAATAATCCAATTTATCTTTGTCAGATATGCGGCACATATTTTTTTTCCTTCGGAGGCTCTTTGTTCTTTAACATAATATTATAATTTCAGCCTCCTAATTAAAGCGCCAGTCGGTCGGACCTGCCTTGATGTCACGCGGCGGACCGGGGGCTGGCGGCACGGCGCGCAGATAAGGTGCGTGCCCCGAGCCGCACGCTGCCACGGCGCCTGCTGCCTCCCACCACCCTACGGAGGCTGCAGCCAGTTTGATACGGGGAGATCAAAGCCGGCCGGTTTGAAGGGAGGAGGCCTGGCTCTGCTGGCTGGGCCGCGCGATCGGGGCAGGCGTACAGCAGCTGGGACCGCTGCTTCTTTGCGCTCTCAAAGCAGAAAGCAGCCCGACAGCGCGGGCTCCCACTGCCGCGTGTTTTCTAATTAACTGATGAGACGGCGCCATCCCTCCTGGCTGCCCACGCCAGGCGTGGAGGTGTGTGTCCCCAGGGATGTCCCAGAACCGGTGGCTGTACCAGCGTTTGGTGTCCCCATTGTACAGGAGAGCACTGCCTGCCTTTGCCTGTGCCATCTCGGCGGCCCCAGGTGAGATGCCCACCGCCTTTCAAGGCTCCAACCTTTAGCCCCAGAGCAGCAAAGGATGTTCCTTGAGCACACGTGGCTTTTCAGTGCACCCACCCAGGAAGTCAGGTTTACCACAGATGTATCAAAGATACAAAAAGGGCCTTGCAGAGGCTCTTGCAGAGCCACCAAGTGCCTGTCGGAAAGCCCTGTCCAGCTCATTCCATGTCCAGATCCACACGTGTCAGAGAACAGCTTGCAATGCCAGAAGGCATTTAGCAAAGCTATTTTCTCAGAAGTGATACAATACCCAAATATCTCAGCAGCCTAAACAAGGCTGAAAGGTTTCCTGTTGGCTCTTGTAACATACCTGTCAGCTCCTCCTCAGCCTTGCCATTCCAGCACTTACATTTATGCACCATCAGGGGCCAAATAAGCTTTTGTGACCTGCAGCAAGAGCTCACGCCCACCCATGCTGCTGGCTATTGCATGTACAACACATGAAGTAAACTCTGTCTCACATACAAGTGTTTGACTTTTCTAATTTCTGTTCATATTTATGAAAATAAAATTAATTTGGGACCTAGATTAAAGTTTCTCGCTTGTTCTTTCCCAAACTACCTTCAAGAGGAGATGGAAGTCATGTAGCCTTATCAGGCTGCACCTCTGATATGATAATGATATCTGTACTGCCCAGAAAGTAGGTCACAGTAATTCTTCATAACAGTTTTTGTAACCTACTCAGGGACTACAAGGCCAGCTATTTTAAAGATAATTCTGAATTCCTTTAATAAGATTTTATTGGATTCAGATAATTGATCCGATTATTGAAACCTGGGGAAAGTGCTATTGACCTGAATATATAAATCAGTAGTTCTGTTTCTTAAATGAATTTAGGTCATTACAAACTTACTACCTCTGCTTAGTATCAGGAAAGGTGCTCACTGCAGGCCTGACAGACACACATCCAGTCCTCATACATGGTCCTGTGCATGTAACACCCAAATTGCTCCAGCAGCTCCTCCCTCTGCATCTCAAGACGGATCAAGTATCTTGAAAGTTAAGTTTAGCTCATCACAATTTCTTTTATCTTTAAGAGTAAGCATCATGGCTTTTGCTTTCTTTTTTTTTTATTTTTTTATTTTTTTTGTAAGCAGCACCAGCGATGTCTGTACCTCCACAGCTGCTTATTCTCTTGATTCCAGTATTCCATCTAGATCTGACAACTCAGTGCTAGAAAATTCCAGTTTCTTTTCCACTTTACTCTTTGCCTAGTTTCCCTACTCTTATCTATATTTTTCTCTGTAATTTTAAATTTTTTTTTATCCTTTCCATGCTCACTCTGTTCTCATCCATCCTCTCAGAGAAGGAGGACCCAGAAGTCCCTTTCACTCGCACCTCCTCCTGGTGCATCTTGCTCGCTCCTTGCCCCATTACCTGCCCTGCTGCAGGTTGGTTGGGCAAATGCCTGGCCTCAACTGCTCCACAGCCACTCCCAATCCCCAACCCAGCGGGGCCACATTGCACAGAATCTTTCTGTCCATGTGTCCTGACCCACACTGAGGTCTGTCCTTGTTTCTCCCAGCCATGTGCACTTGCACACACACACTAAAGGCTTTATCTAGGTGTTGTGGAAGGAAAAAATCCCATTTCTTCACTTCTTGCAGTTTATCAAGTCTTGGTGTGGGGTGACCAGTTGCTCTGATTGCCTGGGTATGCCCCACTGGCTGGGCCATTGCTCACCCTATTTCTTTACTTTAATGCAATGCACTTGATTAGATCTCACACACCAGATACAGCAGTGATGGACATGATAGAAATACGCACAGAGACAGAAAGCTGGAGCATCCTCATTCCCACTGGTCATATATAATGTTACTGAAATTATTTGTACAGCCATGCCAGGGACATGCTGCTATCATCCCGGATCAGTTCCTGATGACTGGCCTTCTGCAGAAGCGGTGGGTTGCATTCACGAGGAGTTGGGAAAAAAAAAAAAAAAAAACAATTTCATTTCAACAATACTCAATTGTGTAGTTGTCAAAATATTTTTTTTTCCTTGTCCTTAATAACCACACTTTTAATTTGACTATGCAGACTAGTTTTTCCTTTCACCTGGATTTTGCTTTTTACATGTATCTTTTTCTCTCTTACAAACTCCATGCATCACTTGTGCTACTTCAAGTGTTTTCACAGCTCTTCTGTCCTGAAGCTAAAGACTTTCTCCAAATACTATATCAGCCTGTTAGCAGCTCCAAGCCAGTGGCAGTTCTACCCATCTTTCTTTAACCCCTCTGAGTTATCTGAAAAGTTGAAACAATAGGAAAGCTTTGTCTATTTGGGAAAAGACACAAAAAGAGAAAGTATTAACTAGAGAGTTTAAAATGAAGACAACAAGCAAGCCTGGCATTGCATACCATTGCTCTTTAAAGCACTTTCTCAATGCTCTCCAGTGGTTGCCTCCATCCTTCATGTTCAGCTCTATTTTAAGACGCTTCTTGAAGACTACCTGGGATGAGTGGACAAAGCCATCCTGACTTTGCAACCCTGAAAGCTCTCCAGAGCTTTACTCCAGCCCTCAGTAACCAACCTGTTCAGTTGTGCTTCTCTGTGATTTCTCCTGTGCGGCTGCATTTTATTTTGTTGTTGTGGAATTACATGCTCTAATTGCGTAAATAAACAGTCAGAAAACAGCCCAAACCCCTGGGCATCCTGAGGGCTTTCCCTTCCCTGCAGACTCACTGTCCATTTCCAGGTTCCCACTATCTTTGCTTTTCTCCTTTTTTCCTGCTTGTACTGCCTAGAGGGGAGAATTTGTCACTGAGCGCAAGCAACTCTCAAACTTCTGAGAAAATCGTAAACAGGCTGCAGTCCCCTATGAAAGTGAGGAAAACAAATTTGTGAAAGGAAAAATCAACCATCTTTAGTTTATTTAGCATTGAAAAGCTAATTGCATTCATCCTCAGAAGCATTAAAAACACCTCAAAGATTTGCAAAACACACAAACTCTTGAGCCAACCTCTGGGACAGTCCCTCTCACCTGTGCTGGGGGTGGATGGAGACAGCGCAGCCCTACAGACTCCATCCCCCCAAAATCCCAGGCAGGGGTGCAGGTCCCCACCCCAACCTTCAGGGCAGGGAGCAATGCCCTAGCACAGCCCAAGCAATTTTGTTGTCCTTCCCTGAGAAGCAGAGGCTGGGTTCTTTAATAATATCACTAAAACTATTAGTTTTTTGTTTTTTTTTTTTTTTTGAATAAGACATTGTTCAGTTAGATGTAAGGAAAGTAATTTCATTAGTATTTTTCTAAAGCTCTTGAAAAAAAAATGACTTTGATAGAGTCCTACAGCATTTATTAGGTGCAATTCCTGGAAACATCTAAATAAACACACAGTCAATTCCTAGAGAAATTACTTAGGAAAAAAAAAATAAAATAGAATACAATAAAAAGAAGGAAGTAAAGAACAGAAATGATAATGTTACCTGGGATTTTTGCAAAAATAAATAAATAAATACAAATTTCTACAGTAAGATAAAACCCTCGATTAAATTTTACAGTCTAGTATAAAAAGCACTACATAAAGGTTGTTATTTTCTATTAACTATTGGGTTTTTCTTTAGGGCTCTCGCTAGCTCAGCAGGGTTTTTCTCAGCCCTGATTTAAGACAGCCGGAGCTCAGACCAAACCAGTGAGGAGGATTTTCTTGAAAGTCGAGGGAACTGTCAGGTCAGAAGAAGAGCACGGGCACAGTACGGGCGATCATTTTCCCTTTCCCTATTCCCAGACGGACAGCACAAGGACACGCAGAAGCTGGCCCCAGCTGCAGCAGCTCCCAGAGGAAGATGCTGTTTGCCCAACATTAGGCAATGCAACTTAAAAAATGCAATAAAATACAATTAGCATCTCCTGTAAACACCAGCTTCCAACCAGGAGACCGTATGAGGAAAAAACATGCAAACAGGAAGCTAGATGAATAGAAAAGAGAGAAACTGCAGGGGACAGGTGGTGAGAAAATGTGCGTGGTCCCCACCTCGGTGGTGCCCTTGCCCCTTTTGGGTATGGGTTGTGGCCTGGGGCCCATCCCAAGCCTTCAAGATCCTGAGTGTGAACAATTTTGGGGTAGTATGAATTTACACAATTCCTGTTTTCCTTTCCTTTTCCTTTGTAAAAAAATAAATAAATGAATAAATAAATATACGTTGTACCTAGAAAATATTGAATGCTTTTAGCACAAGAAATAGTTTTTTGTCTGCTTTATCTGTATGTTATTTTGCTGTAGGCTTCTTAGATATCTACAAATCTCTAATTTTGAAACACAGGTTTTCCTTTCTTTTTGTTGATCCTTTCCAGTGAAATAATTGCAAGTACAGTTAAGTTTGTGCGTAATCAATATCCTCCTGCCAGGTTAAGGGGCTGTGATAACAAGAAGACAGTCCCTCTCCAAAACAAATCACTGACACTTACTATTAATCATTTCTGAAGGTGTTTTGATTGTTTGTTTTTTCAAACCAAACATGAAGAAGTGTATTGTTTGTACGCACAATCATAAAGTGATCATTTGCGAGAGCTATAGATTATCTGTGTATAGTATAATCTTTCATCGGAGGTTTGTGTTGGATGGGCCACAACATTTTATATAAACGGTAAATGGTACATAGCTCAGTGACATGCTGAGATGTATGGGTGAGTCTGCAGATTAACAAAGTAAATGTATGAATAGAGGAAAAGACCACTTTTTTACCAAATAGAAGCCATCATCTTTCCACAGGCTTTGTAAATATGTCATTTCCAATCTGAAAAACACATTTTCAGTAAATTCTCAGAGCACAAATATCAAGATGCCACTAGAAAATCTGTAACATTAGGATGTCTCAGCAGTCCTCTCTTTTTCTCAAAAAAAAAAATAAAAAATAAAAAATAAAAAATAAAAAGTCCTATTTTAATTCATCCATTTAGGAAAAAGGAAAGAATATAACTTATACCAAATGAAGGTGACATATATATTGTGATATATCCTAAAATTCAATCATGAATTAATCATAAAGCAAAAGTAAGTTGAAGTCAGCATGAAAAGGAAAAAAGAAATAAAGCCACACCTCAATTGAAGAACTCTCTCTCTAGCAACTTCGTCAGCAGCTCTGACTGTCATCAGGGGATAAATCAATTTGCAGCAGCTGCGGACAGCTATTTAAGTGTGAGCCCTGAATAGCTTAATTGGGGAAGTGTGTTAAAAGTTGAAGGCATGGAGTTGCATGTGGTTTGCAGTATCCTTGCAGGTGTCTGTGTGCAATGCACTTGGAAAATGTGGCTCTTTAGAAAATCTCTTGCTCACCATCCTGGCAGTCATGACACGCTTGTCTCTGCTCATCCATGAAATTCCCAGATATTGTTATCTGATTCACGTACCTTTCTCAAATGAGAGGGCAAAATGATGGCACAGAGTGGGTTATGGAACTTATTTAAAAGTTAAATTTTAACTTTTAAGCAGAGGTGGGCCTTTGAGGACAGGAGATAAGAGTGCTGGTGGTACTGGGCAGGTCCAGCTCTGCCAACAGCCTCCAAAACCTTGGGAAAGGCTCAGGAGATCCTGCAAAGCCCCTGGGAAACACATCCTTCAGTCCTAGCAGCTAATGGAGAGTGAGATTATATATCCCATAGCTTTACCTCATCTAATGTAAATATTGCTATCCAAATCTCTAATTGCTCTTTTTTAAACCCCTGACTCTCCATACTTCTGGAAATCTTGTGGCAATGCATCCCACTCCCATGTCCTTTCATCAACCTGAGACATACTCCCTGTCACCTCCGTTGGCCGTGCCTGTATTCTTGCATCAGCAGAAAGGGAGAAAAAAGGGTATCCTGGATAATTTTCTGAGTACTACTCATTATTTGATACCTCTTTACCATTTTCATTCTTGTTAGCCACAAAATTCATCTTCCGATCTTGACAGCCTCTCATCATGCACAAACCTAGCCCTGTGTCTAATCATTTCCATCAACTGTCTGTGAACTTTTTATATTTCAGCTGTATCTTTTTTGAAATGGAAATGAATACAGTGTTCAAGGCAAAAGCACATCACCCCTTTATGTAACAGTATTCAAATATTTCAGCACTATTTTCCCTTCTGTATTTGCATACATCCTGTGCTGTGGTTTGCTTTGTATCAGCGGCGATGCGCACAGAAACTGGTTTCGATGAAGGACACGCAATGTGATGCCCACCACTTGATTTGGTGGGCAGAAGTCATCTGGTTCTCACTGTTGTCACCAAGAAGTGGGTCAGTCTTTTTCTCCATACAGTACTTTTGCCCCTAGGAGGCTAAGTCTTGTTAGAAGAGTACTCTGGGCACTTATCTGTCCTGAGGAGAGTTAAGTTGCTTTACGCATCATCAGCACTTACCTTGATGTCCTCAAGAGACCTGACCATGTTGGGATCACAAGACAGAGCTGAACTGTTCCTCAAATGAAGAACTCAGACCTGCTCCTGACACTCCAGCATCCCAAGGATGGGGTTGTATTGGGCACGGCCAGAAGCTTTTTGCTCTGCTCCCAGCATCAACCACACAGCATAAAGGCCATGCTTGCTCTGTCTAAATCCATTTGCTTTTGGATGCTTAATAAAGCTACTTTTAAAGCTGCTTCTTTACTCATGAGTGGAAGTGACACAACTGCATTATTTTTCCAAATATTGGAACCTCAATAATATATCGCACTACTCTCTTAGCCACAAAGGTATTTTTTAACTAAAGCAGGGTGTTTTTTATGGGTCAGATGTTGTTGTCCTACTGTACCACAGCTTGTATCCTCCTGATACCACACATGTTTGTTCTCTACTTAATTTTTAATGTATGAATTTGTTTTTATATTAAAATTCAATAAAATTTTAATTATAAAACATAATATATCACACTGAAGTATATATATCTGCAGAGACACACATCTGTGGTTTTACAACAGATGTGTGTATCTCTGCAAATATTTAAGATGCAGATTTCACCATTAAAACAGGCACTTACCCAGTTTGATTACAGCTGAAAATTTCAGGTAGGCCCAGGTTGAATGCCCCTAAACCAGTCCCCGATCTCAGTGGAAGCTGAAAGGTGATAACTAGACACTGGGTGTCACAAGGGACCAGGAGGAAAAGGCATTTGAGTCATGGGAAGCTGAAAGACATGCAGAAACTAACAAGTTTAACTAGTTTTTGCACCAATGTGTTTTTATAGATCTGAATGCTCTCTAATTTGTTTGGATTTTAGCCTTTCTAGGTAAGGACATCTTGCAGCCTGACTTTTCTGAATCTTTTATCCACCTAGCATTGAGTGGCAGAGGAGACATGGCTCTGTAGGTATCTCACGTGCTGTATGCACAGCATATTTTGTGTGAGGTGCTCTTTGGTGGGACCTTGTACACTCCACTTCCTTTTCATTTTGTAAACCAGGACTGATTCTACCCCTGCAGAAATGAATGGACATCCATATCTGCCACATCTCCATATGTCGCTTCCTGTGCCACAGATACAAGATCAGAGTCTAAGATACACTTCAGAAGGTGTGTGGGATGAGAGAGAAAGAATGAAGATAATAAAGAGTGATCAAAATTTAGGGCTGGGTTCCGTGCTTATTTAAAATAGTCCAAAGTTGTTTGCAGTGGTCATGTAGGTATAAATCAAAAAGATAAAAAAAGAAAAGTTATGGGAGGAGAATGGGGTCCTATGAAGAGTAGGAATGCAGATTTTTTCAGAGTAAAATGCATCAAAATGTTTTTTTGCAGATTAAACCCCAGTGTTCCCAGTTTTACTGGTGCAGTTCTGGTGCCGAGGGAGCACTCTAGATTTACACCACCGTAAGTAGGTGCTAAACATGGCTCATGACATGCAGGGAGGTGGCCCTGGAGGTAACCTGAGCTTGCACCATGGCAGCAACCTTCAGGGCAGCTAAGAGAAGCCTCTCATATGGCCCACGCCATGGGTCAACCAAAAGCCATCGAGGATCTGGGGCCTGGCCAGGATGGAGGGGCCACCAAAAGGTCCTCTCTCAGCTCCTTTGTCTCCCTTATCTCACAGCCAACTTTCAGTTTCTCATCTTACACTTTCAAATTAAAATGTGGAATATTTAAATCCTCATCTGAATAATAAATATAAATAAATCCCCATAAATCATCCAGAGGAGCCTCCTACAGCATACGACAGCTTGCTCTGCAGTGCCTCTTAAATTGGCATCTTACACGTTGTTGCACCAAGCATTACCAGCATTTTCTTTAAAGACAGATAAAATTCAGTTCTTGAAATGCAGCATATTTTCCTATTCATTGCCCACATCATAAGGCTGACCCACATAATTTTAAGCGAGAAGCTGAAATCTTAACCAAATTCCACAGAGATTACATGTGATATTGTTTTAACTGTTTGCTGAACTCTTTCTGTTATTATTTGTTCTTTATTTTGGTGAAATAAAGTGAAAAAATAATTGTGTTTCACCTGGGAGTATGAAATTCTAACAATGAGTTTTTAGCAATGAAACCATTTTTTTGGGAGGGATAAGGGAGAAATCTGAGTCTGCGAGCAAGGTCTGCAGGTTGTCTACATGTTTAAAATATTAATCAGTTGGCAACCTTTCTCCTCTGGAACAAAAAAAAAAAAAAAAAAAAAAAAAGAGAGAGAGAAAGAAAAAGACATATTATGTAGAGCCAATAACACTCACAACTTGAGAAACTGTAAGATGATCATTTCCTCAGAAAAATCCATCACCAGTTTAACTCCTAAAACAGAGTTAGTTCTCAGGATTGCTTTTTTTAAACAAATGAAATAGCTGTTAGTTTTCTTAAAAGTATGAAATGGCTGATGCTAACGATGAGTTTCTGTCATAATTGCAGCAAGCTGTCATCAACAAGAAATTTCAGCTAAGACCCTGCTTTGGCAGAACTCCTGGGAAGTACAGCACAAGAGTAAAATCTTCCATGTCAAACTTCTGCAGATGATGCAGATTTATGCTGTCTATGAGACTCCAATATTATGTGCTGTCGTTCACCTTTTTCTTTCTTTAAAAAAAAAAAAAATGCTATTATTAATAATCTCCTTGGCATTTACCGCTCTGTGATTTTCTCTTTAAAATGATGACTGAATCTGAAGTTTTTAACACCATAAATAAACTAAAACCTTTGTGCTTCAACAATGTCAATCCTGTTTGTGTGGAGCTTTCCCTTTTTTCTTCCCTTTTGCTTCTTTCAGAGAAAGCCTAAGCACACCGTCTTCTTAGACTTTCAAATATGACACACAGATCTATTTTTAAGCATCTATTTTCAGATGCAGAAATAAACTCTTTCCTTGTTCATGTCTTTTTTTTTTTTTTTCAAATATTATGGGAAATATGCCTGATGTGACGTTCCCTTCATTCTCAGCACTCTCAGACAACTTATTCACTGCTCATGCTGGAGACAGTGGGAGCTCCAAACGTGCAAGCACAACACGCCAAGCCCAAAGTTCAGTCTTGCTCTGCCATCAGGAACTGCAGGGAGCAAACTGGGCTTTGGCACAACACTCAATCCTTTGAAAATCATTGTATTATAGGTGCCTCTGTTTTGTAAGCCATCATTTTTATATTTCTTTTGCTTATAAGAATGAAAACCGGACCCTCAAAACCCTTTGTAATTCAGCCTAGCAGCCATGAAATACAAATATTTCCATAATCCAAGTAAGAATTAAAAGTCAAATTACTTTATGGATTTATTTATATTTGTACACCAGGGACATCATCAAAACAGACCTCAAGAGCTGAAAAACAATTTTTTTCTTAAGCACAGTTTTTCTCCTTCAGTGTTAGGTTAACAGGTTCAACTTTGTGATATTGCAAGCCAAGAGGGGAAAAGCAACTGTACTCAGTGAATTTAATGAATCTGATACTCGTGGTACAAGGCATCTAAACATGTGTGAAAGAAGTGTGAACATGTTACAACAGTGTTTTAGTGCAAATGTTTTCAGACTCATCTGCACAAGTGTGTTGTTGAGATTTGCATGGGGCTGCACCATGCCCTCGGTTCAGCACAAGCAGAGGGTGATGCACCCAAACGAGCTCCATCCCTGTGCCACAGGGACTGAGGAGTCCGGATGTGTTCCCCTTCCCTGCTGCATATTTACCACGCAATTTTAATCATGGCTTTGTGGTGAGTTTGCTTCTTTTTTTTTTTTTTTTCAATAGCTTGCCTTTCACATTTGGGGGAATCTACTCTTTTTACCAGTTGAAATTTGGGATTATGTTAAAAAAAAAAAAAGAAAGAAAGAAAAAGTGACCTTTTGATGCAGCCTACAAAGTACTCCCACTAAACAGGCAATAAGTGAATCTAATAGACACCCCAACCCACGCCAAGTCCCATAAAATCAGGGTGTGAAGCATAAGGGAGAGAGGGATTCATATTAATAATTCATTCCAAGCAACCCCCTGGAGCAGTTTTACTATGATATGCTATGCAGAATGCTTCAACACACTAATTAATATTTTCAAAGTGTTCCACGAGCCCCTTTTAAAAGCACTTTTGCCATTCATTGAGCATTCTGCATTTTCTAAAGGAAAGATGAGTTTTGCCCCCCAAACCAACTGATGAGCTGCCCTCTTCAGCCGAGACTTTCGGAACGGAGGAAAGCACTGTGAAGGCAAACACACCAAACATTTTACATTCACTGGATTAATAGCCTGTGCATCTTTGCTCTTCAAATCCAAAATTAACTGGAATAAATTATGCTCCCTTTGCAATACATGTAACCAAAAACGCAGGTGACCTCAAGAGATATCTCGTAATTGCAGTGAAGAGTCCCTGCCGCATTCCCCTTCCTAACTAATACAGAAATAAAAGCACTCTAAATAACTTGATATTGATACAGCACTAACTTCTTCTAATGCACAGTATCTATTGTTTTTTGTTTGTTTGTTTGTTTTGTTTTTGTTTTCAATACATTAGAGCATATCTGCTATTTATTCACAAACAGCACAACTCCTTACTCCTGTTAAGAAGAAAATATAGCAGGGATTATTCTATGATGAAAACGTGGAGCTTTATGAAGAATGGACTTAAGCCAGTACTTTCACATCAGTAGAAAAACCTATCTGTAGCTGCACATCAGCATAGGTCTCCCAATCATATTTCTATTAAATGCACTGTAACACATTAAAAAAAAAAAAGACCCAGGGATAACACGACCCACACATGCACAAAAATCACAACAAAAGAATTTCTTTAGTAAAAAATGAGGCAGAGCGTACAATGTGAGTGAACTCTGCCCAAATGGTTGTTTCCTGTTT
This sequence comes from Anas acuta, assembly GCF_963932015.1. Classification (NCBI taxonomy): domain Eukaryota; kingdom Metazoa; phylum Chordata; class Aves; order Anseriformes; family Anatidae; genus Anas; species Anas acuta. The sequence goes on along the minus strand of NC_088985.1, from coordinate 36,124,471 downwards.
TGTACCAATAATCTCTTTTTTAATTAAGCACTGAAGAATTCAACTAGTAAATTATTTTTAACCTCTGACACGCCAGAGAATATTTTGAAAAAGTCAGGGGTGGGAAGCGGTCTTCTAATAAATGAGACCCTAATCTGGCACTGGGATAAGTTGCAAAAATTGATGAGTTTTAGATGGAAATGGTGGAGAATTAAACTGTGGAGCCTGGGAGTGTGGACTAAATATGCTCAAATCTCCTGCATGCATGCAAAACTCAGGCCCTCCTTGTCCTTTGAAGAGCCAAAGAGTGCGTTTTTGCAGAATCCCTGCACAGGACTCACTGCACCTCACTCTGGGGCAAATGTCAGGGTTTAACCTGAAAGAGGTGCAGCCAGCCAACCTCTAGAACAGATTGTATGTTAAACTATCTTGACCTTAATGAAAAAGAAAAAAAAATAAGATTGTCCACCAGTTAGATGGATTAGATTAGATGGTTAGATGGGTCTGTTACTGCACATGCATTTCCAGCAGTTTTGCCAATGCAAACAGTAATAACCAAGGTGATCGTGTTGGTTTTGGACACTCCCTGGAGAATGCCCTCAAACCCCAGCCTGGCTGTTGTTGGAAGATGCAATCCAGTACAGCTCTGAAGTCCTGCTCCCAGAGCCTCCCCCTTGTACCCAGGGGTGTTAAGGCAAAGCCTGGCAGCCCACAAAAAGCACCCAGAAAAGAGCCAAGCTGTTCAGAGAGACACCAGGGGCAGGTAGGGACTGAACCACCACGCTGGGAGCACACACAGATCAGGCCATCATCCCCCATTTAGCCAGGAGCATGGAGCCAAGACCCCAGTGGTGCTGTTACCCTGCCCAGCTCCCCCGTCCCACTGCCACCCCCATCCCACCAAGGAGGAGCTCTCCTGCCAGCAGAGATGCCCCCCAGCAGCAGCCCAGTCTCCTGGCACCATCAGGATGTCCATTATGCTGCTGGCAGGGTCCTGTCCCTACAAAGGTCTCCTTTTGTGCACAAGGGGTCAGAGATTTACCCTTTTTTTCCAACATTTGCTGCATCTGCCCTTGGTTTGGCGACACAGTGACCCACTGTTACCTGTGTTTTAAAAGGGGTTGGGCACAGTTTGGTAGGGTTAAATCAGAGCACGGGCAGGTTGGCGTGGGGACAGCAGATGTGAGGGCCATGATGGAGGCCCTCTGAGCTTCACTCCTGGTCCAGCTGCTGGCACTGTTAGGGGTGGGTTTTCCAGCAGTGAGATGTTGATGTGAAACTCGCTTCCCTTGAAAAATGGGTTGGCACATGCTGCCTTGGCAGGGGCGGTGGTACTAAGTGCTGGTGGCTAAGACCTGGTGGAGAAGCTTAAAGTTCTGCATCCAATGGGTGGGTGATACCTTCAGGTGAAGAAGGGAACAAAGGAGGGAGATCTTGTGCTTTCCCTGCCAGGAAAACGTATCGGGTCAGCGACCTGTACACAGACCCAGGGCAGGCTGCTGGCTGAGCAGCCCCGTCAGGCTGCGGAGCCAGAAAATCCTTCCAGAGCCTGACCACAAGACCCAAACCCACCTGGCAGGCAGGGGGAAAGGAGCAGAAATTGCTTCCACGGCTGTGCTGGTGTGCAGTGATGTGCTGACTTTTCCGACAGGCACACACATACCTCCCAGACAGGATGATATAGCCATCAGGGTAGCTGCACGGCGAAGAACAGGATCTGCCCCCAGCACCCCTCCGCCTCCCTCCCCTCCCACACGCGCTTTAATATGGAGTAAATTTAGCACTCCCAGAAGTTGCCAGATTGATAGCGAGGAATTCTTGTTTTTAAAAGACCCTTAATAGCTGAAACTGTTGGAGAAAACAGCCCACACTGACTTTTGTACAGCTTAGGCTGTGCGGAATAAGCTACGAAACGCAAAATATGACCTTTTCCCCCAATAAATGTCCAAACACGAGCCTGCCCTTGGGCTTGCCTCCGTGGGCTCCGAGGCTGAGGAGGGGCCGGGGACAACCCGGGACGTTTGGCCTTGGAGGGGGACTCCAAGTTGCGCGCCGTGTCCCCCCAGTCCCTTCTCCTTCGCTTTTGGCAGAGGGGAAAGAAAAAAACAGATTTTGCATTAAATGCAGAGTTAAATGAAATCGTTTGAAAGCTTAAGAGTGCCATCGTGTGGATAAGGAGACCCTGCTTCGAGGGCCGGGAGCGGGGTCGAGGCCCTTGCCCCAAAAGCCCCATTTCAGGGGTGCAGCAGCGAGACCCCCACTAGGGGTGGTGCCCACCCGGCCCCAGCCCCTGTGCGGAGCCCACCCAGTGCTCAGGGTGCCCCTCATGAGGAACACCGCTCCGGGGTGCCCTCCGTGTCCCCCTGCTGCACATTTGGGGTGGGAGGGTGCTGGTGGCAGGCACAGAGCCCCCCGGCCACTGGGGAGATCCAGGCCGGACAGGCACCAAGCCTCCCAAAATGCCCGAGTGATTCGGGAGCACAAATCCAGCTCATGAGCCTAAGAAACACAGAAACGTTTCCAAAGCCCCCTTCTCCCTCACCAAACACAGCGGGCTTTACTTTCCTAACGAGTCTATTTTGGGGTCCACTGACTCATCCACCCCGCACTTGCTCTTCACTCTTTTTTTTTTTTTTCTATACAGTCATCGTTATTTTTTATTGTCATTGCACTTCATTACCAGTTTAACCTTTTCCCTTTTTTGTTTATAGAACACACTTTGTCCTGGCACAAATCACATGAAACTAAATAAACCATGTTACAGGGAAGCAAGAAGAAAATAAATGTCTTCATTCTGAAGCCATTTCCTTTGTGCTTTTGGACTACAGGGCTATTTGCATCTCAGAGTTTCATGTTTTACTTGACTTTACCGCCAAATTAGAAAATAAAATGATAAACTGCTATTCGTGCTTTTGCTTTTGCAATCTATAAAAAATTACATTTGCAATATTGAAAATCTGTGAGGTTCTAAATTCCATACATATTTAGGAAATCTCAGCTATTTCCATTTTTTACTGAAAGCAGGCTACGTTTCACCAAAAAAAAAAAAAAAAAAAAAAAATAGTAAAAAGGCAGGGAAGGACCTTTTTTTCTTCAGGTTTGAACAGCCATAGGCAACAAAAGACTTTTCTTTTTGTCAGAGTAACTGCTATTAATTAATGAAATACTGTTAACAAGATATTTAAATGCACGGGACTGATCCCTCTCTGAACTTGACGGCCAAATTCCTTCTCTATTCAGGAGCTCTGGGTTAAATATCGGTGAGTTTTGTGCCAGCAAGGTTTTAATCCAGGCCCACTGAAGTCAGTAGGGTGGCTTAGACTGCCTTAAGGGGGGCACCTTGAGCCCCAGAAGAAAGCTCTGTCCTTACATATCCGCCCTTAAGCCATCCAGGCCCCATATTAGACCTGCCTCGAAACCATCACGCTCTGCTAAAGAGCAGCTTCTGGACTCCCAAGCATTTGCTTCTTTCTTGAAGAACTTCCAAATTCGACCGCCGTGGGGGGAATGCTAAAAAGACAGCTCATTTCCATGGGGCCACACAAAAGCAACGCCACGTCCCCTCCGAGGACAACTGCTCAACACCTCCTGCCTGTTTCCCAAGCAGCACGGCCATCAATCACCGCGACGGCGCACAAAGAGCCCGCGTCCCTTCCCGGGTGGTTCGGTGCCTGCTCCACTCCACGTCCTCTGCATCATCTTCTTACGAAAAATAATAATAATAAATAAATAAAACACCGCCAAGCTTAGGAAAAAGAGCAGCATTTTACCCAAAATACTTTCGGGGGGGTCGGCTATCATCCACCCCACCTCATCCCTGGGTCACCCCCTCTTCTCCAAGCACCAGAACCTTTCTGGGGACCAACAGCTCCCCGGTGACACTTCCAGCGTGTGCCGTGTCACCAGGAGAGGCACAGCCCCTGCGCCCCATGTCGGACCTGGGGGCTTTCCCTACCAGGGGCTGCAACCTCAGCTCCCTGTGCCCCCACGCTGCAGGGGGGAGTTGCACTGCACCCAGCAGAACAGACAGGGAGAATACCGGGGTGGGAAACTGCATCTAATTTGTTTTAAATCCACAGAAGTCTTAATCTTTTGGGACGTATTTTTACTTTACATATTTGTTAATGTGAAATGTTCCCGTTGCCAAATATGCTTAATATGCAAGTGGGAACCGATTCTGCTTTCACCTCCTTACTCTTCCTAAAACAAAAATAAATCTGCTTTTGCATTACACAAATTTTCCTCGTACACCCATCCTTTAAAATGCCAGCTGAGAAAGTATAAGCACAAATGTCACCGGGAGGGTGGGATTTTCCTTTGTTGTAAAAAATGTTGTGTCAGAAAATTCCTGCGCTCTGCTTTTCTAAACAGATATTGTTGTGGCTTTGGAAGAAATAGTACAAAGCTTTTAACACGGGGCACATTTATTTCGAGTGTTAAATCTCAGCAACTGAAAGTGGCTCTTACAAACTTCATTTTAAAAGCAGACTAGACGCGGGCTATTACAGCCCTGAAATTGAATAATTCATATTATTTGCAATCACTTAGGAAAGCTGCTGAATGCAAACGAATAAATATTTTGAGAAGTACAGAAAACTGTCCTTCAACAACAGGGAAAATAGAGACTTGCCGGCAGGAAAGAAGAAAAGCATCTCCGTGTCAGACACATTTTGCTGTGTGGTGACATGAGTAAAGGACCGGTTTGAAGAGCATCTGCCCAGCACAGCCAAATAAAGGGTTCATAAGAAATTGTCTCTGGATGGCTGTAAGCCCAGCCTGCCCGTGATGAGCCCAGGATGTCCTCAAGGGGCTGCCCATGGACAAGTGGCACCCCCGGCAGGGCCCAGCCACCCACCACTCGCTATGGGTTCGGCTTTGCAGCCCCGTCCGAGGCACAACGCTGTTTAGGGTCTGGAAGAAGCCCTGCCTAACACGCATTACTTCTATTACTGCATTTGTCATCAGTCATATGATGGTAATAAAATTTGTAACTGTTTCACTTACACTAGTGCTGCGATTTACCTAGTCTAATAGACAATGCAAATGCTAAAAGGCACATATACATCTTCATTATATAAGCTGGTGCCTGAGTCATTTTCCTCCAGAGACAGTTTTATTCATTTTTATACAATTTGCCTACTGTACAGTGCAGATGGTTTCTATTAAGTAAAATATCTGTTTGCTTCCAAATTTTTAGTTTTCATGATTAAATTACTTCAAAATGATGGTACATTGTATTATCCTCTTTCATGACTTAATTTAGTTGCAACAGCACAAGTATAAGCTCTAAAACCCCGTTTCATCCACTTAGAAGGATGGATATTTCGGCCACACGCTGAGAATTTCTTAGGTCTGGTTTACGCCCGCCGCGGCATTTTCCCATCGGCCGCACGCGTGCGGATTATTTACCGCATGCACACCCTAACGCAGGGCTTAAACAAAAGCGTGGGACAATGCCACAGGAGGAGGGAAAAAATAAAACCAGCGAGCGGAGCCCATTGCTCGGCAGCGGGGCCGAAGCGGCGGCAGGGGTCTCGGAGCCCCCCGACAGCCGTGGCGCTGCTGCCCCCGGGTGGACGCGGGCCCACGCTGCACACCGCAGCCCCCCGAAAGCCCCCCGGGGTCCGTCTGTCCAGCCGGGGGCTTCGAGCAGCCGGGGGGCTCCATTGGGGTGGCTGCAGGCTGTTGGTGTCTCCCTTTTGCTCTTCTTTGATGATCCCCGGCGCCCCACTATGAGCAGACATCCAGAAGGGGAGGCTGAGGGGAGACCCCATAACCCCCGTCAGTCCCTAAAGAGGCTGCCCGAGGAGGTGTCGGTCTCTTTTCTCAGGGGACAAGTGAAAGGCAGTGAGGCAACAGCCTGAATTTGCACCAGGGGAGATTTAAGTTGGATATCAGGAAGAATTTCTTCATGGAAATGGTGGTTGAGCATCGGGACGGGATGCCCAGGGAGGTGTCAAAGAGATGTGTGGAGATGGTGCTTAAGGACCTGGCTTAGCGATAAACTTGTGGTGTTAGGTGGTGGTAGGACTTGGGGATCTTAAGGGACTTCTCCAACCCAAATGATTCTATAATTCTCCAACTGTGGTCTCTCCCAAGCCTCTCTACTCCCCCGTTACCCCAAAGAGCGGGTTGGGTGCCCGGCCAGCAGCCCCTGCCTTTGCACAGGGCCACCCCCCTTACACTGAGCTCTCACACAGCCACATCCTGCCAGCACTGGGTCCTGCCACATTGTGTAATATAAAAACCCCATCTGGGACATGGATCTATCACAGCTGGCTGCTTTTGAAGTCCGTAACAGCGGACAGGGGTGTAGGAGGTGGGTCAGGGGTTGTAGGGTGGGGAAGGGGGAGCGCCAGGCCCTGGCTGGGGTCTGCTGCCTTAGTGAAAGCACACTGGCTTTGGGGACAGCAGAAAACCTGCTGGGATGAAAGACTGGCACGAATAAATAAACAAAAACAAGCCACAGCATGTCTCTTAGCCAGTCCTCGATGCCAAATATGACCTAAAAACAAGCTAACAACACTTTCAGGCGTGCACAGAGCTCTACTAAATGCCAGAAATGCTAGCAAGGCAAACTGGTAAGGGAATAAGTGATCCAATTTCATGATCTGCAATGGCAATAAAAGTTCCCTCCCAGGGACTGGAGGATAGAAGCAAATCCTAAACAAGCGGCAGCCCCAAGCCGAAACAGTTCTGGTGGCTCACACAAACAGTAGCATAAACCCTTCCTGTTCCCTGCCCAATCCAAAAAGAAAGCTTGTCGTGTCTTCCAGGATGTACAAATCTTCTGGAGGAAGATAAGAGGAAGAAACACACATCTGTAACAAGTCTCCACAACGTCAAGTAAAAATCCATTATCAGCACAGATAATCTACTGGCAATGGCAACACATCCTCATAAATCAGCCAAAGCAAAATATTACTTTCATATCCGTTTGAGATGTTCAGGGAAATAAGGATCTCATCTCTTTAACTGACACAAAAATTATCTGTTACATCAGAAAAGACAGATTTTGAATGTCAGCAAAAGCAACAAGGATATCTATTATATTCAGCTTGTCCACAGCCTTTGTCCTTGATAGAGGCCAGTGGAGAAAACCTTACAGGAACGAATAGCAGCCTCTGCTGTGGTCAGAGTAGGGCACATAACAGACTTTTCACCAGAAAAGTTGCCCGGTTGCCCACTCCACACCCCTAAACATCATCTTGAAGGAGATAGGACACGCAGAGCAGATCACTGGCTAAAAGCACCCAGGGGGACCAGACTTACGGTGTATCACAGAAAAGCAAAACTGGAAGCCAAACACTACTCCTGTCTCCAGCCTGGCAGGAAAAATGGCAGGCGAAAATGTTCTTATGGGCCTGGGTAATGTAATCACACACATACAGAGGAATGGAAAGCAACCACAAACACAGATTCCTGATACAGGCTGTAATCTTACAACTGGCTTATCTCTAAATTTAGAGATTTGTTGAAGATAGGAAGCAGGACATTGACATGTACAGCATGCTGGGTATCAGTGAAATATACGATTCTTGTTTTCCCATCTGCCATCTCTCAGCAGGGTAAAGAACTTCCTCCTACGACACATGAATGGCCTTCCATTTTAGAGTTTTTCTATGGAAAGCAAATGAAAACTCTCAAACTTTGGATATATCAAAACCATCTTGAACGGTCTTTCAAAAGCCACCTTTTCTGATAGCTGCACCAGCTGCACTTAGTGATGCCAAATAATTCCTTGATGGATATCCAGTGAGGTTCAAGATGTAACTGGAGCACCTGCAGTTCAAATCTGCAGGATGACTATATGTGGTTGATAACACTGAGAAACGTGGTTGCCAACAGAAACAACACTGCAAATGAATTACAGGTAAGCAATTCAAGTAAAGCCAACATTTTTTCAGAATTAAATCCCACAGTATGATAACCACAGAATAAAATCATTTCCTGGCTCTAGCACACAACTTCATTCTCTGTCTACACGGGATCTTTGTAAGCACGATGCTTGAAATATGTAACTACAAAGTTGCTATCAGAAGGATGATGTCAAGCTTACAACCAATGTCCAATGTGAACCACATCACTAAAGAGAAGCAGACTGTGCTGGAGCTGGATTCATATGCAGTTAGCAAGAAAAAAAAATGTTGACCCCAAATTCTGAAGATACTACTCAAAGTTTTTCATTTTTGAGCTTCTGTGCTCTTAAGATATGTCTCCATTAGCAATTTTGTGCACTCCCAGGACAGGACAGAATCGCAATGCCTTTGAAAGTTTCTGGTCCCTAGAGGCAGCAGCAGTTTGATTTTTAAGTTCACCGGGAAGTTTTGTACTTACTGAAAAAAAGGATTCTGCAGACTAAGTGGAGCATACTGAGGTGCCAAAGCAAAAGTGCTAAAGTAAATTAAGCATTGAAACAGCACTATAAAGCATAAACAGAAACAAAATCTTAGTATCTGGAGTTCTCAGAGAAATGTCCAATAATTTCTTTAGGCAGGAGGAGGCGAAAGCAATATAGTACTTGAAAAGGTACACTGATTTTCAGCTACCAAGCAAAATGATGATGAACAGAAGACACAGTCCTATCAAAAAAGTAGAGAGTAGAAGATGGTCACCACAGGGTATTGGGTATTTCAGCAGCCACACATCACCGTACTCCCTGGGTGAGGGATACCAAAGAAATGAGACCTCTGAGTACAAAATTGGCAGACGGTTCATCTAGAAGAGAAATATTGTCTGTTCTGGAACTGACTTATCTCTTGGATATAACATTAGACAATAAACCACGATGGCAAAAGGGGATAGTGCTGTGAAACCTTCAAGGGTGGGAAAGACCAAAAAAGTCAACCGCCCCATCGTCCTCCTTGCCCAAAGAGAGGAGAGAAAAGCTCACAGCATGCCAAAATCGGGGCAGAAACAAGCTCTTACCCTGGAAGTGCAGTGGGCTTCTGAGCAGCCTGAATTCAGAAAGCCTGTAAGACAGAAAGATAGTGTCCAATCAAGCTTTACATGAAACAAATATAGCCAAAACCAGAAACTATGTCTCCTGTTCAGAGTGAAGGGTAGAGAACACAATAATTGGCCGTGGTAGTGAAATAAATAAGTCATATCAATGAAAACTCTCACAAACAGAAACACTTTACAAAAAGTTACCTTTAGTGTTAATATCATTTCATTTGAAATGTTATTAATGCACAGTGATTACTTGTACTTCAACAGAACAGGAAAGAGAAGGAGTGTTGTGATTTAGGACCACTCGTAACTGGCCATGTCAGAGCGACAGCCCATCTTGAAGGTGAACACCTGTCCCAGAGTATGTTTTGTTACACAGAAACTATAGCATGATGTGCTATACATGTATTATTGTGAAGCTTTGGGGTAATAATGCATAAATTTGAATGTAAATGCAGTATTTCAGAGGTGGAGGAGGAAAACCGAAGAACAGAGGAAATAGGGAAACTATTCTCTTTGTGAGAGAAAAAAAAACACCTTTAAAAAAATTTTAGTAGAGTACACGTTTTAAGTGCAGTGGTATATAATGACAAGCACCACTGAAAATGGCAAGTAAGTGAATTAATCCCCTGTTCAGCAAAATGTTTAAATCATCACCTTGACAGGACCATTCACATGCCTTTGGGATCAGGTTCTCAAAGGGAAATTAAGTCTTGATCTTAAAGCATTGGAGTGTGAGTCAAGAAACATACTTTTCAGGCTCTGCTTCAACACAGGTTTCTTTGGGATTCTGAGCAAGTCACTTATGCACTCTGTACATCCATTACAGCCATATAAAATAGCGCATTGCTGCTGTGCTCAGGGATAAAACCTTATAAGCACTGAGATGGTCTCTCAGGAGATTTTTAAGGCGCCTTATATAAGGAGAGCCATTTTTGGTTGAGACTGCAATACAAATAAGAGCTGTTCACAGGTATTCCCAAATCAAGGTCAGCAGACCAGGTCTGCTACCACATCCAGAAGAGTAAATACGCACCTTTGTTCATATCTCCTGATATAAATCTCTTTGATTTATATCTCCTGCGATCAGAATTGTGACTTCAACTTCAGACAGGTGGCCAGTCCAGCAAGTTTATTTCAGTACTGTGGCAGTAGTCATTAAACCTGATAATGGACTAACACTTACAGCAGTAAAGAACTTGCCCTGTCTGCTGAATAACTCAGGTTCTAGTGAAATGAGTGGATCCATCCTGGCTGCAGGCCAGCTGAGAAGTAGGAAGATTTATGAAAACTCTCAAGAAAACGTTTCAAACAGCTGTAACAGAAAGGAAATCCATGCAACATCTGAATCACAGAATTATTACCCTGCCACTCCATACAGTATTGCCAGGGTCCCTCCAGCAACTACATTATTTAATAGACCATTTAATAGACTATTACAAATCCAGTTGTCTTCATTACAGCAAACAGGCAAAATGCACAGATAATGGAGCTGTTTTGTGGGTGGAACAACTGCTTGGAACAAAAGGTGAAATAACACACAGAGAAGCCTCACAACTGGCAGAAGTAAGAGTGCATTATATGGGCTGAAAAACAAAATTTCAGATACTAAACAGCTTCATTCTTAGGCTAGCTTCGACAGCAGGAAAAAATAAGTAAATCAGTTTCTATGAATGGGAGGGTGGAGGCATGTGGTGCTAATTACCTGATATGCATCACATTTTAAAGTGCTTGCACAGATGTTGACCATTTTTTAGGGTGAGTCAAGATACTGTCTGGTTCTTCAGGACAACTGCAACACCTGCAAACAATCAAGATGGAGACAAGGTCCAGCATTTCACATCACTCTTGCTGCATACAGTGATTTAATATTTGTAGGGTCATGATTCAATCCCGAAACTGAGTGTGGATGAGCCACGCTGTGTCTGATCCAAGGAGGCACTGGACGCATGCAAGAGAACAGAGAAAAGCATGTTCAGGAACATGCCGAGCGCTCAGCACATGACAGCACCAGCTCCTAAATCAGTCCCACCCGCGGCCCTGCTGAAGCATCATGGCCAGTGCTGGGTTTGGAGGCTGGAGATTACTGCACGTATCTAACAAACACGGCGCTCAACCAAAACACCACAATAAGGCCAGGGTAGTCAGGAAATGCTTTTTTTTGCTGATGCAAAAACTTTGCAGATTAAAATAGAGTCCTCTTCAATGCTAAACTTGCAGCACTTTCCAAAGTGAGAATCGTAAAGTGACAATCCAAAGCGACTTTCCAAAGTAACAATTGTATCACAAAATATACACTAAAATAAAAATTTACAAAGAGTAACTCCCTTTTTCACAGCTTCCCAGCCACCTTGACTTCAGCAGTGGCTTAGCAATCGGCCCCAGCTGAGGAGCAGCTGTCTGAGAGATGGAGCTCAGAGCTGCAGGGCATTCCCTGCCTCCTGCTGGTGATAACACCAGAAAGCAGATTTCTTCCCCTTTTTGGAGCAGCAGCACTCTCCTCCACGACATCTGCCAGGACTGCAATGGGGAGGAGGTTTGGGGTTCTTGTGATCCCAGGAGGAAATGTTGGGTGTTATTTCTTCTCCTGTTAACTCTGTGCACAGCCAGCTCAGAGCCACAGCAGCAATTCCTCCTGATCCTAGTGTTCCTGTCGGTGTCCATCCCTTACAAGGATCCTGGGTGTCTGCCACTGAAGGGGCCTCCAGTGTTACTTCCTGACATGGCTTTTAATGAATCATTAACTAAATATTAGAGTAAGCCACCCAAAATGTTTTCAATTTTAGTACTTCATAAAGCAAATTCAAGATAACTTTAGTATTTTCTATATTTTAATGAAGCAGAATTCAGGAAACTTATAAAGTTTTACCTGTCCTTATGACAAGGCAGAGTGATGACACCTCTGAAGCTCACAGAAACCTCTCGCAGCATTCCTAAGCAAAGAAGAGGTCCCACTGAAAATCAGAGCGACACAGTAGGTTTAAAACTCCTACACAAATCAGGGAAATAAGTATTCCATATAGCCTCAAAAGGAGTCAGAAAAACATATAGCTGTTATTTTTTAGACCCAAGACAGCCAGGCGTTTTAAGCCCGATGTGCCACACTCTCTAAATCTCGGGGTGCCTTGGGGCTGTGGTGGGTGCAGACCCACGCAGACATCCCAGGGCTGAAGCTGTCAGGGATCCCACACCTGGGCACAAAGAGGATTTGTTGTTGTTTTTAAAACAGTCTTTCAGAAGAGTTCCACGTGGTTCTGTATCGCTAGAAGAGAACTAGCCACTAATCTTGCTTTCCCACTCTCCGTGGTGTAAATTAAAACTCCTCCAGGACTGTTTACTGCAGAAAGACAACGTGTGGTAGTAACAAGCCATTTACAGCAGTGAACCCGAAATAAACAATTTGGACACTTTGATTCTCCACACACTTCAGCTTGAAAGGGAAGTAAAATAAGCATGTGGACTTGCAGCTCTGCCCATGTGCAAACAATTTTAAAGACAATTAACCTTTCATTTATAAGACTAAAATATAGTGCTGTGTCGGAGCAATCTATCGTGCCTGTGCTTATATCCAGTAGCTCTCACTTCTGAAGGTAACTTAGAGAAAAAGCAAATCCACTCTTTCAGAGCCCCTGCTGTGTCTTGAAACAAACAGGAATCTACAATTATTCACATTAAACATGCTAATATAATCTGAACAGAAAATTGGATCACTAGGAAAAATAAATTCATATATGAAAATTTTACCAGAGCCATCATTAACACAGATCAGGATGTCTAATGTAAAGTGTGTGCTCCAGTGGTCTTAAATACAAGAAAAAGTATGTCCTGGTAAATTAGTTCTCTGGAGGCCAAAGTTGAGAACAGAATAAGAGCATATCTTCATTTTCAGCAAACATCAATTCTTTTTCATGGTAATCTCATTAAACAATCCTGTCAGCGCAAAATTTCTCAGGGAGCGTTCCGGGACAAAAGTCCTTTTTCCTCCGGGATTTTTATCATGCCAAGCAATCAATATTTTAGCAATGTTTCACCCATTTAAGCGCAAGCCCTGCCATAGCAGGCAGATGATAACGTGTTCATCTGTGCAGAGCTCAGGGCATTTCCAGGGCATGTTGTCACCTGGTGCATCACCGCATTGTATGATGCGTTTAAACTTTTTCTTGGTCACAGGAAGATCAAATCACTAAAGAGGTGCTAAAACTGAATATATAACACTCGGGGAATATTGCTTGGGACTGTGCTTAATTCTCTCTTCCTGTTCAAGATGGGCAGGGTGAGTTCATGGTAAACAGATCCACTGGAAGCGCAGGAAACCAGCGCTCACAGCCAGACCTCGCTCCATCAAACCAACCAGGAAGGCATGTTCCCATCTGGATATTAAATAAGGAAGCGGCCCTCTGTTCTGAATGAGCCCGACATCCACATTTTACTATGCTAGCCACAGTAACAAGGTTTTGCTTTTTCTAATTTCACAGTGTATCAAAACAGACACGAAATGTTCTAAATCGCCAGTACAAAATTGTAACCCGCTCTAGAGCCAACAACAAAGCCTGATAGTTTCCTAGGGAAAACAAATTTTTCAGCAAAACTGAAAACTCAGAAAGTGTAAAATTTGTACCAGCATTTGCGTCGGCACCCAGGGTGCAGGTGCTGCTGCATGGAGCATAAAGAGGAGGAGAAAACGGGAGGTTTTCTTGCTTTGCAGTTGAGATTCAGCCTTCACCAGTTTGCAAGACTCCTCACCTCACAAAATAATTTCAAGAGGTGGGCTTTGAAAAAGAAAAAGCATTTAAATTAAAAGGTGTCACCACCTGCACGTAACTAAATGAACTTGCTTACCTCGCGGTGCCCAATAAACATTAAAACTTTGGCTTTTATTTGTCCCAGTTGTAATCCATGGAGTGCTACCATGTTTCTTTAACATCTGGGACTCATCTTATCTCTGCTAATGACTCACTGGTCTGCAGAAAAGGCATGCTGAGGCGCAGATGTGCAGTGTCACACAGGCTTAATGGCATGCAAAGGGAACAAATAAAAAGGTACGTGTTAACGATTACGGGGGTAAGTGCACGCGGTTCAAAAGGTGGAGGATTTACATTGCGAGTGGGGAGGCAGCCAGCAAAGCGCTGCAGTCGGGAGCAAGCAGGGCTGACTTCCTCGCTTCGGCACGGTTATTAGGCTGGGGAATGGGCTTTGCCAGAGATGCACAGTGCAAGATCTACCTCCTCCGTGCCAGCATCCACGTGTTGCCGCTGCTCGTGCTGCACCCAGCTGAGTCTATGGAGGAGATGGATATTTATAAGACATGTAAAGTTACGGTATGCAAGGACACATCAGTCAAATCCTATTTCTGCTAAAGAAAAGGGAGACTTTTTCAAAAGTGGTCCATTAATAGAAATTTGACTTTGCCCAAGACATGTATCTTTAAACCGCACCGTTGAAGAAAAGCTATTTCAACAAGTACTTCTTTTATAATAAATACAAGGAGATTCGCAACCAGAAAGGAAATTGTATTTAGGAATAAATTTGTGTTAGGATTTTATTACTAATTCATTACATTCTTAATCTGAAAAATCCTGAAGCAGCACAACTACTTTAGAATTATCATTAATAATTACACTGATACTGAATTCTTTTATGCAAATTGTACAGTAGACTTAGAGATAGGACCCTTTGTAAACCTCCTGAGTGTTTGCAGGAAGTTTAATTCATTTCATATCTCCTCTAGTTTGCAAATGAGGTGTGAAACAATTGTCTGCTTCTGGAAGGTGTCAGCATTCAAGTGCCACACAGAGTCCATGCGCAGCTCCGTTAAGTTAATGGGTTGGTATATACTGTCGTCCAATATATCCAATGTCACGCAGCCATCGAGTGAGGTCATCCAGATACTATTAATTATTACAATTTACTGAGTGCTGACAGCGTGCGTGGCACCGTATGGCTGGCCTGTGTCACTTCACAGTGAGCCTGAAGTCTCCGTCTGCTTGCCATCCCGTGGGGAGAGGCAGCGAGGGGCACATCGCCCATGGGAAGGGGGCCAGGCACAGCCCCAGAGCACAGGACCACGCTGGTAGGAGGGGGACCAGCTCTCTCCTGCCATCGGGAACGCCTCTGCCTTCCCCAAGGAGGGCTGAGCTCCTGAGCACACAACCATCAGGACGGCTGATTAACGAGATGCTGTAACCAGCCTCCCAGATACCTTTTTTAAATTATTTTTTTTATTTTTTTAAGGGAAGACATCTTGTTGCCAAATATTTCTGTGAAAGAAACAAAACAGTTTTGCTAAAGAGATTTCATTTGAATATGTTGTGTCTGAGCCTCATCCTGGAGTGTCTCAGCTTTTGCATCACCCTCTGCTAATGAGTTTATCTCCCTGGGTAGTATGTGTCTGGTAAATTTTTCAAGAACTGATCATTAGCAATGTTTTGTATATTTTATTTTCCTGTTTTCACTGTATATAGAGTTGTCATTTTTAATTCATTGCCCACTGGAATTTTATGAAGGAAAACTTGCATTCTCTTAAAAAGAATACGAGCATGTTGGTACAGATTTTAATAGAAACACACTGTGCTGCAGGTGAAATCTTCTGATTCTACCACAAGTACACGAGAAATTGGGTGACACGACCAGAACTGTGCTGAGAAAGCACAGAGATAAGAAACATGCTCATCCCATGCAGGAGGAATATTGCAGCAACAGGTTAGAAAAGAGTCCTAAATTGTCCCTGTACATACCATGGCCACTGCAGTTTCTGAAGCACGTTGCTCCTTCTGGATTCTGCCACCAGATTAGAGAACTTGAGCTCAATAAATTGGGGATTTTGTTGGTGCAAAACCCTGAAAAATTCAAGTTTAATCCTGATTTATGGGGAAAAGAGTAACATAATCTTCTTACATTATGTTATTTAAAAGCACATAGCAGAATTATCAAGTAGTTTAACCTAATTTAGCTTTTTTTCTATTAGATTTGCAAAACAAGACTAAATAAAATTAGTGTGCATTCACATAATGCTTCTTTTCATAATGGTTCAAGAAAAATTCTGGCAAAGAAAATTCCATATTGTGATACGGTGTTATAATGTAATACAGTGCTCACTGTTAATGCACTCTTACTTTTCAGTTTACTACACCACTACATCAGAGCGCTGACGTTTTTCTCTATTTCATCATACAGGAGGTATGTGTGATTTGCAGCTTGCTGCGGTGTCTTCCAAGTTTCAGCTGAGTCCCAAGGAGATCATCACTTTAATACCACCCCGGTGAAGTTCCCGTTCAGCACAGGCTGCATGTCCTGGAAATAAAACCACCTTTCCTCTCTTCTCAGCTGTCTTCACCCATTTTTTATTATAGAGAAACACTGGGCTCTGTGGAAGCACAAAGCACTCCATCCCCAACACCTTCCCACAACATGGGAGACTGAAGAGAAGTCCTGCTAATGAAGCCTGGGTCTATAAAGCTATATAGCACAGAAGCTGGTGGGTCTCGGTCATTTCTTCCTCCTTCTGAACTAAACCTCAGAACCACAAAGCTCAGAGCAAGCAGCTCCTTTCTTGCAGCTCCATTCATGGAGAGCAAATCTACAGCCTTTAAAAACAACCTCAAAAGCACACTGATATGGGTTGCCTAGCTGCCACCTCTGAATTTGAAAATCCCAGGTTCAGAGTTTAGTGTACAAAATAGATTATATAAACAGGGCTGTTTTCAACGCACTTGAATTGGTATTTTAGAAACCATTTTCTCTTGCACCTTCGCAGTGAGAGAGCACACAGTCTGGTTTGGGATTTCACTGTCTGAAGCACTCCAGGAGTGCAATGCAAATCAGCTGTTATCACAGCCCATCCACGCAGCTTCCCGATGCAAAGAATCCAGTTTTCACAACTCTGAATGTGTCACAAACCAAAGAAAATCCACCAGAACATCGCGCAGAACACTTCTGAATTTCTACTTGAAATCACAAACGTCTTCGCTATGATGCTCATTGATCATGAGGCCAAGCATTTAAAATATCGCAACAAAACATACTGACAACTCCAGTGTCTCTCAAGGAACATACAGAGCAGAACAACGTGGACATTTTGCTGAAAACTGTGCATATTATATGACAGCATATTTATCTGTTTTTGTTCATCCTCTGAAAACACGTTTTATTGTGACTAAAGAAGATGGATAGTCTGAATAAGTTATGGGGTAACTAAGCACAGATACCAGAGGACAAGGAAATATTTGACATCTTAGTGGTAATTTTTAATCAGAAGACCTACACAGAAAAAAAAAAAAAAAAAAAAAAAAAAAAAAAAGAATACATAATAAAATGATTCCACAAGAGAAAAATGCATGACTTCAGTCTTACCTATAACATTATAAATGGATTTTGTCAGCTTGCAGTCTTACAAAGCTCGTTGATAGTAAATTAAATTTGGTCAGTTTATAAAGGTATTGCTTTCATGTTTCTCTCATAAGATCTTACATTCCTCCGAGGTTTGGAATCACCTTGCTTCTCCTAGCTTGTCTTCTGTCTTCTATTCTTCATTACACAACAGATGACCTATCAGATATTCTTCTTCTACTCCAACAGATTTCCCGTTGCCAACCTTCAATGAGAATAAAGCCTGCAAGCCTTTTTATCTTCATTCTGCTGCTGTTTCCATCGTGTGTTTTTTTTTTCCTTTTTTTTTTTTTTTTTTCCTAAAGATCGTTTGCCAGCACTGCTTTCTCAGTTTTACCCAGTGGAACAAGCAGTGTCTTCTGAACTGACAATTCTGACTTTTTGCTGCTTGTGATTTTTCTAAAGCATGACAACTACTTGCATGAAGACATGGCAAACCTTTTCAGATAAGGAACTCAAAAAAAAAAAAAAGAACAGCCTTTCAAAGAACAGTAGTGGTTACTGCAGAATGAAACAAGTCTCTTATGTATTAATTTAATTCAGTCATACCTTTTCCATGGCAAGAACAATTAGAATCATGTTGTTTTGTGTTGTTTTTTTTTTTTTAACACATTGTATTAAATTATTAGTTTTTTTTTTCAGAAAACGTGCATTATTATACAAAATTCAGAATGTTTTTTTTTTTCTAGCAACATACAAAAAATAATAATATTTGATATTTTTCATTCTGTATGAAAAATATAAATTGAAATAAGTAGAAATTGGATCGCCTCCGTTGTATTACAGGAAAAAGAAGGTTAGAGACATTATTTATTGAAGTATTATTCTCTGCGTGTATGGGATCTGCCACTTTGCAAATTAATTGTTGGTCTATCAGTAGTCATAGGCAGGCAGAGATGGATGCCATGGTTGCTACTGGTTGGTGTTTATTCTTCGTAATTAAGCATTAAGGGGCTGACAAAGACCCAGCAGCATGCCCCAGCTTCCCACCAGGAGCAGGTGAAGCTGCAGAAGTGAAATGTGTTCATCCCCGTGCCTGAGGTGCCCTGGTTTTTCTCTGGCAGAACATACTGGCCATACATTTGGGTTTGATATTCCTTTAGCAAAATGTCTGGGAGTTTTCCCTCTCTTCCTCCTCGCTACTTTTAAATAGGAAGGAATTGTCAACTCTCCACCCTTTCAGTGCTTGCAAGGTGTAGGGTCTATTTTTCAAAAGGCTGCCCGGACTATGAAGAACTAAAAGAAACTGACTGGTTTCTGAAAGAAAGAAAAGGGTCCTTGAGTGCGTGCCTAGGAGCTGTTTCTGTAAAGCCCCTGGTGTGACTAATCTAGCAGTGTGAGTAACGAGGCGAGGCTGGGGAGGGAGCGGGGGCACCGAGGGAGCTAACAGCATGGCACTGCCTAAGGCAACGGCTGGGTGCTGGGGTGCAACAAGGCAGGCTTACGGGCAGACGTGAAATAAATAAACAGTTCTCGAGTCTACAAGTCAATAGGGATGGTTGCATCAAGGCCCTGCTGTGAGGGCTGAAGCCTGGATCAGGAGGATGTGGCTGAAGGGGACTCGGACGATGCTCAGGCAGCGAGGGATGCTGCCAGGGGAAGGCTTTCTCAGGTCTGCGGTTTGAGTTGTAAAAGAATTACTAACGTGATGACAGAGGCAGTGTTTGTTTTGCACAGCTCACCGTACGGCTGATAGAAGTTAGAGGAAAAAAAAAATGGATTCTTTTCAGAGTGAAAGGCATTGCCCACGCCTTTATCTCTGCTCTTCAGTGGGAGTTCTCATCAATACCCCACCTAGGTGAAACGCTACGAAGACATAGTACTGAGGACAGCTGCTGCTATAAATGCAGCTGGAGGAGGGTGAGTCAATAGATCCTTACCTACAGAAACAAAACTATTTTATCCCTCTTCCGTAATGGATTGGGAGAACAGCTATCAGGTTATATTATCTTATTGTAAATGTGAATGGAGGCAAATAGCCTTCTCCAGTGCTAAATTAAAAGGAGGATTGAATCAATATATGTGAGAAGATGAATCAAGTGTCCATTTCCTTGAACTGATAGCAAAAATAATGTGGTAATGCATGAGAAGCCCTACTCTAACATTGCTAGTGTGTAAGTATAGGGTTTTCACTCAGCGCCAGCAAGAGAATGGGGCTCTTCTGGCTTGGGAAGCCAAAAATGAGAGCTGATGTAAAATGCATTGCCAAAAGAAACAAGCACTGTGAGTTCAACTGTTTACCAATAACTTTAGCTCGGCAGCAAATCTGTCAACTCATTTGTTTTTCTTGTCTGCCAGACTGGAAGCAGTGCAAAACAGATCCTTTAAAATCATTTATTATCATATCTGCTATTGTCTGTGCATGCTGGCAGCATCTCCACCATAAGTGATGGCCCTGTAACAATTCCAAACTGGCTTTAGGAGTTATTTTGAAAAACTAAGAGGCAGCAATCAGTAATACATCACCTGCTATCTGCTGACTTGCCTCAGGCCAGGCAAAACAGTTTATAGGTGGGAGCATGCAATGTGACTCGATCACACCTTACCTCCTCACAGTGTATCTTTCTTCTTAATGCCATCAGCACTGCCCATTGCCTTAAATTTTTCAGAGGATTAAACTACAATTGCAAAACAGTGCCATTGCCACTGCCATTATGTTTTCGGCAGTACTGATTAATCTCACAAGCTTTCAAACAAATTAGCAAGTTCCTCACTGAGATAATGTGCAAGGGAAAAAAGAGGTAAACGAGATGGTTATTGACATTATTAATGTATTGATTTTGGAATAAAGAGCCTCTATTCTGTTTCCAGCCCTGTCACAGACTTTGGATGTGACCTTGAGCTTCTCACTTCCTTCATCTCATTTCCCTACCTGTACAATTGAGACAATAATAATTCCTCACCCTTCACCTTTGTGCTGCAATGGGCAACACAGATTATCTTTTGACAGCACATTAAAGCGCCTTTCCTGAGCACACTTAGGTATGATATAATACAGATATGACCTTTTCCTCCCACTGACAGTTTTCCTTAAAAAATAAACATTTAAAAAAAAAATAATCTATGTGAATATGGCTTAGAGCCTGCTTAGTATTTCAAATAGCCTTACCATATACTTGTACTATTGGTATCTGTAAAATCATCATGCAATAACAGGTTGGGAGGGACCTCAGGAGAATGTCTAATTCACACAGAGCAACAGTTTTAAGCTTTTATTCATAGGTAAAAAACTGCACAACACATTTGCCATTGGTTAATCTGAAACATAGCCCAGAACAGCTCAAGACAGGACTATTCTGCAGGACACCAGCGAGAACTCCTTTTTCAGGGAAACTAAGGCCAGTTCTCTAATTCTGTCAACAATGCTCATCTTTGTTTCAGTCCTATTTCAGCAGCCTCTATTCATCCTTTGATGAAATCCCTAGATCCACGGGCCTTTCTGGAAATTAACTGCTTCTCTTTCTCTTCCCTTTCAGTTATCACTTTCCTCTTTTGCCCTCTTTGCCTGACTCCGCCACCCAACAATGGACCTCGACTTCTCCTGGCAGTCAGGTCAGTGGCTGAGCAGCCAACCCACACAGACAGTGTAATGTCCATTTTTACAGAAGTGGCTCTCAGACCTGCCTCTTCAGTCACATTTTGCCTCCTTTCATTGAGCAATGCCTTTCACTCTCTCTTGACACCTATTCTGCCATGCAAATTCTAATTTAAAGTAACTAAAATTGGACTCCTGATGTCCTCTTAAGACAATCTCCTCCCTGAATTCACTGTCAGCCCTGTTAATATTCTCATCTCTCCTGTCATTCAGAACTGTAAATGAAGTGGCCGTTAATGATGCCGTCGTATCTTGAACATTTTAGCCAATTAACAGTGACTAAAATGACAGAGATGTGAAGATAATGAGTACCTGTGCCATTGTTTGTAAATGTATCCACGCTCAGCTAGAATTTCAATTTTTATCACTGAAAAATATTATCTTAATATACTTATATAGAAAACATATTGTACATAGTATGGACGTGCTAAATCTAAAATCTGGAAATAAAGCCTATTAACCATTACAGGTTTTCTGTAACTTCTCTGAAAAAGATATTAAATATTAGAAAGAAATGTTTAGAATGGTCCCTGATTAGAATAAGTTTTTAACAGATGATTGATGAATAAGATGAATAGGATAATAAGATGAAACATGAAAGTTTATATGTTAGATCTGCACTTTTAGAAAAGTAATGCATTCACATTATCCCTACATATATCTAATTCTTTCACAGCCCTAGCAAGGTCTTACAGAGGAATTAATGTGTTTTTAAAAACTGTGTTATGGGTGAGAATGAAACTGCTGTACATTCAAACACCTTCTAGCAACGGGGACCTGATGCAGGTCACGTGCATGGTTCCACACTACCCAGTGAACACAGAGCCTACAGGTATCAGTCCTGCTCAGCCCAGGCTCTCAGATACAGACCCAGGTGGAGAGCTGAGCACCGTGCAGATCGACAAAGCATGTGTTCATGCACCGCAGGATCTCAGCAGTCATCATGTTTTTCCCTGATCCATTACCGTGTGGTACTGCTAGGCAGAGAGGGGGAAAGAAGATCTAATAAATCAGCAAAGTGCAGGGGGGAGAATTAAGGGCAATACTAGATGAAAATGTAGCTCTTGCCTGCAAAAAGTAATTAGTGTGAAGACTAGCACGAAGGATGCAAGCCTCTGAAGTTCTCTGCGTTCTTCCCATATGCACCAAAAGTTGTGTTCCTTGTAATTAACACAGATAACAAATAAAAATCCTTGTGAAAACTTTTTTTTTCTTTTAAATTACAGGTAATCTAACATATCTCAGGTTTTATGCTTCCCTTCCTACTTGCTACAACAGTTTCTTAACCATAATAATTACTGACTTAGCCTGCCAGACTCTGTCATGTGGAGAAGCTACAAGACCCTTCTCCTGTTGCAAGACTGTCGTCCTGCTGCATCTCTCACATGCCTTCTGGCTGTAGATGCTTTCAGGATCCCCCAAAGGCTTCTTCACTCTGTCAGAAAATAAGTGAGCATCTTGTTTCTGTGCAAGATGTTGTTTTCTAACTTTTTTTTTTTTTTTTTTTTTTCTCAATTTAAGGTCTGGAACAAAATAAGGCATTGTCTTGAAATGGAAAAAGCACACACTCTGCTGTCTGCCAGGTCTTGCAGCTGTTTGAGGAACATCAAGTAAAGTCGTCCTGGCTGAGCTGTGCTTTGGTTCAGAGAAGAGCGTTCAAAGTTCACAAGGGGCAGAGATTCCCCCTGTGAAATCACTAATGGCAGGTTTGCAGAGTCCGTGTCAGTCCTGCAAAGATACTTAACATAGATCAGACAAATTAAAGTCTTACACAACCTCAGCTGGCTCATTTAATTCACTGTAAATGCATCTTGAAACTCCAGATGATTCTAGGTGCTTGCATGAAAAGGAAGTCGGTCTTCCTAGATAACACAAAGGAAAATTCAGAGTAGGGCTGAATAATCTTTTCCAATCAAAGACTCATTTGGGATTCCAGCAATGTTGCCAGCACAAATGAAAGCAAGACTTGTCATATTTCTTACCAAAAAAGAGAGAGAGAGAGAGCACATATCCCAGCATTGTCTCTTGCTAAATGATCGGGACTTTCATCTGGGCTGCAGGGACTCCAGTCAGTCCCTGTGATCTGCTTGATTCAGCTGAAAAAGCATACAGGTGATATTTCCTAGACCAAGGTGAATAATCTGACCACATTGGTATTCTTGAACTCTCACACCCTGAGCATGAATTTCATCCTAAAACGGAGACAGGTCTTCACATAGAAGTCTTTATCAAAATTGGAAGTCCTGGCTTTTCCTGCAGGTGTGCATCTATCGAGGGAAAAAGAAAAAGGCATTAACACAATTCCAGGCAGGGCAGTTCAAGGAGTTCTGCATAAGGATGTAAAGCAGCTTTAATACATAACATTAGACATATCAGCTGAAGGACAATTTGTCAGACTTCTCTAACTGGGTACTGCTTTTAGCACTGCAAACGTAGTCCTGGCAACACCCCCTCAGCAAGGATAAATACTGAGTGCTTGCGGAAAGTGGCAATTTGTTCACATAAAAGTGAGCAAGATACAGTGAGAATTCCAGTCACAGGCAGTGCAGCAGCTATGGCTGGACTGGAGAGGCTGTGCTGGGCTCTCAGGGGCATGTGGTGGCCCTTGGGGTTGAGCTCTGCTGGAGCCAGGCAGGGGCAGCAGCCACCAGCCAACCCACACAAAGTCTCCTTCTCATCCTTCCACAAACCAAAAACATATATGCAGAAGAGCTCATCAAAGTTGTGAAGAGGAGGTAAGTAAACAGCTTCAGAAACAATGTTAGGTTTATCATAAAAATAAAAATAAAAATAAAATAAATAAAATAAAATAAAATAAAATAAAATAAAATAAAATAAAATAAAATAAAATAAAATAAAATAAAATAAAATAAAATAAAATAAAATAAAATAAAAGAGAGAGAAAAAAAAAAAATGAAGTCAAAGAAAAGGGAACTATCTGCCCCGAGGCAATAGTGCCCTGTGCCAGTAAGAGATCTGGCTTGCAGCCTTTTAGCAGCAACTTACTTTACACTCATTTGGGGTGAAATCTGTGTTAAAAGCAATGGCTTCACACCTTGACTCAGCCTTTCCTGCAGCAGCCCCCATTGCTCCTCTTCGTAGTGCCCTTGCTCCTCTCAAACCCACGAGGTGTGGTTTGACACCGCAGCCACCTACATTCCCCCAGCACACTGCAGGAGCAGGAGATGGGCAGGAGGAGGCCATCATCCTCCCTCCTTGGCCTCTGCACCCCGAAGGCTCATCCCCAAGCCAGGCATTGAGCTGGTGTGCTAAAAAAACCTTGTGCTTGTTGCATCGGGGCTGCTGCTGGTTGCTGCTATGCCCTGGAGTGGCTGTGATGCTGTAGAAGAGCAGCTGAGAGCAGCCCATAAATACACACTTGCAGCTCATTCCATATCGAAGCACTTTGATTTACTTAGGAAATAAAGTATCTTCTGTTGCTCCATTCAAATGTTATATACAGATTTAATCACAGGCCCCATGATACTTGGTGTTTTTCACAAAGCTGTGCTTCTCGACATCTCAGATTTCTTTTTTTTCTTTAAGTACCCATAAGGTAAAAACCAAACAACAACAACAACAACAAACAGAAGCAAAATACAGGGACGCCAATGACATTTTGCTTTTTAAATTTTATTCTTAAGCCAAATGACATGATCTGAGGAACTCACCTTAATTTTGAGTGCTTGGGATTGCTCGTGCACTACGAGACATGCTCTGTCATTGGCATATAGCACATCACAAGGCTTTGAATACCACAAGTGACTTGACAATGCTCTAACAAAAGGGAACGCAGTCTGCTGGGGGGTAAAACAAGGAGGAAAGGAACAGAAACAAGCTCCTGGATTCAATTTAGGAGAAGAAAAGGGTCCCTTGAAAGCAATAAGAGCTTAGGAAAAGGAGTAAGGAGAACAAGCTAAAAAAAGGGAAAGGTTGAAACAAAGATTTGAAAGGGTCACACTTGTATAAAGATGCTTATCGAAACCACCAAAGCTTTGTCAAGACTGAACTTCTGAACCTGCTGAGATATCAAATCCATCTTTCACTTCTCTGGACTCAGAACATGTCCTCACACTTCCCCTCCACGTTTCTAACCTTCCCTCCCCAGCTGCTCTCCAAGACATTTATCAGTCCCCGGGGAAGGGAGCTGTGATTCAGCACGACCTCTGCTAGCAGGCCCCCAGCATTTAGCTCAGAGACCTTCAGCAGCAGCACCGAGGCTGGGAAGTGCAGAAGCCACGGGGCTGGGAGCTGGAAGGCAGCACCAGGAGCGAGGAGGCAGCAGCAGGAGAAGCAGGTGCAGCAGCGGGGCTAAAACCTGCTCAGGCCTCCTTGATTTAATATTTGCACTAGGTTCAGGAGAGCTTGCACTTACTGGCCCTGCTGATCCTAAAAACTTACTACTTGTGTACATGTGTTTATGTATATATATATTCCAAAACTATGTCTGCTAATTTATCAAAAAAGACAGTAAAAGTTTCCACATGAACATATTGTTGTGGATTGTTGAGCAGATAAAGAGAGAAAAGCCATAGCAAATCTGGCTTTTTTTTTTTATTATTTTTTCCCCTTCCAGAAGCACTTTTGGATGTGTTTCTCTTTGCGGGAGGGTCTCTAACCACCTTACTGAGCTTCCCTGGTGTCTTGGGGTCATTCATGGATTATCCAACTTGAAAACCTTCTGGTTTGCTTGAATACATTTCTTCTTCACAGGTATCAGAAGTTCGTAATCCTTGGAAACTGTACTGACAGCAGCCTATCATGCCATATCCTCTGACCTTGGATAATTGCTGACTTTCTTCATAAATACTTCATGAACTCTCACTTAAAATGGACCATACCTCTGAGCTCTCACTTTCAGACAGCCTCTTTCATTCAGCGACCAGGATTGTAGTTTCTGAAAGCATTCTTGGTAGTCTTTTGCACTGAATCCTCTGAAAACTTTCCCTCCTTCACATCTCGTCCACATTTCCTAAGCCATGTTTTTGGTGCTTCATACACTGTGCCTTGGGAAAAAGAAATACCTTCCAGAAGTACTTTCTAAGGTCACAGTGTCCCTTTTGCTGCTGTGCTAACACACTTCTCGCTGCCCGCGTTAGCCAGGGAGCTTTGTTTGGGGGAATCCTTTGATTCCGTTTCCTGACGTGTTTGCCAGCACTGACTGCATCACAGACAGCCTAATTGCAATTTGGCAGCCTCCTGCATCAGTGGAGGGAGGTTTGAGAGCAGGTGTAGGATCCTGCAGCCCATGAGCACTGCTCTGGTGCCTCCTCGGCGACTCACATCTCCTGGCCGAGGTGCCACCAGTGGTGACACACGGGGACAGGCAGTGAAGAACCAGGCTGACAGCAGTGGTCCAGGGACGGACAGACAGCAACAAAACCCCTGTAGCATGAAGGATATTTAAAGGATGAAATAACTGCTAAGCAACTCAAAAAAAAAAATGCAGAAGTAGCTTTTGTCTCTAAGTGGATGTAACACTCCGAATGTATTTGTTATTTTAAGCACTTTTGTCTTTCTTAAATGTCTGGCCGTAGTCAAATTTTGTGGCCAAATTCAGCCCTGCTGTAATTAGCATATCATTTATCTATAAATTTGTTTCTCAGTATGCCATTCTTCCTGCCAAATGCCTATTCCTATTCCAGTAATCATAGCCATGAAGAAAAAAAAATAGATTTATGTACCTCGTGGCAGTGTTTTTTCCCAAGGCAGATCTGCAACTTGAAGCACATTTCCCCTATGTAGCTGTGGCAATCACCACCCTATTACATTTGGGGAAGATTGCGTCTGGACTGCCAAATTTGCAGGTCAAATCTACATCGATTAGAGAGAAACGGACACTCATATTTCCATCAAAAACCTAAGCCAGCAGCAGTCAGGTGGGTGAAACAAAATCCAGGAACAATTGGAGCTGGGGAGAGACCGATGCAGTGCCAAAGGGCCTCTTTGGGAACTGTCCCACTGCCCTCGAAGCCTTGCTGGACCGAGCCATCAGTGACCAGGTGCACATGGCCCTCACCTGCCTTGCTGGGCTCTGCCACAACACAGTCAGCTCTTGGAAAGTGAGCAATGAATTATCGCAGCGTCCTTCAGCAAAGGCATTACAGGAACAAAACACTGGGTACCGGCCCGCCTGTAAATATGTCAAAAATCAGAGCAGACACAAAACTTAGGCTGCTGTGGTTTAAGTCTCTTCTCTGTCTTTCCTGGAGCCACAGCTACACCCCCCTGCAGATAAACACGGTGCAAGGCAGAAGGAAAAGACGCTGTGGAGCCCTCCACACTTGCAAAGGTATCTGGTTAAAACGTGGCCACATGACAGAACCAGGTTCAAGGTATAAAAACCCAAGGATTGAAAACTTTGCTCATATATATTCTTCAAGTGGTGTTTAATACTGCTTCTTTTGTTTGTTTTGACAATGGATCTTATCTTTTGGTAAGGGCTGTGTTCAGGACTATTATTACCCTATATAAAAGCCTCATAGTCTTTCTTTCCACTTGTTCAGCACACCAGAGTGGCATAGCAAATTTAATCGAAGAACGCAGCTCCAGGGAGAGCCTTTTGAGACTCTCCCCTTTTTCATAATGCTGTTATCTCCACTTCCTTGTGTTGGGGATGCATAAAAATCACAAAAAAGTCATTCTGAGTATATTCTTCCTGATAATTATTGTCAGACTCCGAGATAAGTACCCTACGTGATGTAATGTGTGTTAGAACCGGCTCTCTGAATGCAAATCCTGCAACTCTTATAGGCCCAGACAATGGTAGCCCTAAACACTAGGGCCTAGTATTTTGCCACAGACAAGAGAGAGCTTTGATTTTTTGTGTTTTGATAAGGCACAATCTGGGTGCCTTTATCTCAGCTGTTATATTTAAAGATGACATTCTAGCCTTGCAGCCTTGCCTATTGTTTTGACCCTGATTATCTCCAAATGTTGTTGTTTAGTCAAACTCACCAGTTTAATGAAAGGCCTGCTCCCAATTTAAGGAAAATTATTTAAATGCAGAGTATCCTATACACTGTGGTTTCGAAAAGAACTAGGCGGTTAATCAAAAGTTAATTGTATAATTCTCATGCAGATTAGGGCCTCTTGCAAATGAATCCCAGGTTGTGATTATTAAAAAAAGGGAAAGTGCTGGAGAAATGCACAAGGGTCTTCAGTCTGGTAAACAATCAGCTAAGGTTTAATTTGTGGTAAACAAAGTGCTGATACACTAGGGGTCTCCAAAGGAGACAAAAAGGTGAAAATAAATTAAAAAACAACATACAGATATGATCTTTTTGTTTTTAGGCATCTTTCAAAAACACCAGCTAAATGAATAAAAAGTAATCCATTAATATTTACTGGCAGCATCCTGGCAATATGCAAATGACAGCAGTTGTATAATTATACTCCAACCCTCGGACAGGGATCTTGATCATGAAATGTCGCCACCATCTCCAATAAATACCTATGTGGTGCTCCCAAGTACAATAAATGGCTATAATGAACAGTTTGATTAATCGCAAACTGTTTCTCTATATGCCAATAAACAACCTTGGCGGAAAAGAGCACAAGTGATATGTTTAAAGCCTGTAAGTATGCTCCAAAGGTATCTGAGCAAAGGAAAGGAAAGGGATGCTTTCTATGCCAAATAAATATTACAAAGTTAAAAATAAAAATAAATAAAAAGGTTGTTGAAGTCAATCCTTAAAGCCTATCATGATGAAGTGGTGACAATTACACTGACTGAATTGTTTTTTACTAGTTGGAGCTATCTGTGATGAAAAGTAAGTGATGTGGACACAGTTATGGGAAGGCCGTATGCGACTGCAAAGCCCACTGATGTGGCGCTGTCAAGTGGGACAGGACAGTAAGAACCAGAAGTGCTTGTCTGTCTGCCAAGAATTACTCTATTATTAGCTTATTTATTTACTGATGACAATATGCTTGGTCCTGTTCAAACCAGAGCTCGGGAGCATCCCCAGACCAAGACACAAACCACCGCGTAAGCCCTCATCCCGAGAGACAGATGCTTTTTGACTGGTCTTCAATTTAATACAGGGTCTCATGGACAACTGTACAGCTAACCCTGGCTCTTCAACACACCCTGAATCATAATTTTTTCTCTGCGATGAAGAGACTTATCCTTTAGCTTTCAATTAAGAACAGGATCCTCAGCCAGACACTGCTGAATTAAGCAAAAACTTCAAATGTCTTCTTAGCTGGCCACATTCAGTCAGACTGAACAGTTTTCAAGAAAAGAAAAGGCTAATGTATATTTAGATAATTGTATTTATATATGCACAGGCTCACAAATATAAATACTTATGCATCTCTGTGTATATATGTATATTTATGTATGTATAAAACTATAATAAACATTTTCAGATTTTCAGCAAGAAATAGTAATGCAGCAGTCACAGTCAGATCCACAATTAAAGCATTAGCAAAACATGCACAGGTTTTACCAGAATTTGGCACAGTTTCTGAATGTATTAAATTAAATATGGAAGCAGGAAAGAAAAGCAGGGACTAACCACAAGAAACTATAATTCTACCTTCAGTAACAAAACGCTACCATTAACTACAGTTTCAAGAAGAAATAAATGCAATACTCAGAAATTCTAAATGCTCAGAATTTTTTTTTTTAAATATATTATAATCTGCCAAGTATAAGGATTTTACAGAAATCATTGCAATATTTTAAAGACTATTTATTTAAAAGGTAATCACCAAAGATAGAAAGCCTTCTATAATTTGTGCTGCAGCCTTCATCTGGAGGTGAAGGGAATGCTATCTGACATTAATTAGTAATTAAGGCACACTTGTATTTGCCAGTAAATTGAAAAAGATTACTAAGAATCAAAAAAAATGTCTCTAAAGGGGGTTTTATTTCCTTTTATTTTTAATTATTTATTAACTGTATTATTTTTACTTACAGCATTTTATTTTGAATGGAAGGCAGGAATAATGCTGCCTTACAAATAAAAACCTGGAAATTATTAATTGCCCATTATTAGCTTTAAAAAACATCAACGTTCACTCCCATATATGTGCATCATCATAATTAAAATAATTTCCCAGGGAGCTGAAGTCTGCCTGAAAACATTTCGAAACTCCGCTGTGGTGTTACTGCTTGCAGCTGTAGGTGCTCCAGGAGTGCACTACAGCCAAATAACTCTGCAGCAGGAATCTGCTGCGCCAGGTCCTCTGGATGGAGCTTGTCTCGTGGTGACCTTTGCAACCACATCTGCAAGTCATCTGCCACCATCTGCCCCCGTGTTATTGGCGTGGTTTTGCCCTGCATTTGTAAGAGAGGAAGCAAATGACATTCCCTGCAAAAAGCAGGAAACCTGGAGCATCTCAAGACGCAGGGCCACCATACGGGCTCCTGGGGCAACAGACGAGCAATACCCACTGCACACAGAGTTTGAGGTTATTGTTTCTTTTAACAGAGGAACCCCAGAACATCAGAGACCTTTAAATAGCATTGCTTGGGGTGCAGGTAAGGTTAGCGTTGACTTTTCCCATGTTTCAATCAGACCTTCGCAGATACCTAATAAATCTTACATCAGAGAAAGACTTTTGAAACTAAATTGTTCAGTAATATGCATTTTCAATCAAAACACAAGGGAGACTTTAAAAATTTACTGAGCATAAATAAAATATTTGATCTTTCTGATTCTTATTTTCCAAACCCTTACAGACACTTCATACTAATATTGACATTAAACTTCAATATTGATGTAGGAATGATGAAACAGAACTGTGCAGTATAAATATTTTAATAGGATGCAGTGGGACGTTTCCACAAAAATAAGTGTTTTTCAAGGCATGCTCATGCTCGCTTCCCCACTAGCATGAAACACAAGTCCCGGGTGGCTGCTCCCACACCTGATGAGGCTACCAAAGCCCCATGGTTGTACCCACAACCTGCAGGCACCTGCAGGCAGGGAGGCAGGGCAGTGGCAGCAAAGTGCTCAGAACTGAGCAGCCTCTTACCTTGCTCTCAGTGTTGGTGGTCCCCACTGCTCCCTGGCTCCAGGCAAGTCTGCAGAGATGCTTAGAGAAGGCTGCAGACTTCTCCCCAGCCTCAGCATGGCTGGCAAAGCCCAGGAGCAAACAAATCATGCCCCATGGATGCACCTCTCTGATGTGGTCCAGTCCCATGTACCCTGTGCCACTCATACTCCTCAGGTGAGTTGAGACATCTACAGAGTTATAGTTCCTACTAAAGCACATTAGATGCCTGCTCAGCCTAGCAAGTAAAATCGCAGTCTCCAAGGCACGTTATTTTTTTCCTGAAAAGCATTTTGGTGTCATTTTATTTTATTTATTTATTTTTTATGAAAATCCCCTTTTTATATTTAGTCGTACTCATTTCATTGTGGAGGAAAAAGCAAGGGATCTGAGCCAACATGAAAAAATAGAGTCTAATCTACTTTAAAAACAACAACAAAATTCAAGTAATTAGAGCCAGGTTGCATGGGAATCATTAGAGAAGTCAATATCCAGCACCAGGAAAGTTATCTACAAAGTACCAGATGGTCACTAGTAAAATAAAAGGATCTGAGAACTCAAATGCGATCTTTCAGGGAAAATAATAATAATAATAATAAAGAAAAAGAAAAAAAAAAAAAAAAAAAAAAAAAAGATTGTGAATTTTCCTTGGGGAAAAACAAAACTAATCAAAATTACACTCTTCAATTTTGTCATGAGTTTGGCTAATCGATACGTAAACATAAAGGCTGGGCTGCAGGGTAAGCTCCTCTTGCCTTTCACGTGAGTAGAGAGGCCCGGCTTTGAGGTACCCAAGCAGTGAATTCAAAGCAAGAATTCGTCAAAATACTTGTCTGAACAGGACAGAGCATATGGAGTAAATAAGGAGAGAAGGGAGCACTCATAATACATCTCCTGAGGTACCTCCAAGCCAGCATCATCCCTGGGCCACGTGCCATCTCCGTGTCCGTGCAGACAGGGCCCAGAGCTGGGGCCTGGCATGGTTTCTCCTCCTCACACAGCCTGTCCTCCTCACATGGTGTGGCCTCCCTTCACTAGGCAGGAGGGCCAGGAGGTCTTTGCAAAGGCGTGCAGATGTTTCTCCAGTTTTCTCTTACGCAATTATTGCAAGTGAAGCTCAAGAAGTCACTCCCCCAATTAACCTTGGATGACAAAATTAACTAAGAACTCTTCTCACGTCCTCCTGAGAACTTGCTTTTCACACCATGCCTTTAGGCATCCTATGGCATCCAGCAAAAATCTTCTTTCCCTGAACAAATGGGACGTTGCCTTCTTTGCCAGCAATGGAAGTCTGCCCATGTGGTCGCTGTCAGAAAGTCTGACTAAAGTCTCCAAAAAACTGATTGCACCCACTGCAAATTAAGAAGAAAGTCTCAGCATAAATATTTAGAGACTCGTATCAGACTGCCATTTCTACAGCATTCTTTTCAAAGTGGACTTTTAAGGTACAATAGGAAAGTAATGGAAGGTGGCAGATCAGTTGCTAGCACAGTTATTCACAGCACTTAAAGTAGACGCATCTTGGCCTGTTGAGGGTTTTCTGTTTGGTTTTGTTAGGCCCCTTTTGAAGTGATCGATATTTGCAGATATGCAGGCAAGCAAGCAACAAGCAGGCATGAGCTGCCTACTGAGGCAGAATTTAATTGCAAATGTGACAAGGAGAAAGGTCCCAGTCAGAGACAAGAGAGCAACAAGACCTGGCCACCTGAAGAGTTTCAGCAAACCTCCAGGGATCATGGGCTCTTCAGATCCCAACAGCACAAACTTTTGGGAGCCCCTGGGCTGAGCTGCACATGGGCTGACACCTCGGCCTGCAGAGACACGTCCTAACCACAAGCTCAGAAACTCCAGCCTTGAGTTTCACTGAGGCACTTACCCAAAAGGAGGCCCAAGACCAGTGGTGTGATTACACACAGGACGGCTAATTCACCCTTAGTGCCTGATGGATGACAGCAAAACGCACACGCAGCAAAATCTGATTTTTAGACGAGGAACTCCTTACTTCATAGAATTTTTACTAATATTTTGGCTATGGCTGAAGAGAGTAACAGCTGCAGCACAGGAAAAATAAAGGAAAAATAATCAACTTGGAACAAACTGTCACTGATTTCCTTGTAGTCCATGAAATTAGGCATATTTAATCCAAGCATGTGTTAGGTTTTCAGCCCTGGGCCTAGGGCTGAAATGTGCCTCAGAGTATGGTAGATAGGTGGCCAAAGTAAAGCTAAGTGTCATTTTTAATTCTCTGAAGCTTCTTTGCAATGTAGGGTTGAAGTCTTTTGCAATCTGTGAATTCATAAAAACATAAACATGATCATTTGGCATGAATTTAGTGTAGGTTTTGATTGTATCTAGATATCACTCTTAGCAGTCTGAAACAGCCAAAATTAGTGTTATTTCAGCTAAAGAATAACTTAATTGTCTGGTAATTAAGAATTGGACAAACGGAGGAATGCTAAGCATACTGCCCAGTACTTATTTGGCTTTTCTGTAAAGGGTTCAGATAATTTTCATAATTTTATATTTACCTCAAGTTTTAAGACACTGAGGTCACCTATGCAAATTCCCCTACTGTTAGCTTAAGTGCAGAAAATATGCAGAGGCATTAAACTGGTAATTTATACTCTTCCATGAATCAGTCAAGGGCTGTTTTCATGAGTGTCAAGACTGAGAAAAAGAGGTTAGACAGCAAATATACATTAAAATTATAAAGCACTCAGTGATAAACATCTAGAAGACCCTGTTTTGACTTGTACGTTATTTCTGCCATCCATTAGATAACAGATCAGTATTTCTACTATTGCAATGAAATTTGAAATACTTTAAAGCTCATACAAAATGAATTCAGCTGTACAGCTTCATGGATGTTACGTTTGGTGTAACAACCTACAGAGGAGTCACTTTATTTTAAATGAATTAAAGATGAAAAGTGACTCCATGACATCACCCTGACATTTCCTAAGATGGCAAGAGCAAGCTGATGTCACACATATTCTAAGTAAACACGTTGAAATATATTAGCTAATATTTTTATCTGGACAGCAATCAAATTAAGTCAACAGAAAACAAAATAGGTTGAAAGCAAACATTTCAATTTTTACTCTCTTGAACAGGAAAGAACAAATTATTTATAACACTGCAGTTTTTACGTGCAGGCAAGACCTTCACTTTAGACTTTAGGAAAGAAAAAAAAAAATATTACAAGCAAGCTTCTTTTCAAGTCTGTACAAATCCAAATTTCATAGGTGTACAAGCCAACATACCCAGAGGACCATGATTCATAATTCTATCTAGAAATGGGCTAAGTAGCACTTGTTCTAATGTGAACATTGCAAGAGGTTGGGAAAAATACCAGATGCCTGTTTTTTTGTTTTTGTTTTCACAGAGACAGACACTGTTTCTGTCTCTCATCCCGGTCCCACTGTGAATCACATAGACAAATACTGGCACTTCTCAAAATTGCATTTCACCCAAGCCTAAAAGGCAAATGGCAGTGACTTTGCAAACCTAGAGAGACTCATTCAGAAGAGTTTGAATCTCTGTCAAACAGCTTGCTGCAGCTTTAAATAATAAATAACATTTTCCACATTATTGACACATTTGTCATACAAACAAATGATGGGAGAGAGCAATGCCCATCTCTGTCTCCATGAGCCTCAAGGCCCCCATCCCTCACCTGTTGCACAGCAGTGAGATTAAATGCCAAACCTGACACCAGGTGGAAAGCTGTTTTTATGGTTTTATCTACTTTTTTTTTGTGTTGGCTTCACACCCAATTTTATTTTCAATGACAAAGCATACTAGAGTCTTTACGTTTTAGCAGGAATATCTGGTACTAGGAAGAGATTACAGCAACAGCAAACGTGGCAGCTCAAGCTAAAGCACAACTGATTACAGCCCTCCTAACTCAGGTGCTCTTAATTTTCTCAAATCCCTGTGGGGCTGAAATTTTCCATGTTTGCTCTCCGCCCAGAGGCAAACAGTTTGTTGTTGAAAGAGTCAACAGAACCTGTTTTGCTTTCTGTAAATGTTTAGGGAAAAGTTTTCTTTAGTCCTGCAATCCAGCAATGTTCACTTGCAGTTCATTGACAGATCGTTTTTGACCATTTCCAAGGTATTAGTGTCTGCGAGGAAAAAATTAAGTTTGAAGAAAAAAATGTTTGCACATTGGGAACTACAACTCTCAGAAAATTTAGAAAGCTCATTTGTATAATTGGATTTTTCAGCTAGGATTTTTTTTAGATCAAAGTTGTGATCACTTGTTATTCAGAAATTTTCTTTAATTGTAGCTTATGTTAAAATATGCAAATACACAGGCCTTTCAAATAACAACTGGAGGAAGCAGAAGCATTACCACCCAGTTTATTGATGCCAAAACCAGGCTACCGAGAAAAATTGAGATTTTGGCAGAATGAAGCTCCCTTTGTATGACAGAAGGATGCCAGAATTTGTTTGGTGATGAAGATAATTCAATATCAGAATCAAGATCAGAATGAAAGTTCTTGGGCAACATCAGATTTACTGAACTGGAGCATACCTCCCTGTGCCCAAGCTTTGACACCTAAAGAATGGATAAAATAATTTGCACTTCTTAGTAAAAAGAGAACAACTTTCTCGTACTCTGTTCTCTAATATGCAAACACGGAAGAGGCAGGTAAATTCTTTCAGCCTGTAAGAGAAGTAAAAGCTTATTCCTCATCCTCAGAATACAGCTTAGCAGAAATAGTTTTGTTGATGCAGAAGCATATTTTATAAAAATAAGAATGAAGGTACGCACTGTTCCAAGTAAGCTCTTTGGCTTTGCTGTAAGGGATGGAAAGTGCTCTGAACATCTGCTTTCAAGTATTTATCCGTACTTATCCACAGCTGCAGTCTTTCACAAGGCAAGATCAGTCTTTATCTCCAACTGGATATACCACATTACATACAGTGAACTCAGTACATTTTTCAGAGAATAGCATATAAACTAAAACCTTTTCTGCTCTGTAGACATTAGGAAGCACATGGTGGTTTTTGTAGAAGTAAGGGATTTGTATAACTGTCCTGATATTAAATTCCTTTATGGATGGTTGTTGGACAGCATCTCGCATGTCAGTGGGCTGATGCTCTCCTCCCTGAGAAATGGTTGTGTCCAAATAATTTCATTTGTAATGGTTAAATAAAGAAGAAAGAAAGAAGATTTAAAAGGCAAAACAATATCCTGCTAAACTTTGCTAAAATCTTATTGTAGTAAACCCTTCTGAATTGAATTTTATACCGAGTAACTTTGTTTACAATTGTAAAAAATGGCCAGTCTGTGGCCAGAAACTTCTGAGGAAAAGTTCTTCTAAAACATTCCGATCTCTTCTTTTTCTTCTTCTTTTTAATATTTATTTTTGTTTTTGCCAGATTAAGACAAACTTTTGCTAAATAACATAGGAAAACCATAGTGATTAATCATCATGTACACAGAAAAGGACATTATCACTCGTAAAATTTCATGTTTTCATTGCAGTAGCCAAAAAAAGTGCAAAGAGTAGATGGGCAGTTACTCAGAAAAAAATCTCACACGCAGGGAAACAGGAAGCTTTAGAGAAATGCAGCCTAGGCATTCATTTATTCAGCATTATTAATATAGTCACCTGCTTGTCAATTTACCTGAAATAAACAGTCTGTTTTTATTAACAACATTTTGTAACATTTGAAATAAATGCAGAATGATGAAAAAAAAAATAAATTATTTGAGAAATGATTCTTTTCTTGTCACAGGCCAACAGCCACACATTATAATAGCTTGCTGTATTTCTTGCAACTGTTTTCCTCAAGTGCTTTTTTTGTTGAACATCACCAGTACCAGCTTTTTGCACAGGACAGCAGGGGCTTGGGGCATATCTTTTTGCCCCATTGGAGACTTTTTCCTCAGTCTCCCATGCTATGGAAGTACTACCACACGAGTGATGCTGAACATTGCTCTTGCCTTTGTAACATTTCAGTTCTCCCCAGTCATCCAGTGTGTTTTAACTAGCTATGACGAATAACTGCTGGTGGTCTCTTGACACATAAACCAGATGTTTAGGAACAATAGAGCTGAAGAACATAGCTTTGGTGCTGACTTGTTGGCAATGCCTTAACACATTGCTGTTCTTGCCTTGTTTATCAGGATATATTACCAAGATCTCACTTTATAAGGGCATGAAGACAGTACGTATGGAAACAACTACACAGCATAAGATACTGACTGTAATTGTCCAAATTTCACAGCCATGCAGAAGAACAATGATGACAGCTTCACAGCAGGAATTTATTGTTTGAAGCTAGCTACCACTTTTATTCCATGTCTTTAATGTCCCAGATCTGCTCAGGTTTTGCTATTTTCTGAATATTTTCTTCACCACCTGTGCCATATTTTGCGATAACAAAGTTTGTCTACAGGTCTTATTCCTGCATTATGCGCTGTAAGAGTCTGAAACAAGATTTGCTTTCATATGCAGACCAAACCACTGGGCTATGCAGGCAACAGTCCTTGCACAGCTACCTAATCTGTGTGCAGCAGTTCATGGCCACACCAGCTGCCCTGTGATCTTCAGGTAGTGTGGAGTCTCTGCAGACTGGCTCCACTTCAGGTGTTTTTAAATGCCAATTGTCTCTAAAACAGTAAATGTTTAAATTGGAATCTGCGCGGCCTTATTTTACAACACATTGACTGCAAGGACTCTGCCTTTGCCCAAATCAAATGTGATGCTCACCTGGCATAATGGAAAATGTCAACATTTTCCAGTTTTTCTGGGCATCCATGTTTGTGCAGAGGTTTATGAAAGCCTTCACCTCTATTGACAATGAAGGTTTGGTTTAATACAGCAAAACTCACAAGTCAGACATTGGAGCCAAAGTGACTTTTTGGAGGAATCTTTACAAGCAGCCTCACTAACAAATGAACAAATGCTAATTTTTTTCTTCTGGCAAAGGCTTTCCACCAGTGGAATGTTACGAGGTTCATGGGTAGCTGAAAAACAGATGATGTGTAATAGTATATGTTCAACAAAACATACATTGTTCCTAATGTTCTAAGGACTTTACTTCTAATTGTATATATACAATATATACACACACACAAAAAGTTTGAGCTTCACTGCACATAAATGCATGTTTAGAAGACGGCAGCAAACACTAGTCTATAGTACAGGCTCCCCATGAGACAAATATAGACTTACTTCATCTCTCAATTCTGGCACGCACTCGGGTTTTATGGGTCTGGTACAAAGCCTGCTGAAAAATCTCTCCATTGACTTCATATTTCTTTGAATTAAACTCATCTTGACCGAAAGCACCAGCTTCTAGTGTAGGTTGGCCCCTGGAAATACACATTATTTTATCCATTAACCACAAAGAAATTAATTCCTAGTTATGTATAAAGTTCCAGCTCTCTCTCCAAATCTTTCCTTTTGCTTACACATTTCTGCCATTGTGCTAGAGACAATATTTGGCACTCAGCTGATGGCCTTGCTATAGTCCTCAGTAAATATAAGGGACTATACAAAAGCAAATGAAAGATCAGATGTCAGACCGCTTCCTCTTTCAGCTCTGAAAGGCTGAGCATTTTGAGAGCAGCTGTATTGGCTCCAGTGAATGTTTTGTCGAGCTCTACAAATTAGTTTGCTGTAATTCTACTTCTGAATGCCAGCATAAGGACAAGTCAGTTTCTTTTTTTTTTTTTTTTTTTTTTGTTTCTTCTTCTTCTTCTTCTTCTTCAACCCACTCATATTTTAGTGCTCAGAGGCTGTACTTGAGAAGAGGCAGTGATACCCTAGATTACCCCTAGGCGGTCCCCTAGCAGTGTCCAAGCATTGCCGCAGGAATCTGGCTGTGTTTGTTCAGCTTTAGTAGAAACCTCGACACTCCAATTTTCACTCAGTTTTTCTTTTAACATAATCCTCTTGCACCACTTTCCAGTAATTGCAAGGTCACAAACTATTCCTATGACAATAACCTGTGTTCACCAAAATCTGTTAGTGTTTTGAATGGCATTGCTTGGGATGGGATTTTAGTGGGATTGCTCAGGAAAATATCTAGTGAGGTTGAACTACATTTTCTTGAAACATCAGTAAACTATATAACACGCAGGCCACAACATCTAACAATTAATACATTGAGGTACCACAGACCCAAAACAAGTTAAGTTTCAGGCTTCATCTGGTAGAAATTAGCATAAACCCACGAAAGTACATGGAACAGCAATCACATTGACTTATCTATTTTCAACACCAATAAAACATGTTCGTATGTGGCAACATTTCTGTGCACAACCCTACAGCATGTTTTTTCTCCTCTGTTCCTCACAAAAATTTAATTCTACCTGCCTTACATCAATGTGTTTTTTATATTTCAGGATATCTAACGTGTTCTTCAAGACATCAGACAAGATCTTAGCAGGTTCACATAAATAGCAGCTTGGACAGGACTTTTCAGGTTTAGCTATTCCCCTCCATTTGTCTTTTCCCTCCACAGTACCTTTTTACTCCAGATCATGCTTTATTTTCTGCCATCTTCAACCACCGGAGTGCTATATAACATTGTTTTGTTAGTTAGTGCCTGCTAGATATAACACAAAGATTCAAGACCTAAGGAGCAAGAAATCACACAACGAACACAAAGCATTAAGTGGCGATGCCAAAGTGTAGGGGGAAGAACAGGGAGCTGACAAAACACAAGGATGGAAGCAACATTCCAGGGGGAGATGTTTCAATTACGCTGA
This sequence comes from Anas acuta, assembly GCF_963932015.1. Lineage (NCBI taxonomy): Eukaryota > Metazoa > Chordata > Aves > Anseriformes > Anatidae > Anas > Anas acuta. The sequence goes on along the minus strand of NC_088985.1, from coordinate 36,084,824 downwards.
GGAAAGCATAGCCAGTGTGGAGCCTGTCCCGTAAATGATCTCAGCTTTGATCCAGCTTTTGTCTGCCATTTCTTTCTGGAAAACACTTTGGAGATCATCCTCAAGGCCATGTAGCTCCAGTTTAGTAACCTTCTCTCTAAGCCATCACTACATGATCTGCTTAGATGCAACACACAGGAACTGAAACCTCACTAAGTTCCCATAAGAGTACCTAGTTCTGAAGGTAGAACCTTTGACCAGTTTCTGACCGAGCAATGATATTGGATAGCTGTGAAGACTTTGAAATTTTCTGGTCTAATTCTCATTTAAGTGAATATGAAAACACTATGATTTTATTTATGTACTTATTTATTTTTCCTGAGGTGCTCTTTGGAGGACAAAATAATTAAAACAAATTTTTAAAAATTATATTTGGTTTTCACCCTCATTGAGGACAAATATTTTTGAATGTTTAAAGCAATGTAGTGCATAGACTTTTAAAAAATGATCAAAAACTATATCCTGGACACAAAAAGTACAATACTTCATTTTTGCTACTGCTTTTGAATAAGCACCAAAGTGCACCTCTCTGGAGATGTGTGCTCAATATGTGCTCAGAATCAATTTGTAGTATATTGTAGTGATGGACTGGACTGGAGCAGCTACAGTCTATTGTGTCAAAGTGTATTTTGGGCAGCCTTTAATCTGAAGAGCCACTCGAGTGTTGTGTAACTAGGTATGTTAAACTCATTACATTTTTGATAGAGTATAGTAAGTCCCTATTCACAACAGCCACTTTCAAATTTGTGACTTTTTTTTTTTTTAATGATAAAGACCATAGTCTGCATCACTAGCTGACAATATTCAAGACCATTGTATAGAATAAAGTGATTTAAAGTGACAGTGGTCCTCTGGAAGGACTCTGTAGCCTGGAAATACTGCGTGTGTCACCATGACTTCATTTATCCTTTGCATATCTATTAAAAAAAAATAAATACCATATGTAAAAGGAGATCATTTATATTTAGGTTAACAATTCATTATGCATTTGTACTTGCAAAGGTCAAATATTTACAAATATTAGCAAACAAGAAGCAATGCAGTGTGAACGAAAAGCTTTTGTTGAAAGAGGGAAATGAGAGAACTTCAGTGACTTGCCCCATCTCCATACTGGCTTCCAAGACAGCAGCTGATGTCTATTTACACTTTTCCTCCTCAGAGCAGGACTGCTTTTTGCCAGGATTCCACTCTGCACAAGTCCTAAAACAAAAAAATGAAAATGAAATGAAGGATGCTTTCACTTGCCCACCCTAACAAAAATACCTCTTTCTGCTGACTTTGCCAGAGTTATTATGCCTTTCACAGAACTTACTCTTTTTCTAAATGATCCTTTGCCTGAGGAACACAAATAGATCAGGCTCTGTATGAATACCCATCCCCACTGTGACCGTAGCTGATAGTCTTCAACCATTATTGACTTCTAAAAGCAAGGCTAGGGAGGGGACACTGCAACTATCATTCAATCCCTTGTTGCCGAAATAAAAACCCACTAGCAGAAATTCCATTTAGCAGGGATAAAAGATAGAAAGCAGAAACTGTATTAGCAGCGCCATTCAGCTGCAGCTCTGGGTTTTCTCTTTCTCTGAACTCTGACCTATTCTGAACTGTAGACAAGGCAACTGGCATACCCCGGAGGAAGGAACATCTCTGCTGAAGAACTTCTCATCCAGGCTTTGACCTGGATGAGCCAGACTTGGAACCAGGCTCTGAGGGTGCCTGGCTTTGTGGTGGAGCTCTCAGCTTTTTCCCAAAAGTAGTCCTGAAAGAAAAACCTGCCGAGAATAAGCAAAATGATGTATTCATATGAGCAAATTATGTGCCCCTTGAACTAGTACACACCCAAACATCACCAGTGTTACTCAGAAAAGCTAGAGATGCTTGTGAAAATTAATTAAGATAAGCTTGGGTCCACTTGAATCAAAGGTCAGGAAAGACTATATGCAATCAAAATATCATAAAGGAGATAAAAATAATCATAAAAGAGGTAATGACAATGACATGAATAGGCTTAGGACATTGCAAACTACTAACTTTTCAATGCTTTCTCTCTTTTGCTGGGCACCTCAGAGGAAGCAGGGCCTGAGACACTTTGCAATACATCTCTGCATAAAGAGAGGTGAGATGGCAGCACACTTTGTGCTTGTAACAATGATCAAAAAATTACTTAGCAATATGCTTGCAACATACAAAAATCTCAAATGCAAATTTGTATGTGAACCTAGAGTCTCTGGGTGACAGACAAAGATGGTTTACAGCCAGACAGAAATTTATATGACATATAGCTAGATATACAATATAAAGATATTAGATACAGCTACACCAAGCTCAGAAAAAGATAAGATGGCTACAGAGATTATAAACAATTAAGAATTATTGATACCCCTTTAGAAAATCGATAACCCTTCAAGCCACATGATTAATTTCTTCACCACTTAAGTTCTAAGGAAGGGAGCCCCACCATATGGATGTCCTATGTCTTGGCTCTCTGTTCCTTCTCTCTCCTGAATTCACTCTGGCAAAGATTTAGGTTAAGGTTTCTACAAGTGAAGTACAGGGTATGACATCTGTCTGTAGGTCTGCAACAGGAATTTGGGAAAGAATGACAGGATCAGTTGATAGCCCAAGAAATCCGACACTGTTAAAATCAATAATGTGTGTCCGGAGCTGGGTTATCAAAATGATGTGGCCGGAGTCCTGCCTGAGCCTTCTAGTGGTCCTGGAGCTGATGAGCACAGGAAAGGAGAAATAAAGCAGTGCCAGGGCTTGAGACAGGGAAACGGTGCCTGGCAGCAGTCCTGGACTTGCCCCTTCACGGGATCAGATCTGCTGGCAATTGTACCAGGAAGTGATGAGCAAAAGTTTCTGCTTGTGCAACGTTTTCAGGATGGGGATTAAGAAACCATTCTGCAGGCAAGACTTACTAAGGGATGTTATGGAGACCCAGGAAGCAGAGCATTTTAGGTTGAATTAAAAATATATGTGTATATACATGTATATATATACACATACCAAGTTCACAGACTAATTGCAAATTGCATTCTAGCATCTAAGAAAACATACAAACCCTACTAAGGCTAATACTTATGTAAAACAGTGCTCTTCACTCTTGCTTGTCCCTTTGATACCATATTTAGTTCCCTTTCTCTGGGAATATTTCTAAATATCTAAATATTCCTACTTAGACTAAATATTTTCTAGTGCATTCAAATCCTACTTTACCATACACCATACAAGAAAAGTGCAAGAATGAGAATTCTCTTCAGAGCAGAGGGAAATCTTGTCAACTCTTCCCATACTACAGGTGGAAAAAAAAAAAAAAAAAAAAAAAAAACGTAGTCAACCTGCTCCCCAGTCCAGGTGAATTATGCACAGAATCACTGAAGATAACCTGAGACACAATGGCACTTGAGATACAAGCAGTTTGCAAACATCTGATAGGTGGTCATGCAACCAACAGAACAGCTCAGGGTTGGAAGGCCTGGTTGGAAAAACCAATGCCTGCTCACCTGGACAAGAAGAACAAGGGCTCCCAATGTGTCTTACCTGGTTACTTACTGAGGGACTTTAGTAGCCAAGCCAGCCCACACTTGCACAGCTGTGGTAAGAGCAATGGCTCTCCTCAAAACTCTGAGTCCTCTTGGCCATTGCCTTTTACAGACCCCTCAGACAAGTTTCCTGGCCTCAGCTGTACAAAACTTCTGGCCTGGGCTCAGCTGAACCTCTGGGGAAGAAATATCTTTGAGGATATTCTAAAAAAATATACACCGAACACTTCATCCAACCTGAGAGAGTATATAGGAATACCCAATTTGATTAAGGTAATATTAAGGAAAAAGGCAAAAAGAAACTCTTTGTTGAAGGTAAATTGAGAACTTTTGAGGACAGAAGTTACAAGAAGCCAAAACTTCAATACTCAAAGTTGAACACTGTTCCCCATTTAGGAATGTTATGATTTTCCATCTGAAAAAAAAAAAAAAAAAAAAAAAAAAAAAAAAAAAAAAAAAAAGCCTGGATAGCCTGGATATTGCTGATGAAGGGTACGTCTATGTAGACCTTAATATGAAAAAGGGAACACATTTTGTTTGAACATTACAGCCGTTGGCATCTGCTCAGCTGCTTATTAATTTTTAACCATACCTCTCCCTGTGCCACATTCAGCCCGCTTTCGTTTCACTGGAGCCAACGGTGTTACCCCAGGGGTGAGTTTGCCCCACTGCAATGTGCTGCGTGGTGGCCTCTGGTGACCAAATTAGCATCTTTCAGTTTCCAAGAAGGTGAGCAAAAGGCCTTTAAAGCTTGGTAGAAAAAAAAAAAAAAAAACTTTCCAAATAGTAAAATTTGGCCATCATTATTGCTGACTGCTTTTCTTTTGAAAAGCAAACTTTGTTGTCAGCTAACTCGGGTTTCCAAAATTAGGTATATTTCTATTTTGAAATCTGTTAAACTACAAAGAATCCTATGGCTTTAAATCTGGGTTGGCACACAGGTATTATTACTGTTATTAATTATTTATGTTCGTAACAAAATCTGTCTTACATTTCTGTCACTTTCTTTTCTATCAAAATTCAAGCCAATTTTCTACAGGAGTTGATACAACTTTGGAATTGCCAAACTTGACTTAAAGTGTCATAAATAGCATAGAACTAATAAGGCTCAAAGTATCAATAGGATATATGAAATATTCAACAAAAAGATCAGAAATCCTATTTCTAGATGCAGAAACTTCATGATGCTGGTTTTCTGAATACAGGGAATATTTTTTTTTGTTTTATTTTTGTTTGTTTGTTTGAAAACATGTACAGGTGACATGTGCAAGGCAGAATTACATGGGAGGAAACTGTTAGAATTGTGCTGGAACTAATGGACTGACAGGGGCAGCTGGCAGTCTTTATCCCATGATGCTAAATTAACAGGACTAAAACCAAAAAAAATCTACTATAAAATGGGAGATTATGAGAGAGAAATGAAAGTGCAGGAGATAAAATGTACCTGTTGTTTGTAGGCTGATCCCAGTGAGACAAGGATTTCAGAATAATAGAAAGGAACTATAAATACTTGGCAATTCTTAATCTATTCTTAATCTATATTAGTAGCTTGTAAATGCCTGCAACAACAAAGCACTTCTTGGACAAAAGAGAAAGGTGAGAGAGTCTAAGAAGAATCACATTTTACAATTTTGTAAGAAAATTAAAAGTGTTGTAACAAATGCCTCATACACGTTTAATTGTACCGTATTTTCTAAAGCCAAATCTGTTGTAAATTCTCTTATACTTGTATCCATATAGTTTACAGTGAATCCTTGAAAAGTTCATCTTCCCATTACACAGTCTCTTTTTTAAATATATATCTGGGAAAAGTTTTTTGTTTGGTTGCTGTTTGGTTTTGTTTTCTGTTTGTTTGTTTTAACCTGATGAGGAAGTGCTTCTAGTTGAGGCAGCTATAGGCTCAATTAATTGTAGGAAGAAGTCGGCTTCACATACAATCTATATAAATCACACTTTTAAGCATGTGTATTTTTAATAAGTGTTCCTTAAGAGCACATATGAAATAAGATCAGCTCAGTATTTCAAAAGCAAAATTATTCAAGGTTTGATTCTATTTCTGCTTAGACTCAGCATCTGCTTCGCTGGGCGATGGGTGTCTCTTGACATCAAGTACACATGAAGCTAAGGGAAAAATGTCAGGAGAACGGTAATAAAATCTAAAGAAATAGTTCCAAAGTACTGTTTCTTTCTGCATACGTTTCTGTATCACTTCAACAATACCTCAAACAAATCAGAAAGCTTGTTTGAGTTTTTTCACTTCTAAGTCTTTGATTTTATTACTTCTGTAACTTTGGGCTTTGATTTTAATTGTTTGATTTTACGAGTAGTTTATAAAAGGACAGCTTTCATGTATGCTAATTGTATATTCAAAAATAATTAAACTGCTAATGGTCAGTTATTTACAAAATCACTTGCAGGAGACAATATAAATCAACTGCGGATGCCAGAAAATAACCTGAAGCAGGAAAAAGATGGGTCTCGGTACATGAAGGTTACTAGAAAGATTAGTCTAGGAACAGCAGTTTAAGTAATCTAATGCTATACTTTTGAAGATTTTTTCCCTAGGAAAAGAACAAGACCTATTTCTTTTACTTCTCATTTACGTTTTCAGCTTTCCTCATAGACAGATATTTACTTACCTGTCTTAACATGATTTCTTTTCATTCTCAAAAGGCGTTTCTGTAAACCATTCAAATGAATTCATGCCTCTGTATAAAAATAAAATAAATGTTTCAATTCTGGGCAACCAGTTAAGCTCCAAACCAGAGCTGTGCCAGGTGCTGGGCATTCAATTGTCACTGACTTTGTTGGGTCGTAAAGGTGTCCAGAACCTTGCTGGTTCAACCACAAATCTTGTGTCTGCATAGTAAAGCACCTATTAATTAAGTACATGACAGTTCATAATTCTCCTTTAGAGAATTGGGAAAACAGAATTGTTTGTACTGATAACATGCAAAACCACTTCTTTATCAGCTGTTTTCTACCTCTACTATACCTTTTGCAAACAGCAATGCATTGATATTTGGTCATGAGTAATAATTCCGTTGCCCTGCTGCCAGAGTACATTACACACTCAAATACACGTTGTGAGTAGGCATTAGAAAATAAACTTCCCTTTTGCATTCTTCAGCTTTGCATGCTAATTGTCACGCTCCTACAGCTGAGAAATTACATCAGCCATCGCAGTGCTGGAAACGCTCTTCCATGCTGTTTTGCCAGTACACTTCAGTCCTGCCCTTCTGCATCCCTGTTATTCCAGCCTTTGCCCTCTCTTGAGCAGACGCTGCCAATTGTGTTAAATTGGGTAGTGGTTTTGGAATTGAACAAATTGGGACTAGAAAAAGACCCCAAGCTCATTTTCAATTTTGTTCTGAGCTCCTATTTGAACTCAAGTAGTTAGGAAGGCAATAAATAGGCCAGGGCCATAGGGGAACAGCACTTGATGTACATTTGGGTCAGGGGCTACCACTAGGATTTCTTTAGAAATCCAGATGATATTATATTAAAAAAAAAAAAAATCAAACCACAAAAAAGTTTTGTATGAAATATTTTGGCTAGTTACAGACACACTACTTCCATAGATACTACAATAACAGCAAAACCTCAAACGAGGTAAGAATAATATTTAGAACAAAGTTTATTTTACCCAGTTATTTACACGTAGTAAAGTTAGCTTCCCAGATGTCTCATCTTCCATTTTAAAATTGTTATTCTACACAGTTTACAAATAATTACTATGGAAAGAGAATAATTGTGGAGACCTTATGTTTAAATCTGTTTTTAATAAAATCCGTAGTTTAGTCTGTAATAAATCAATAACAGCTTAATAGCTATTATTATTATATACTTACAAAATAATAGTAGTTTACTATTATTATATAGTAAGCTATAATAATAGCTTACCATTATTATATACTACTATTATATAATTATTATACTATATAGTATAGTATAAACTATGCTATTATTATATATATATTATTATGTATATATTATATATATACTTTAAACTGCATTCATGATTATATTATCCAAGTTTCTTATAGCTGTATAATTAAGCAAGCATACAGATCTGTCTGCACTTTTTTTTGTTCTTCAGCTTTTTTTACGTGATTAAAAAGGAACATGGTGATGGAAAATTGGTTGTTTATTTTTAATAGAGACTTTATTATACTTGTTTAGAGTTTGGTGGGCTGTTTAGCTCAAGCTTGCTATACTTTTCTGATGCAGAGCCTGTTAAGGATTTACATTAGAATGGGCAAGCTTGAAAAAAAGATATTTGTGCTTAGAGTGGAAGGTGATTAAGTTCACAAGGCAAACACACTCCCTGGACACTGGGCACACAGTGAAGTGTTTAGCTCACAGTGTGGCAATGTAGTGGATTTGCCCCCACAGAAATTTCCTCATGAGATTTTCATAAACAGAATTAAAAATAAAACTTTAATATCTTCAGCTGAAATTTTGGGAGCATCAAGATCAAGACTCTTAGATAATTGCAGACATATCCAGGTTATCATATGGGACAACGTGCTACATGAACTGATGCTATGCATTCTAGATGTGGGGTGATACAAAGAATGGGATTTCTGTTTTAATTGTATCTTTGCAGAGATATTATAATCTCATTATTTTAGAGGGCTCTACTTGCTTCTTTTTAAGGCACTTTTAAGGATATGCATAATTAATAGTACATGAATTCTTTTATGTTCATTATTGGCATGACTTTTGAAGTAATGAAGGGGATATTTTACTATTCATACAAATAGTTTTGATTAATGCAAACAAGCAATTGTTGTTTACCTCTCATTCCTTCAGATTTGGACAATGTTTATTAATGCTAATTTCTGAGTGAAAGAAAACATTGAAATAGTTATTTTAATTGAATGCATTATTCAAATAAATGACCAAGGAATACAAATATATATATATATACATATATAGATATACATATATATACATATATATATACATATATATAGATAGATATATATATATATACACAAACACACCATAAAACACCCATCTTTGCTGGTATGGATATAATGCCCTTTAGGGACACTCTTGTATGTTTCACTAACTCTAAATTTACTTCCAGGAGAATAAAATCCACAAAAATCTTCAAATTGTTTACAAAATTGTCAGAGTGGTATGAATAGTAATTGAAGGCATTTATTCTCATTTTCTTTGAGATCCAGTTTCTATCACTTTAGCAGTCAGAAGTTTGCAGCCCTTTCAATGATACAGAATATGTTCATTGAATTAGAAATAAATTAGAAAAACAGTCCAGGAAACAGGAATGACAAAGCTTAGAGCTATACGTTTGAAAATTCCAAGAGCAGAGTGGTTTGTTTAAAAAAATGTAACTTTTACCAATGATATGATACATACTGGATTACACAAAGGTTTGTTGCTTTGGTACAAAAGGATAAAATTGTCTAAAGACAGTAATAATGGTACATAAGCAAAATGCTCCAGTCAGTTCACACCACTAACCATAAATATCTGAATAAATCCCATGACCCTTGAAATAAATCTAAGAAGTTGTCTGTTGAGGAATTGACTAAACTTTCTTCAAAATGGGACACAGATTTAGAACAGCCTGATAGTATCTGTCTCAATATTATTTGTTGGTATTCTAAAAAGACAAAAGAGATTCTGAAAAAAATAAAGACTTCTTGTTTATACAGTGCCAACTCCTGGGGCAGGTTGCTACATTGATTTTAGACCTGTGTACAATCCTTTTATCTAAATAGAAATTATATTCATTACATTAAATGCAGAAGAGCACTAGGTTATAACATCCAGAATGTCTACTTACTGAAAGATTTTTCATTCATGCTTATCACAGGGAAACAAGACTTCATAAAGTCATAAAGTTGTTAAGTTACTTTTTGGTAAGAAGAACATCTAAACAGAAATATTTAACCTGGTTCTGGGTAGGTCCTGAATGACATGCAGATGTAAAAGAAAGCATTTAGTGAATATGGAAATATATCACTACTTGGTAATTAGTTTTTATACATGTATGTCACCTTCAGGTTTATGTGAACTGACTTCCACCAGCCATACACACCACCACAGCCCTCTCATAATCTCATCTTCAGCTAAGGTGAGAAAACTGGAGACTGGGGTAGGACAGACATCAAAAGTGAATCTGATCTACAACAGCTCTAGCATTGGTTTCATGCTTTGCCACGATGGTGAATGAGGTAAGGAAACCCTTCCCTGTGTGTAGTAACACCTGGAAGGCCAACAAAGTTGTCGCTCCAACTTGCAAGAAGTTTTGGCTGGGACTGGTAGGCAGCACACTGCACACTCTGCACAATGCAGAGGTGGCGCAGAAGTACCAAAACCTTAACCCCCAGCCCCCAGGTTGATAACTTCTTCCTAGTAATGACCAGAAAGCAGCATGGCAGTAGAGAAACACCTGTAATGACATCTGCTGTATAAGTAATTTGTAATAAATAATAAAATAAAATAAAATAAAATAAAATAAAATAAAATAAAATAAAATAAAATAAAATAAAATAAAATAATAAAATAAAATAAAATAAAATAAAATAAAATAAAATAAAATAAAATAAAATAAAATAAAATAAAATAAAATAAAATAAAATAAAATGGAAATAAAGTTACTGGATAAAGCAGAAATAGTTTGGGAGATCACACTTTCAGACAATTAAGAGCAAACAGGGTGCATTAAACATTTTAGAAAACTACTCTTCCAGATCTAATAACAGTACACAAACTTTTGGAGGAGAAAAGGAGAAATGATGACCTTTCTAAGTCTTCCTACAGCTGTTTTCCATTCTTCTGCATAGGGAATAAACAAACCTCTTCATTTTCACTTAATCATCTTTTTATGCTTTAACTTAAGCTTCAGTGTCAGCCAGTTAAAAAAAAAAATGACAAAAATTCATAGCTGCTGATCAATCTATCTTTTTTGAACATGGACATTTATTTCATTTATTTGTTTGAAACTAATTTACTTGAAATCAGGTTATGTGACTGTAAACACTAAAACTGCATCTGTAACTGGCCTGTTCTCAATGCAGTTGAGTGACTGATGCCACGTCAGAATTCAAATGAATTAAATGATTTCAGTTTAATAAATCATTGCCCAGAGTACCTACATGTAAATATTGTACAGCTGGTTACTCACTTTAATCTCTCAGTGACTTAGACAGAATTAGCTCTTAGCTCTCGAACTTGATGTTTAAACTGATTTCTAGTAAGGGCTATGTGGTCCTGAGCCAGCATAATATACATGTATTTTGCACATTGAAAAAGTCTTTCTGTCTTCGTTCCCTGAGGCAAGTGTATTTCCTCTTTCCTTCCTGCTTTTCACAAGGGAACTGGTCTTTTCAAAATATTAAAAAAAAAAAAAAGGAAAAAAAAAGAAAAAAAAATCAACCTGGAAAAGGCTATCACTTTCCGAGATATTAAAAAGTTCTTAGCATGTGTAGTCTAATGACTTCTCTTAATTACCAGATCGGCTCTGTCAGATCTGATCATTGCTCTGTGTACATGTGCAGGTATGAGAACATGAAAAGGCAGGGAGCAAACTAATAAACACCAACCCCACAACCATATATTTCAGGCTCGGAATTTCAGAATTTAGCACGAGCCAGGATTTGAGGCAAGGCGGGGATATGCTCTGCTGAGGTAACAAAGCAGCTCAAGCTATTTTTTTACACAACAGCAACATTTAACTTGGCGTTTTAAAGGATGATACTCACAAATACGGTTAAGTCATGTATTCAATTCTGCCCAACTACTGGTGTGAAATTTTAATCAAAAAACTAGAGAGCTCATTCAAAAAAGAAATTAGTGAAAAAACTTTGGTCGTCTCTCATCAGTGAAAACTGATTTAGTTATGCAAATTACTGCTATGAATATTAAACCACTGATGAAAGGTTTTTAATGAAGGGATCTTTTGTTTTGGAAATGCAAGGGTATATGCTTTAATTTCTTGCTAATTTACTGTTCTTTGATAATGTTCGCATTTTCCCCAAAGTGACTTCACTGATGGGTTTAATACTGTGAATAGAACTACAGGCCAACAATACTGGTTTTGACAAGCCTTCCCCTGTGTAACTATAGATCATGATTTGCAGCCCCTTATGCACAATTCTATTAGGGTGAATTTTGTCTACAGGGCTTTCCATGAAATGAATTCTCATTTTAATGTTAGCCTCCTGCAGTTTTTAATTTTTAATCTGTAATATGAAATTGCAAATTTTACAAACATCATTTGAAAAAGCCACTAGGACAGAACCGAATGCCAAAGTTTACATATTGCCTAATTAGACTGTTATGAGAAGCAGCTTATCAATGTCAAGCCAAAGATCATCAAAAAATCCAATTACTAATTTGAAAAACACATATATTTATAGGTTCATTTTGTTTAATTTGCATCCGATTAGCTTAATAATTGTTTAAAAATTGTATTAAGGTTAATAATTTTGGTTCCGTTCTCAACACACCTGGGCTGTGAAAGCAGTTTAGCAAATTAGTCCGCTACCCTACCCGAAAGAAAGCTCAATTGCAATCTTTTCTATCATAAAGCCCAGAGAATTCATTACTCAGATGACAAGGCAATTTTAGGTATGAAAAGACATTAGATCCACTTACTGGCTGTCTCTCTTCACAGCTGTATTACCGGCCAAGTGCTAAGAAAGAGAGAGCTCATTCTGTGGGGGCACGTTGAACCTTTTTGAGGTAGGCACCTTGACCTGCAGCACGGTGCCTTGTACAGGACAACCAAGGTCTGCTTTGCTAGCCTAGCACAGCACAGGAGGATTTGGACTCTTAAAAGTTGGAAATAAAAGTGGCCACACAGCTTGTGGCACTAAGGGTTTTGTTTGCTTTTTCCAAACTGTAAGGGAAACTTTAAAAGCACACATTTATAATCACAGCAGTGAATAGGTCTGTGAAATAGACGCCCCCCTCAACGTTTCTTAATGACTTTAATGCATGTGAAAGGTTCACCCCACTGCCATTCCTCCCTCATTCTGTCCTCCTGGTGAGGCCAGTAGTGTCCCGAGAGCACCTGGAAGTGTGCCCAAAGGGAATTGCTGATTTTGGAGGCACAAGGTGCCTATGGGGCCAGGTCGGGAGCTGGGCTGGGATGAGCTCCATCAGGCAGCCGGACCAGGCCCGTTTCCACCGTGGCGGACGAGCAGCCTTTGCACTGAAACTCAAAAGTCAAACTCTGTCGCTGACTTCCCTTATTAAAATGGGAGCGTGGTTGAGAGGGGCCATCTCTTGCCTGGGGATGCCAGTCTTTCCCTGTAGTTAATGGAAAGAAGGAGGCTTCTCTAGAGGGCGAAGGCGAGCTGAAACCTCAGCTGGAGTGCCCTGGAGGTACTGCTGTGTCTCCACTGACTACACAGGGATCTTGGGAGGCAGGTCTCCGGGTGATCAAATTAGTCTTTGTGTCTGCCTCATTCCCTAATTGTCATTAGATATACCAACTAGTGAACAATGTACAGCATAACAAAGGAGGCACACATATAAAAAGGAGCAGAATTAGCCTGCGCTAATTGGTGGGCCTGACTTTGCTGAGGGGAACCAGGCAGTTAAGAGGAGGGCTAGGAAGTAATTCACTAACTAAAATACACCTCAGAACACAGTAGTAAAATGATTTTATCTGGGTAATTTGACAGACTGGAACAGCAACAGATGAAAGTTTTTCATTTGTTTGTTTGTTTTAACCTGGCCCAGCTACCAGGTCAGACTGCTAGAAGTCTCGGCTGTTGATGTAAATGAGTTGAAGGCTTTGACTTGAAACTTGTTCTCGGTGGGTCCGATTAAAGTGAATTTGGCCCTCGTTTTACATGTGATTTCTGACAAAATGATCTGTCTGACCCTCCTACAGGGTGTTATCATTGTCCTTTATTTAAAAATAGGTCATTTGGAGCTTTATGTACATATGCAAAATATTAATTACAAAATTCACACAACTTCCACAGTTGGCTGGCTTGCAGAATATTTCTCTCAAACAAAACCAAGGATTTAAAACTTTGCCTTACTTTGCCTTAGTAAATGTGCTTTTAGCTTGTTAAGAAAAGCCCAATCTTTAAATATAATTTAAAGCTCTAATTAGTTGATTTTAGGCAATTTTTTTTTGACATTTTAATGGCAAGGATACCTGGATTTTTTCTGGTATTCATGAAGATATTTGATAAAAAGGTAGATGCAACTCTCTCTGAAAATAGCAAAAAAACAAGTTCATGGGATCTTTTCTAAGCCATACAGTAGCCATTTAGATTTTCTTATATGCTTTCAAAGCTATCCAGGAGCCTGGTAAAGGATCTTAATTGCAGAACTTCCCAATTTCTACTCCACTAGCACTTCTTTAACTAGGTCTTTTCCTCCAAAATACGATCCTGTCACTGAAGGAAATAATACTGAGGAAATGAAATATGGAAGTTAAATATTAACTTTTTTTTCCCTTTTTAGAGAAAAAAAAAAATATATATATATATATATATACTTTTCAGATGGCTGCAAGTCTGAGCAGTCCTTTCATCTCCCACTCTCAATGGCAAAAGATGCATTTCTAGAAATGGCACGCAAGCTTTATGTTTAATAAAATAGTTTATTGCGCCATTATTGTTAAGAAGTTTTTCTTGCAATGGAAAAGCATTCAGGTACACACTAAAACAACACCAATCCCACAGAATATTGTGTTTGTTCAAGCATTCAAACTTGATTAAACTTCTCTTTCAAAGTACTGCTGCATCACAGTTCAGTGAGCCCAAATCTCTCCTAATGCTTGGACACTTCTGATAAAGGATTTGTGTCAGGAACGTGTTTTAAAGTGCTGTTCTGAAGTCGGAATAGTTCTAGACAGAGATATTCAACTTCCTGCTAGGGATAGGTGCTCAAATTAAGCATAAGAAGGTACTTGTATCTACCCTGAGTACCATAAAAAGCTATCAGATGACCCAATATAACTAACAGTTAAAATTCTACTTCTACATCACCTTCTTCCAGTGCATTGCCTCCCCAAATTTGAGCCTTTCAAGTGCACATACAAGCGCAAGTCACAAGCCTCAGAATATTCACTAACTGATTTTTGGAGATGCAAGTAACCCCAAAGGCTTTTTTTTTTTTTTTTTTTTTTAAAGAAGGGTGCAAGTTCCACCTGTTTCAGTTTTATTTTGTTTGTTTGTTTTCTTTTGTTTTTTCTTCCTCCCCTGGGGACAAACCATAAATTCTATCCTAAAGAAGCAAGAAAGGAAGCTGAAATAAGAATCTATGGAGATGACATCCTCAAAGATCATCAATTACCTGATATCTTTTAATCTTTGAGAATTGGCTCCATCAGATCTCAGCCTTTGGGAAATTATCGAACCTGACAGTGTTTACAACTCAGCATCAAGGTTAACAACTACAATCACACTGTTCTCTCAAAATAGCATTGCACCTTAGTGTCAAGTCAGGAGAGGAATGCCATGGAAAGATACAAATTAAAAGATGGAAAATTCAAACCAATACAGGTTTTCTTGTAATTAAGCAGCTGATCTTGTTATCACGAAACTTTTTTGAGCTATGAACTCACAGTAGTCAGAAAGGATATTGGATATGAAAGAGAAAGTCAAGAGTAGATGACATATCTATATATAAACTATACCATTGATTACAATACAGGTTTGAAATATTAAAATCTAATGTCAGGATTATTTTTTTATTTTTTTGGAAGATTGCTTAGAAAATATGAATACCGAGTTAACTAAACGTTCAGCCTTACAGCGAATATTTTAGTTACCCATTTTAATAAAATGTGACCAGGCTCTTAAAAATAGAATAATAAAAAATAATAATAAAATGGACTGCATATTTACTATCTTACTGTATCCATGTAAAATGTTATTTAAAATTTTATTTAAAGGCCTTTCTGGAGAGTATATATTTATACCATTACTGAAAATTATATTATCTTTACATACTTGCAGGTATTTATGGAATGTTCTTGTTTCTTTTGGACAGATAAAATATATATATGTTTTTGCCTTTCAAAATATAGTTTTCAAATATATTGAACCAAAAAAAAGTCTGATGCACTGTCAGGCACCTCAATTTCTTATACGTCTCCCTAGTTTGGTATAAAGGAAACAGTCTGCTGATGAAAAGAAAGGCAGCTGTGATATTCTTTCTTATTTTTATTTTACCTGGCCATGGATATTCACCACCACTCTTCACCAACATTATTTAGTACTCATTCTCTACTGTTCTACTGTCTAAATATCTCTCTCCTCCTTAAAATATATTTATAAATGTAAAAATATATAGACACATACAGAGAAAACTATGAATCCAAATAAAGTCATGAGTAACTGTAAACATATTTTTATGAATTCCTGAAAGCTACAGTTATTATATAAAACAAACAAACAAACAAACAAAAACACAAACACAGAATTAAAGTCAACTTTATTTTATTTACTATTGTCAAACAAAAACTTTCTAGGGCAAGACATTAAAAGAAGTGAGGCATATATAGAAACTTAATTACATTCTTTCAAAATCCATAGTCAAAACATCCTAGTTCAATGGACAAGTAGCACATTACGTGGTGTACAAAAGTTTTACTGCAGATAAAGACATTATGGCGACATCTGCCTGGCACTTTAACACCTCCTTATATTAAAAATTACATACACCTTATATTAAAAATTACATACATTTCCAATGCTAAGGATCAGCTGTTTCTCCACCTTATGTTTTCAGTCTATGCCTCTTGAAAAATGCAGAAATATTTCTTTAAGTGAAAGCCAAACAGTATTTGGAAATAAATAAATTAATACATAAGTAAATGAAGTCTTTGCTATGATCACTTACAGTTCATACCTGGGGACAGAAAAGGACACTGTAAAGTCACATCCCAAAGGTAAATAAATCAAGGTAGTGATGGAGTTATAAATATCTCCACATAGGATATTTTACAATTTATATTGAAAATAAGCATTACAGTATTTCTGAGTTTCTCTTAAATTATTTTTGTGTCACTTTCTTTCAGAAGTTCTGCATAGTTACCCTTGTTTTTCCCTTGAATATTTACCTAGCATAAGACTCAGAATATTTTAGCTTGAGACTCAGACCATTTTAGAAGATATTTTCGTGTAATAAAAGAATTGCAATTTGCATTCTTTAAGGACACCACCACCTTCCAGAAACACATTAAATGAAGCAGAATGAAATCGAAGTAGGGCAGTTTGGGAATTATTTTCAGCTGTGTTGCAGCTCTGAAGGGCTCTTTCAAGTTAGGCATTCAATTTAGGCAAAAATATCTGGCTTCTTGTAGAGTTTATAACCTAAAGGGTATTGATTTGGCAGTATCAAAGTCGGTGAAGATTCCTGGAAGGAGCTGAGTGTCGGTGTACACTCAGGAGATGACCAATGACACAAGACATGGGATGACAACCGCACATTTATATTTGCCATCAAAATTTTTGAGAAAATAGTTAACTTGAGACTCCTGGCTATACTTGAGAGCAAATTGCAAGATATTTCTGCGTACTATGTTACAGAAAATAATCCTATGACACATTTTTCCTTGTGGCGCTGTGAGTCTCACGAGATGAAGGTTGACCACCTTCTGTCCCCCTGAACTACTGTAATGGTACAGATCTGGTCAACATGCCTAGGGATGGATACCATTCTTTACTCATGTTTAGCTTGTACTAAATAGTAATATAAAAGTAGAAAATAAATTAGTTCACTGCCACAGAGATATTAAATGTATATCAAGTATTAATTATGCATTTAGTATGTTCAGAAATTGGTAACTCAGCTCTGAAAAATATATATAAGTGTATAACTTTGATAACTTTATATGCATACTTTACATATACATAGAAAGTCACAAACTAGGAGCAAACAAAAAATGAGATATCAGACAGAATCACTGGAGACAAAAAATATATATATTAATTAGAATCAGAAAAATATGCCTGTGTTCAGCTCTATTTCTCAATAAGGCTATAACGTTTGCATACGTATGGTTCACTGGAGATTGTTCTCACTGTAGGTGTGTTGGTAGGACTTTGCTTTCCTCTGAGATTCTACAACTAAAGTAGGTTATTTTTTCCCATTCTGTGTTAAACAGACACATAATTTGCTTCAAACCACTGTTACCATTGCTCCCCAAAATGATGTGCATAGGCTGCTGATCTTTAAAACTTGTTAAAATACATGTATATACATATATATATACAGGTATATCAGTTTACTAGTTTTGAAGAGACAGACTTCAAAACAAATCAGAGACACCAAATACTTGAGTTTAAAATCCTGTATAAAACCTTTAACGTGACCTGTAGAATTACCAATTCTGCTGCATGAAAATCACAGATACTGTCTTAAAACAAGAGTGTGGACTCTTTCTGCTGGTGTCAGTTAGGACGAGACTGGTTTTTAGAATAAAAGCAAGGACAAAACTAACAATCATCTTTAGAAGGGAATTTCTTGCACTGCCCCAAAAGGCCATTAGGACCTCTTTTGCTAAGCAAAGCCCCATTTCTGTAGTATCTCAGCAGACAGAGTCAGCTGCTCTTTATGGACTATTATTTACTTATTAATTAGATATTTCAAGCCAATTTACTTAGTCTGAGCATTAGCTGCTCAACAGAAAACAACCACAGAGCAGTTACTTTCCTGTGGATCGCAGCCCCAATTAATAAGCCCGAGTGGCTGAATGGGGAGCAAGCTCAGGCCCCGCGTGGCAGTGGGGTTAAGCAGTCACAGCCCAGCTTCTGGCACGCTTCGTTAGCCCCTGCTCATCAGCAGACACGTGCTGACCACAGCTGAAGTGGTGGGATGTGTGATACCCTAACGCAGTGTGCCAGGTGCTATGAAAAATGATTTGCTCCTAACGGCGCTATCTAGTTAAGGGTGTTCTCTCAGTTCTTTTGAAATGGTTTGTGAAAAGGAGACGAGAATCCCCCCTCCTGCTTCTTTCAAGAACTTTGTTTGGAAAAAAAAAGAATATTGCCCTGTTAGGAAAGCCTTAATTAGGTTTTATCCAATGAGTCAAGAGTAACATTTATGCAGAACAGCTTTTGTGTGGTGAATGTCTTGTTTGCACAACCTGTGACACTCAACAAACCCAAACAAAATGCCCCTTTGCTCATCTCGCTGACGAGCTCTTCACTTTGCACAGAGGCCAAGACGCCCTCTTATATCCTAGTTGCAGCTACTGAATGGAAAACAAGGCAGCTCCTTCAATGCAGTGATGGAAACTTGGCAAGTGTTCTTCCTCTACCCTCACAACTCCGTGCCTCTGCCCAAGGCTTTCATCTCCTCTGGTATGGAAGCCACCTCACTATCGAACACATACTAGCTGAATTAGGGAAGATGGAATGATCCCTTATCATTAAGGCTGTGTGTGATGCAATTAAAATGGAGCATTTGCTCACAGCACAAGAGTTCAGCCCTGTTCTCATTCTGAAAAAAAAAAATAATAAAAAATAAAAATTGGTGTGTGCCTTAGGACTTTGATTTGTTAGAAATTACTGCCTTGAATAATTATGGGATGATATTAAAGACTGAAATGACAGAGAAAGAGCAACTTAGAGGCACTTGCTTCTCTTACATAACTGCAAGAACAAAAAATACAGGTTGGAACACGGAAGACAGCAAGGCTGTGGAGCTGACCTAGAAGGGTACTTATATCATGAGCTTCCAGAGGTTAAAGCACTGCTGTTATTTCCTCTTTCTACCCACATTGCATAGGGAAAGCTACTAAGCCAAATGACAAATTGATCCCAAGCACATCACCTTCAAGGGGTTACAAATGCCAAGCTGCTTTGTCCTGTTTCTCTTCTGAATCTGTTGGTGGCTATCACCAGGTTTCTTTGGAAAACAACCAAACCAACCAAAAGGGATACTTTTAAGCAGCAGCCAGTAGGGGCCGATACAGGATTAGGTTCGTGAAGATGGCTTTGTGAAGTCTCCCTGTTGCAGTTAAGGAGACTGAGTCACAAACAAAGCAGGAGAAAATGAGTGCAAGGAAACTGGAGTTGTTCAACATGCAAGGACTTCATATAGATCCAGTAAAATTGGTAAAATTCTGTAAAACTCCAAGGTCACTAGTCTAGACCTACTGCTTGAGGTGTTGCTGAGACAAGAAGCATGAAGCTACATGACCTGGAATTTGGGATGATCACAAATTCTGCACCACAGACCCAACTAAACATTTTGGGTGAAGATGCTCCTCTCATTTCAGAGGCTGCAACCTAAGCTGGTGGAAGCAACCCCTCACTCCTCTTGTGGTAACACTTTGAAAACACGGATTTCACAAATCAGAACTTGCCCAAAGGGCCATTCATCTTCTCCAAAAGAAGCCCTAAGAAAAACATCAGAAAATAAACTCTATCTGTCCTTCCATAGAAACCTATTACTCTTCCTAGACTATATGAAAATGTAGGTTCTTAACTGGGGTTTTAAAAATGCATAGATACCTGAGCTGAATTTTTTTTTTTTTTTTTTTTTGCATTTAATAGAGGAACAGAAAGCTACCACCCTTTGAGATGTGTACACGCCAACATTATCCACAGGCCACAGACACTGACCTCTAGAAAATATTCTCCAAACCACATTCAGTACTCCACATCAGCTGCAGCTCTGAAAAGGGCAACATCGCAACCTCATACGCTCACTGCTCCTCTTCCCAGTGCTCACCTCCCTTTACAAGCACTGCACAGCGTGGCCATGTTTACAAGAGAATTGCCTGAATTTCAGAGGCACCCACATTACACTTCCAAAAATTATGGCATTTGGCTAAAAAAAATTAAATATGGTTGTAAGAGGACAGTAGTAATTACATCTTTAATTATTCCTAAGAACACAAAACACTTAAGTCCTAAATTGTTTACAAATTTAATGGCTTACAAACCCGTACTTCTCAGTAAAATTATTATTTTTTTTAAAATAGCATTTTCATTCATAGTAGTTCTACTAATAAATCTATAGTTTTTAAAAGAATATTTACAGAACTTTAATGAAAAAATAAGACTTAAGCACATAAAATTTAAGCAGAAAATAGCTTACAATTACACTGGCAGTAAAGTAACATGGCTTCCTGGCTACTGTACTCATTACCATAAAAAAGGGGATAAATACGAGCATAAAAGATTTATTTTTCTACCTGCCATTCTGCACAAGCATCGCATGGTATAGGAACCACTATATGTATCTACTAAAACAGGCGGCATCATTTCTGTAAACATATTAAGAAAAGTACTTAGACAATATCATCAGCGATAGCTTTACAAAATCTGAACTTAAAATCTGAGTGTAAGTCAAGTCACATTAAAAATTCCAATTGCATTTACAGAATCATTCTAAAAACTGACTCTTTAACTGTTAAGACTATTTTCTTGTTCTTGCACTTGCTCTTGTGCTTGATCTTGTTGTCCTGTTCGTCCCTCCAGCAGTCTGAGTTGTCTTCACATTGCCTTCAAGTTTTTCTTCAGTTTTGTTTCTTTTCCCTTTTTTGGGTGATCCGTTTTCATCATTCTCTATTCGTAGACAGAAATATTAAATGTAAATTTATATCATAAATCAAGCATTTTATAGAAAGTCAATCTTCAGTTACATTGTTTTTTAAGGGAGATGTCCCTAATGACTACGTTCCAAAGCTTACATCTATGAGTTCAACAAACCAGTTACAAAACCCACACTTCTGCACATCCAATATCCTTTAAAATAGGTCCCCAAGGACATACAGCTATTTCTGAAAGTAGGTTAACATTAATGAGAGCACCAAAACCAATTAGCTATTATTTTAGCTAAAAATTCTTCTACTGATATGTAAAACTAAAACATATCTAACACTGAAGAAAAAAACAGCAAAAATGAATGTACAGCAACTAATTTATTGTCCAGCTAGAACTGCAAAGTCAGGCTTGTAGTTGTAACAAACACACTGGACGCTTGTGGAAGAATCTAGATGGCACAGACCAGTGAAGCTGCTCTAAGAGATGAGCATCGACCCAAGCACCACCACTAAAATCCATGTGGGGAAAAAGGACCTCCCCCCAAAAGAAACTATTCAGACCAGTAGAAAAGCACTGGAAGAGATCAGTCCTTTGGGAGGTGCATGTAGCAGTGTCAAGAAGTGAAAACTAGCAGAAGTGTGAAGTCAATAAACCAAGAGGGGAACCTGGCACAATAGATGTACGTGTTACGTTTGGATAAGCACATGTTACAGATAAAGAGACGAAGAGAAATGAAACGAGAGCATGGCCAAATCACAATAGGATTAATGCACATAACCTGCCAGAAAATTCTTTGTGCATCTGTAAAGATTCATTACTTCCATTTGATTATATTTATTTGACGATAATTTCTTATTACAACGTGGTATCTTTAAAATTTTATCACATCCAGCTGAAAGGTTTAGGGAATATTTCAAGTGTCTGAAGCTAGAGCTCTATTGGATTGGGGAAAATAAAACTGAAAAACGGGAAAAGTGAGAGACATGTGGAACTTCTGCTGTCATTTGAGCTCAAATACAGCTCCAAGTCCTTCTAGCACCAACTTCATTACAGCACGGTTAAGTCGTACAAGCTACCCAAAACCTGGACATACAAAAGCAGGAGCGTATTTAGGAGAAAACAAGCACAGACAATGGGTGCTACAAATGTAAATATCATGCTATGCTCATTACCACCTGTAAGTTAGTTAATTGATGTTATTTAACCTGCAAGTTATGGATTGAGACAGCAGAAGAGCATGAGGGCATTTGAATCACTCAGCAGAAGAGGAATACAGCTGTCAGATGCCATACAATCAATCCATTCTGCTTTGGAGAAACATCTGGTTTGTACAGGATAACCTAGCCCCTTCTTTACTTACCTCTCTTTACTACATTAAAGACCCACTCTCTATTTACATTAGACTATGGCAGCCAACAGTAATAACCTGTACAAAATTCTAAACTTAGCTATATGTAGAAAATAGAAATATTTTTTTTTCCTCACCTGATTTTGATTTTTTAGGTGGTACGTCATCTGCTGGCAACAGACATTTTCTTCTGCGAGAAGTGGAAGTTGTCTGTTGGGTAGGGTTAACCTCTTTTCCTTTTCCAGACTGATTACTTTCTTCAGAACCAGTGGGTATCATACACTGCATTTCCGAAATGTTGCCGTTTTCAGGCAAGTTGCCATTGTCACGAAGAGAAGTAGCTGCCTCTGGTTTGAATTGTACATTTTTCCTCTTATTTCTCAGTTGCCTATGTTTTTCCTGGGATGAGTTATTTTCCAGAGCTGTACCTTCACCTTCCTTAAGGATTCCGTTTTGACCTCTGTCTTCAGGCAAGACAAGCTTTTCCCTGAGAAAGGTTGAACTAGTTTCTTCAGATTTGGAAGGAACTATTTTCCTTCTGCCTGCCTTCGATGGATTTTCTTTTCCTGATTGGGTTACTTCCAAAAGTATACCCTGTTGCTCTTTGGGAGTTTCATTCTTACCATCTTCTGGCAAACCTTGAAGTGAACTAGAACTAACAGCCAGTGAAGTGATACTACACTTTTTCCCTGAGTACCCTTTTGAAAGGTCAATTTTTTCTTCGGAAGAGGGTTTTTCAGAAATCATTTTTTTAGCTTTCCTATGATTATTATTTCTGCTACTTTCTTTTGATAAGTTACGTTTTCCCCGAGCAGGAGTAGAACTTGTGGCTTCTAACAAGATGGCAGCTTCATTCCTTCTGCCTCTTTTTGGTTGATCTTTTAGACTTGAAACAACTGCTCCTAATGGAACATTTTGATCTTTAAGAGCCTCTTCTTTACCATTATCTGCTGGCAAACCACGTTTTCTTCTAAGAGAAATGGAATTAGTTGTGTGTGACACTGGAGGAGTTTCTTTCCTTCTGCCCCTTCCTAATGGCTTTGCTTTTGCACAGGACACCGATTCCAAAAGCACGTTTTGTTCTTCATTAGTACTCTCCTCTTTGTCATCAGTTTCTGACAAGCCACGTTTTCTCCAGAGAGAAGCTGAACTTTTTGCCTCTGCTGCTAGATCAATCTCTTTTCTTTTGTCCCTTGCTGATGCATTTGCTTTTGCCTGCAAAGTGTTATCTCCCAATGCTGGATTTTGATCTTCTTTCACAGTCATCTTTTTATCATCACCTTCTAGCAACCCACGTTTTTCTCTGATAGAAAGAGAACTCACCGTTTGTGATGCTACAGCAACCTCTCGCCTTCTTCGTCCTCTCAGCGGAACTTCTTCTGTTGAAGAGGGAATAGCTTCCAAAGCTGGATCTTGATCTTTTGTAGAAGTCTCATCTTTACTATGATCTTTAATTAAGGTTTCTTTTTTCGTAAAGGCAGAACAAGCTGCTTGTGGAATGGAATCAGCTTGCCTTCTTCTGCTCCTCCTTACTTCTAAAGGATTTTCTGAAGCCTCACGTTGATCATGTTTGCAAGCCATTCCTTCCTCATTCCCAGGTAAATTCCTTTCTTCTCCTAGAGCTTCGGAACTGGCTTCTTCAAGTTTAAAATTAACTCTTCTTCCTCTAAGTCTTCTACGTGTAATTCTATTATTTTGTGTTTGATTCTCTTGCAGGATTTCAGTTTGCTTTGGTTCATTTGCTTCCTGCTCATTTCTTGTCTGCTTTTGATGTCTATGAGCAATGCCATCACTGTTTAGAGCAGTTACCAATGTGTCAGCTGTGTTGTTCTGGTCTTTCATTACTTGGTGTGCCTGCTTGACACAACTAGAGGCTGAAGACTCTTTGGGAGAAGATTCCTCTGTTTCTGACTTACATTTAAGCGTAAGATCTAGGCTGTTTACATCCTGGGCAAATTCATCAGCCTTTTTCTCTGAAGAGTCTTTTTTCCCTCTCCTGCTTCTAGTTCTGTTTGCTTCTTGTTTGAATTCCAAGTTGAGAACAGTTACTGGCATTTTATCTGTCTCTCCAGAAGATGATTCTGACTTTAATCTTTGAGATGCCTTTGTAGTATTTTCCTGAGCATTTTCCGCTTCATCTCCCAGAGATATTTTCCTCTCATTTTTGGTGGGTGATTTTGTTTCGGTAATGGTTTCATTTGAAGTCTCCTTTGCTTTCTGAACATTCTGTGTATTTTCAAGTGCCATCCCGCACATGTCTGTTTTTACTTCTGTTGGTTGTTTTCTAGCATTTCTTGAAGACTTACCTCTTTTTTCTGTTACCTTTACTTCAAGTTCAGTTCTGTTTCCAGATGCTTCTGTGGGGGCAGTCTCAGAAGTCTGCTCATCACCTTGTAGTAATTTTGCTGATTGGTGTTTACGAAGTTTCCTTGTCGTCCCATGAAGTTCCTCTGAAGGAGCTTGTTCAACCTGTTCATTCCTAGCTCTTCTTTGTCTTTTGGGTGGAAGCAGTACTTCTGTGTTTTCTATTTTTTTCATTCCTCTAGACCTCTTCTGATGCGATAGAAGAATTTCTTCTCTGTCTTCTACACTACCTTTGTCAGATGCGTTTTCAGATTTTTTTAAATCTGTTTGCAGTTGGTGATTTTCATCCTGAGTGCTACTAGATACGCCTTCTGTCTTTCTGCTTTGATCATCTTCAGTTACAGATGTGCTACTGATATCATACTCCTGCAAAGCCTGTTTCCTATTTGCAGGATCTTTTTGTAGCACTGAAGAATCTTTTTCAGAAGACTCAAGATCCTCACTAGGATGTTTTAACTCCTTTGGTTCCTTAGTTTTACCTCTTCTTGGTCTTCGAGTATCAACCTGCGTTTCCACAAGTGAAACGGTTTCAACTGTTTTCTCATCAGGATGCTTTGAAACAATTTCTTTTTCCATGCAAAGATTTGTTCTCCTTCCTCTTCCTGTATTTTTAGCTACTGAAGTTGAAGTACTGATCTCTCCCATCTCTTCTTGGATGCTCTTTTTCTCCAGACCTTGCAATTCTTTTGAATTTAAATCCTTTTCACACTGCTTTGTTGAAGGTGGATGTACAGTCTTCCTTGGTCTGCCCCTTGTTAGTCTCTGGGTAGAGTGGTCTTCAC
This sequence comes from Anas acuta, assembly GCF_963932015.1. NCBI lineage: Eukaryota > Metazoa > Chordata > Aves > Anseriformes > Anatidae > Anas > Anas acuta. The sequence goes on along the minus strand of NC_088985.1, from coordinate 36,059,239 downwards.
TAGTTGACAACTTTTGTTGAGAATCTTTATCTTGTGAAGTATTTCCTTTGTCTTCTAAAACAGTTTTATTCCCCCCTACAAAGTTTGTAATATAGAAAAGAGCACAATCAAAAGTTATACATTACTATGCCCGATCAAAGTATCTCTTGAGTTTTCATTTTCCTAGTAAAGTGGTCTTGCTCAAATGAATCATATTTAATTTTAAAAAGTAACAGGGATTTAAACAGACTCCTAGAATAAAACCCAGTTTAGTACACAGAGTTATTTGTTTTATTTGACAGGTAGCACTCAAGCTTTAAGATATATTTTGAAAGTCTTTGCAAATAGAGGTGATTTTAAGTGGATACCTTAGCAACAGGTGATTTTTTTATTTTATTTTTTTTTTTACACTGGTATGTTTGGAGATGCCACCATTATTACATCAAACTACTCCACCATTTTTTAAACACCAATAGAATGCCAACACTGGTTTGTGTTACAGATTACTGCTCAAATTCCCTGAGATATTTGCTCCTTCCATACTATATAATTTGGAATTTTTACAACACGTTGAAACTTCCTAACAACACACACAGTCCTGCATATTCATTATTACTCTAGTTAAAATAAAAGTGTTTGTACTTACCATACTCACGACTGCCATTAGTACAAGCAGTTACAGCATCTTCTTGCTTAGGATCCATAACATTTTCTGACCTGACCTAAGGAAATAAGCAATAATCAATACTTTTGTGTGTGTCTGACAGGACAAGAAATAGTTAACTAATAGAAAATTGCGAGTGAAACAGTTGAAAAAAGTCTTGCCAAATACTTTATGAGAAAATGAAGCCAACTTCGTTTGCTAACTGCATCATATATTTGGTACTACCACAAAATTGAACTTAATACTTGTTATCTGAGCTAGTGTAGCAGTTTTTACAGTGAAAGACAACACAGTATAGTTTTAAAAAGCATTCAGTAAACTGGCTGAACATTGTCTAGTAAGATTAGAAAAAGAGGGTTATTGAATCTAAATCATTTGAATGTTTTGAAGTGTTTTATTGTAGTTCTACACAGACCAGCAATACTCATTTTAATCTATGGATCTGGGAGTCAACAAAAATCGATGCTAATAAAATACACCAATGACAAGAGTGATGAAGGTGCGAATTGTAAGGTCAAAATGGTAACCCAGAGCAGCCTCAGCAGCCATTTAGATAGGGTTCCTCTAAACAAAGTACATACTAATACAAGCAAACAGAGTAGAATTGGTGTCTATTCAGCAAGCAGTGAGTGAAAGCCTTATGGGCATGAAGAGCAATCAACTGACTACGTGGTAACACAAAATTTTGGCAAAAGCTCAGTGCTCTTGGATGCTTAAAGAAAAAAAGTGTTTTGAATTTAATCTACAAGCTATGAAGAAGCTGTACAAAAAAAACAAACATGCATATATCCCACTTATGAAAAGGAAGGCACAGAAAGAACTCCACTGTAGTCTGTAAGTAATTTAAGGGTGCTTTAAACATAACAGAAACAAGTGACTAGAAAAAAAGTGCTCCTTCAAATTTGTACTCAACTGCATCTTCTGGTTTTTACCCATTCACACCTGGACAAAGCTACCAAGGAAAACACAGGTTGTCAACTTCACTGTTTTCAAATAAACATCAGGTGCTCTTCCAGAAGGTATTTTGTCAGCCACAGGTCTTGTGCATGAGATATTTTAATGAAAATACAATGATATAAAACATGTCTTATTAGATGGCCTAAGAGTTCACTTCAACCACAGGCTCCAAGCTTAAATAAACTCTTTCCAAAAGCTAAAGAAAATATTTTACCTTTGTTTCCTCTGATGCATCAAACATTTCCTTAACTCCAACATAGTCCACTTCAGAATCAGGATTTTTCTGTCTGGGTTCTGCCATAAGCCTCTCCAGACCCACAAAGTCATCAACTGGATGATATTTCTCTCTTGGAGTTTGCACTAATCTACTAATCCCAAACATATTTTCTATGGGTTCCACTTTTTCCTTTGGAGTTCTGAAAATACGGCTGACTCCAACCATGTCTTCTACCGGCTGATGTTTCAATTTCGGATTTTTCTGGATTAAATTAACTCCTGTCACATCTTTTACTACCTCCTTGTTTTGTACTGGAGTCTCTGGCAATTTCTGCAAGGCATTTTCATCTCTAGTAGGTTCCAATTTTTGCTGTGGGGTCCTTGTGAGCTGCTTGATGCCTGACAGGAAATCAGTAGGCTCTACAGGCTCTGGTTTCTGCTTGGGGGTCTTCATGAGCTGCCTGATGCCAGAACGGACCTCAGCTGGCTCTGGTTTCTGCTTCGGGGTCTTCATGAGCTGCTTGATGCCCGACAGGACCTCAGCTGGCTCTGGTTTCTGCTTGGGGGTCTTCATGAGCTGCTTGATGCCAGAAAGGACCTCAGCTGGCTCTGGTTTCTGTTTTGGGGTCTTCATGAGCTGCTTGATGCCTGACAAGGCCTCTACAGTCTCTGGTTTCTGCTTCGGGGTCTTCATGAGCTGTTTGATACCTGACAGGACCTCAGCTGGCTCTGGTTTCTGCTTTGGGGTCTTCATGAGCTGTTTGATACCTGTCAGGACCTCAGCTGGCTCTGGTTTCTGCTTTGGGGTCTTCATGAGCTGCTTGATGCCTGACAAGGCCTCTACAGGTTCTGTTTTCTGCTTCGGGGTCTTCATGAGCTGTTTGATACCTGACAGTACCTCAGCTGGCTCTGGTTTCTGCTTTGGGGTCTTCCTGAGCTGCTTGATGCCAGAAGGGACCTCAGCTGGCTCTGGTTTCTGTTTTGGGGTCTTCATGAGCTGCTTGATTCCCGACAAGACCTCAGCTGGCTCTGGTTTCTGCTTTGGGGTCTTCATGAGCTGCTTGATGCCTGACAAGGCCTCTACAGGTTCTGTTTTCTGCTTCGGGGTCTTCATGAGCTGTTTGATACCTGACAGTACCTCAGCTGGCTCTGGTTTCTGCTTTGGGGTCTTCCTGAGCTGCTTGATGCCCGACAGGACCTCAGCTGGCTCTGGCTTCTGTTTTGGGGTCTCCATGAGCTGCTTGATTCCCGACAAGACCTCAGCTGGCTCTGGTTTCTGCTTTGGGGTCTTCATGAGCTGCTTGATGCCCGACAGGACCTCTACAGGTTCTGGCTTCTTCTTTGGGGTTCTTAATAGCTGCTTGATGCCTGATACAACGTTGACTGACTCCAACTTCTGATCTGGAGTTTTCCTTTTACTTGCCAATTTCACCCGAGAGGCTTGTTTCTCTGCACTTACTGACACGCTATCCACATCAAGATCTTCTTCCAGCATAGCTATTCTTCTTTCTGGAATTCTGGAGGACATTATTTCAAATATAGACTTTGGAGATTCCTTCTCTCTCATCAAATCTGAGATGTCTTGACAATCCAGTATCTCTCCTGAAGAATCTGGAGTATTTAATGGTGACACCATCATCTCTCCTGAAATAAACAGTAGGTTTATCTAATTTGGCAAACAAACTAAGCAGGAAATCCAAACATTCCAATTGCTGTATAACTAAGTAAAAAATGGATTCAATCAGCCAAAGCTTTCTACAAGCTAAATCCAAAACTGTGTTTCAGCAATTGGTTTGGTAATTAGCAAGAAGGCAATTAGCTCCTACAAGGCACAGCATACGTTAAAAAAATTAAGCCTAAAAAACCTTGATGATTTTTTATTTAATCTGATAAAAATCATTAGTATCACTACTCTGAATATTGGATAATTCATTCTTGATTTTTGTCGGTGATTCACTAGATGCTCACTTTTGCTAAATTCTTAGTAAAACAGAATTTAAAGAATTCTGAGTTATTCAGGAACACGACTGATATGCAAAGTCATATGCAAAAGACAGAAAAAAAAAAAAGCTAAGTATCATCTTAACACAAATCTTCCTAATCTGACATTTTTCTTAAGTAGAATCTTTGCAAAATTATACAGCATAACCACTCCCTGCCGTAAGATTTTGTCATTGAATCTAGATGTATCCCTTGACAATTGATTAAAGGATTGCCATGCTTCAACACAAGGTTTGCCTGAAACAATACTTCAGCATTTAGAAGTTCGATATAAAACTGAATGAAGAAAAAAATAACACCTACCAAAAAAAATAACTGGAACTACTGGAAAATGTCCTCCAATACATGATAAAAAAAAAATCAATGGTTGCAAGATGCTTTATCTCTACACTAAGTCTGCCTAGCATTAGGCTATGCACTATCAGTGAGTTGCAGACACAGCTACCCCAAAGTATACTTTAATAATTTCTTTCCAATTAACAACCATACCAGATTCTTCAGGAGTACGCAGTTCAGAAATGTCCATTGTGGTACACGGTGGTGTAAGATCACTGTCACGAACAGTGCTTGAAGGTGATGTTTTTCCACTCGTATTTTCTGGAGTTTTAAACATCTCAGCCAGCCCTATAAATTATATTCAGAAAAATGAGCACTTGTTTCGGAAAAAAAAAAAAAGTGCACAGTTGGCAGAACCAGTAACAGGTTTTAAAAATCTCACAACGTACCTGTGAAGCTTTCATCCATATTCAAGTTTTGTTTCGAGATTGGATTTTTCACCACTTTAGGGACCTGTCCAGCCATTCTACCAGTGGTAGAGTGCGCTCTGCCTACAACTATTGTAGCAGGAGATTCTGCATGACCTGTGCTAAAATGACCTTTTATTTTTCTTTCTGGAGTCTATAAAGGAAAAAAATAAATAAAAGTTAGGACACAAAGATCCCTTTTATTTAAAACCTAGCCAGAATCACTCAAGAGATTCCACAAGTTTATTGGTCGTGTTTAGCTAATACAGACTGCTGGGCATACAGAAGTGGTTAAATTGCAGCTACTTTAAAGGGCTGATTCGTTGTGAAATGCAGCTCATATATTCGTTTAAGATTTGAGTGACTATGCTCAATGAGCATCTGAGACAAGTTTTCTTAGCTTTCAGAAACGCTCAGGGATTATCCTGAGAGTGTTTCAGTCTTACTCCTTTCCACCTGCATAGAATCCTTTAGGTTGGGAAAGACCTTCACCATCATCCAACGACCAACCTCACCACCACGTAAAGTGGTTAAACCGGAACAGAACCTCTTTCAAACAGCACTACAGCTTCAACTACAGACAAGGGACAAATACTTACTCCATCCACCCAACACAATTAGTTATTTAGATACATTCTTAAGATGTTTTGAATCAATACATTTCAGTAAATTCAAGTAGATTTACACGCTGTGAGAAAGACACCAATACCCATTTAACATCTTGCCAAAATCTCAAACTTCCAGCTTCTGCAGTTAAATGCCAACAAGCTGTTTCAAGGTTAAGCAAACCCCCAAACCTTAAAAAGAAGTAAAACAAATACCTTTGGTGACTGTGTTGTCTTCTTCATTGGTCTTCGTTTCGGGGCACGTTTTTTAACGGCCTTTGCCTGTGGTCTTGCAACACCCAATTTTACCACTTCTGCCCAAGATTTCGCAACTACGAAGCAAAACAGACACAATAACCTTAACTGTCAGCTGTGTAAACAGGAGTTCACAGCTATTTATGATTCCAAAGGATTTGCTGTAGTCAGAAATCACAATTTCAAGCTGAATCTTAACGAGTGTCCAAGCATCCAGTACGAACATCCAAGCATCCAGTACAAGTGTCCAAGCATCCAGTACGTTTCTACAACAAAAAGCGTCATACAGTTCCAGAATCTGTGCTAAGTGCTGACGTCACTCTGTCCTCACTCTCTGCTGGAGTTCAAAAAGCATTTGGACAGTGCTCTCAGACATGTGGTCTGATTTTCTGGGCGGTCATTTAAGGACCCAGGAGTTAAACTTGATGATCATTGTGGGTTCCTTCCAATTCAGGATATTCTGCGATTCTGTGAAATATTTTCCTCATTACAAATTTGCCATAAGCCTTTCAGTCTTGCACTTTATTTTACCTGAATTTTTCCTTAACAGAATGTAAGGTTTAACAGCAAAAACATGTTGTTTTTTATTGTTTTTTTTTTTTGTTTGTTTGTTTTAAGTGAAACATATCCAGGATTAACCAGGAAGGCCCGTGATTTTATCTCACCATATAATAGGACTATCACTGAGACACTGCACACAGACACTGCACACAGCATGTTATTCACAACTTTAAAATGATTCTACAAAAAACGAAGATAGCAAAGAATAATAAATTGCCAGATGAATGTTGATATTGATGGGAAATTTTAAATTTGACTTTGAAAGAGTCAAATTGATATAATTTGTTTTCATAAATTAAAGACATCTCATCTTTAAGTGTTTTCATAAAGATTAAATTTTCAAGAACCAGATTCCCTCTCAATTTTTCCAGTGGTATCAAAACTATTTTGACCAACATTTGAATTTGAATGTTCAACAATTAAAATATTTGTGTCTCAATGGTTATCATCCATGATGTCTGCCATACACCCAACAGTTACAGGCAGTCCAGTCTACAACTGACAGTGTGTGAACTGGCTAGGGAAAAAGGCATAAAGAAACTAAGCTGAATACAGGTAAAATGCATGTTTTCACCAACAAAAATTATTGAACTGAAATTGTATCAGTTATATACTACTCCAAATTGAGGGACTTGGAGGATCAATACCGCAATTAACCTAACAAACAGAACCTTAATTCTACCATTTTTCAGTTTCTGAGTATTAGGATTTGCGTTCTAAATACCTTGTTATAAATCTAGTTGCTAAAGCGATGGATAAGTGTGAGAACATAAAATTTTTCAATTCTCAGATGATTCAAAAAAAAAAAATCCCCCAAACCATCAGAATATACACCGATTATTTGGTGGTCTCAGAATAAAACTAATAATAGGACTACTTCAGTTTTGTAGCTGTTTTTTAAAGCAGTAGAAATCATATTAAAATTAACTGCTGAAACAAACCTAGTAAGTTGGCAGTAGAGGCACCGCTTCTTCTTTTTGAACTGATAACTGCTACAGCACCACTCCTCCTCTTCATGGGAGTCTTCTTCATACTACGTCGTGAACTTCTTGTTAATTTGTTAGGTGTTGCCATTGAGGTTTTATCATCTCGGCTAACACCATTAGATTTAGGTGTTTTCTCTAGGGCACCATTTTTCTCCCCTGTATTCATATCTTTTGCAACACCGTTCTGCTCTTCTGCAATTGGTGATGGTGTTGTGATGTGCGAAACAGAGAAACGCCCTTTTGTGTAAGGTGCTGGAGAGCCTGTAGGAAGCTGCGGTGTTGCTTTTCCAGAGTGAGGGGAAGAGGCAGCTGGGGGTGTCTGGGCTGGCAATTTTTCTGGTGACATTTTTTCTTTTTGCAAACATACAGAAAGTTCCTGGTAGAAAAAAAAATAACAAAAAATTACTGTGCAAAGCTAAACTACAAGTGTTCTTTTCTATCTCTGAAAGTAAATGCAATAGTATAAAATAGCATCAGATCAGTTGAAAAAGTCTTAGATGTTACTCTCTAAGAAGAAAGCAAATTGGCAACAACTTTTAAATTTCAAAAGCCTCCAATGGCCTGTGCAAATCCAACTGAACAAATTAACTTTGTTACTCTAGTTTATTCAAAACAGTCTTATTCCCATAAAGTGCACTACAGGCTTTCACTAGCGTAAATCAGCAGCCGAATGTTTTCAGACTTCTGGCCAAGCCACATGGCCATAGCTTGCATAGTCTGGCAAACTACTCTTTCTAGATTGCGTCTGTTTTCTGCTATTTATGATTAACTGGTGCCAGTAGATTCTGCTGTTAAGCACAAGCACACAAATATACTCCTAAACATGCATGAGAACAAGCAAAAACGTGTGATGAAATAAAGCACACCCACTGGATAAAGAGAGGTAGACGAACAATAAGCTGCACATCCTCCTTTGGAGGAAAAAGTTTAAAAACGCTGATTAAAAAATACCATTATAATTCCCAATCAATATGTCCACTTCCTAACATACATCTTTATTATTCATTTTGAATTCATTTTTAGAAGTCTTTGAATTTACAAGTTCTGTTCGTATCACTTAGCTTAGCGACTCAATTAGCTTCAGCATTTATTTACCTGGACTGCAAAGTGCTTCAGCCCCTGAGCCTTTTTCAGCACTGCGCGTGGGGAGCCTCCAAACGGTAAGCTCAGCCTTGCAGGAATCGCACCTCGTTTAAGGGGTGAGTTGGGAGGCAAACTTTTGTCAAAGAGTTCCGGACTTAGATGACCACCAAAAGACACTCTTTTTCTCTTGCCTAAAGGCTGAGGTAACAGATCATCACTCTTCCTCTTCTGAGACGCTGTTTTTGTGTTACCTAAACAAAAAAATAGCAATAATTGAATATATCTCCACAAATCAAAGAATCCAGGAAGTCACCATTTTAACCAGCACAGGAAACAAGGCTTACTTGGGCATTTGAAAGTCAGAAACATATTAGAAAGTAACTCATTTACATTCAATTGGAGAAAGTTTTATAGAAATTATTGGTTATTTTTAGGGTCATAAATATAAAAACATGATGTTACAGAACCAACGTATCAGCAATTAATTATATATTTAAATGGAAAAATTCTCACGAAAATTAAGAGATTTTCTCCAATTAAGTGCCAAGAAGGCGCGAAATCTATTTACCTGATTCTTCTTCAGCCAACAGGTCAGAAACATTCATTTCTGAAACAGCCTCATTGCCTTCCAGTACACTAGCACTTCCCAAAGACCTTTTTGATGATGATCTCCGAGGTCTTAGAACACTAGTATCTTCCAAATCTGATTTCTGATTACACCCATTGGTGGCCAGATCTTGTTGAGTTCCACTGTCCTGTCTGTCTACAGTCTTATTGTCGTGTTCTTCAACTGCATTTGTCTCCAGTGCTTTCTCAGTTCGCAGTTCAGAGGTCCTCGGCCTACCCCTTTTTCTTCCAGAGCCAGATTTCTGACTAGCAGGAGATGCCAGTTCTGATGTTAACTCTCCTGAAGTTGGTGTCTCTGAATGGATGCTTTTGTTTACAAATTCTTTACTTTGTCTGACATTTCTTCTGGGACTCTTGGAATTAGAAGCAGGAGACTCAGAATCTCTCTTTTTTGAATCTACATTTGTCTGATCACAGATTTCTTTCAGCACTTCTACTTTCCCCGATTTTCTTGGTGTATGTTGTTTACTGTTTCGTCTCTGGTTTATGCATTTATTTTCTGCCAAAGGCTGTTGTTGGAGGCTATCATTTCTGCACACTGAATCTTCCCTTTGAATTTCAGCTGAAATTTCTGAAAAAGACTTGTGTTCCAACAACACATCTCCTCGAGCTGTCGGAGTACCAATATTTACAGAATCCACCCCAGTAGCTTCGTTGGTAGGTGACATGAAACAAGATCGAGGACTCTTCCTTCTGGGGGTTGGTGTAGACATAACATGTTTGTCTACTTCAGAAATGTTTGTCATGTTTGTTGTCTGTGCTATTTTCTCTGCTGTTATTGCAGAGTTGTAGATTTTCACCTCATCTGCATAACCCAAGCGTTCTATGGAGCATGGCTGCAGCAGACATGCTGCATTTCTATCATTCTCCTTACTGGGTTTGGGTGTTTTGGCTGTAACTTCAGCGCCTTTAGATTTACCTGGTGTACTTTCTTCCTTATGATCTTGCAAGTTACTTCTCCTGCGAATACTTTTTGTCATCTCCTTTGAAACAGAAGTTCGCGGACTTCTGGTAAAACATTTCTTGGTAGCACTTCCTACCATTGAGATTTGATTAAGTTCTGAACTAATTACTTCTTGTTTCATTTTATATTCTTCATTATTTTCACTTATGCCAATTTCTTTTTCTTCAGTAGGGCTTACATGATCACAACTTGATGCGATTTGAGCACTTGGTTCCTGCAGGGCACCCTTACCACCTTCTTTTCCAGCTTTTTCAGGTACATTTCCTCCTTGCAGAGTTTTTTTCACTTTAATCTCATGTTTCAGCGTTTCATAGAGTTTACTAAAGGGAGACATTTCAGTTTGCTTTCTAGTAGATTGTTTTATCTTATATGAAGATTTAGGTGTTTGTAGCTTAACTGGTAAGGCTTTGGATATATTTTCCTCTGTACTTTGTTTATTTTCATCAGCATTTTGTTCTTCGCACTCAGAATGATCTACAGCGTAAGCAAAGCAAAAACAAAGTTATGGAAAAAAAGCAGAAACATAAGTAAAGTTCCTTAAATACAGATGAGAATTCCCTCCTTTCCTCTACCAAGGCTAGCAACCAGGCTCCAGGATATGGGACTGTACACAAAGCTCTGTTTACAATAACAATTCTCTCATAATAAAAACATTAGTTGTAAAATGTTTAATAAATTTTAAGTTGCAATCTGGACCTTATCCCACATTCAGATAAGGCAATTTGTATTTCATGCTGCTGTTTTTCTTCAGTGGCTTATGTATCTATCTTTCGCGGCTGCCACAAGACAAATCTGTGAACACAGAACTAAACAATCACTGAGATCGGCTTACCACAATTCAGTCAGTTTTCTGTCTTGCATTTACCCAGGTGCTGTATTGTTCTAACTGTACCAATGCTTCTCTAGGGTAAAGCAAGACAATAAAGCAGAGCTAGCACTTCCCAAATGAGACAGAGCAAGTGACCGCACACATGCTGGAGGCCTGAAGTAACATGCTTCACTTCACATTTTCCACGCAGAGAGCAGTCAGCTAGCAGGGTTCATCCAAGAAGTTGCCTTTCTAAACCACAAGAAGCTGAGCCCTTGTGAACATTTACACATCCACAGTCTCAACACTGCCATATACCAGCATGAACATCTACTAAAACAAATGCTGACATGTCCACTTCTCTTAGATGCAACGGGAAATACATGTAAAGATGTAGAGACTAACAGACAAGGAAAAAGCACACTGATCAACTTTTGGAAAAGGAGATGGGGGGGTAGGAAGGAGATCTTTAAACGTGATCTTTTGGGATTTCAGCAAAGCATTCAATACTGTTTCTCAAAAAGTGTTACTGCCCATTTGTCAGAATGCAACGTGTTTTCCCCTGGCATGGGTAAATTACAGCATTTAAGTACAATGCAGTAGTACACTGACACAGGAATGTGTACTGTGCTCAGTTTGAAAAATCTTTAAATATATTTATTTTGCTCTTTTCAACCTTGTTTTTCCTCCATATGCTAAGAATTAAAATTAAGGAGGAAGATGAACACAACCCCCCTATAATACAGGTACCAACCTGAAGATCTTTTAGATCCTGAAGTTTGCTTATGTAATAACTCCACTTCTGCCACCTGCTGAACATGAAGAACCTGTAAATTTGTACAACGTTACAGCAGAGCAACAAATATTTAGCTTTCTACTGAACATTGAAAAAGGCTATATTTATAAATGTGTAAGCATTGCATACTGAACAGGTTTAAAAGCACTCAAATTAAAACCGAGTATTTCACCACTTAAGAACACTAACCGATACTCTACACAGCAAGAGCTCAAGTCTTGTTTTATTATTATTAGCTCTAAAAGCAGCTGTAGCATATGAACATGTACAAGCACATTCTAAGCTCACTTTTGTACCAGACCTAGTGGAAGAATTTTATTTAAATAAGAGAAACATAACGTACAAAAATCTTCAATAGCCACAGTACTCGCTAAGCAGCAATATCCCCTTGAAGGGTTAAAACATTGTTGGGAATTAAAAAAAGAAACAAATGCAAATAAATTATTAAAAGATAAACTTAGTCTGATATTTATAAATTCCAACAATTTACTAGCACATAAAACAACATACTTTTGGAGGAAAAAAATGCTCAGGTTCTAGGGCAAACATCCCCATTTAAAAGTACAAGTATATCCAATGTTAATACTTTGTTTCCTGCATCCTATCCTCTCCTCAAAAAAGATAAGGATTACTTTCAATAGGTTGCCTATAATCTTAATAGATGAGTAATAGATCTATTAACAGAAACTGATAACTCTAAAAATAATATATTGAGTTTAAAAAAGATATGAGTTCATTTGCGTTTTCAAACGGAAAGCTAGCCTACGATTGAAAAAATATTCCTCATTTAAAAAAAAGCAGACAAAACCCACAACAAAACAGGGAAATAGAATTTATCCTTATCAATACTGATACCAATGTATTTATAAGTAAGCCTGTCACCACAAATTTACCTGCCGCGTTTCATCTTTTGGAGATCTGGAACGCCTTTTTCTTGGAGTTGATTGGAGAGGATATTCAAACCTGGATGAAATATTTTAAAAGTAAAAACAAGCATTTTTTTGGTTAAATAGCTGATAACTAAATTCGCATTATTAAGATAAATGACCTAGAAAGAGTTGTCCCACTCCCAGCAATACCAACATATTGCTTTAAAATAGTTTCACTACATCAAAATATTCTCTTCTCTTAGAAATGTGTTTGTCCTTGAAACGAAATCAAAATGATCTCTCCAGACAATTCTATCTTTATTGATTTAGCTTAATATAATATATAAAAGTAATAAAAAAAAATCTTTAAGCCGTCTTGCCTTCTGGAGAAGCTCTATAAGACATTGTAAAGAGATACAAAATAAACTAAATTATCTTTCTGAAAATGGTAAAATGATGTTTTAGGTTTTCCCATTCATCTACTGCTATCTCCTGTATCTTCATCCGGCAGGTAGAGACCGTCCACAGAGTTCCCCACACTGTTTGGCTGCAGAACATGTTCTAGGATCAAGGCATTGTCTGTCAGAGACAGTTTGTCACTGGCACTTACCTGAAAGAACGATCAATAATAGTTAACACATCTCCGTGCTTCAGAGGTACAGGTTGCTGAAAACAGCTACCGTTCAGCTGCGTAGGATTTACTGTACTTAAATTTGTCAAGATTGCCTAGAAATAAAACAAAAATTTCAGTAGCCCGATGAGATGCAACAATGCAATACAAATGTCATTAAAATATGCGTATCTTACCTCCTCGTTTTCATTTACTTCAATTTTACAATGTTCTTTTGAGACCTGAGGCAACTGGATGCGGATGTCACATTCTGTTCTCCTAGAGGTGAAAATATAATTGGAGTTTACAGACATGCAGAGAAGACAAAAAATCTCACTGCTGTAGAATTTGGTGCTTTGACATCCCAAATTTCAGCTAATAATTTGTATGACTGTACACAGAAGAACAAAGGGACAAGAAAATACATTGAATGAAATACTTAACGTGATGTCTATCGCACCAAAAGAGTTTGGAACACTAGGAAAAAGCCAGAAAGTTATTGCTACCACAGGGAAACCTTTTCTCCACCAAAGAAAAAAGTGAATGTGATCAGCAGTTTAAATTCCACCACTTTTCTCTGGACATATACATTCAATACATGCCAACAGACCTAAGGCAAGAGAGCAGTCACTAAGTTCTCCAGGTAAGAAACAGGGGGAATGCTGTACTTGGTGCTAATTTCTGTGATGAAAAGTGGTGGAAAAAACAGCACTGCAGTAAAAAGGATTGAAAGAGAAACGCGGAGTCTAAAGCTTGGATTCTAAGTCACGTTATCAGCAAAATACACTCTGTCCAAAATCTGTCCTAGTGCTAACAATACAGAGATCAAAAAAAACAGTGTCTGAGTGGCTGAGAAGCAGCCTTTTCATCCGCCAGTAAAGCCAATTATTATAGGACTGGCTCCAGTGTGAAGCCGCAGATTACCATTAGTGGCCAAAATTGTTAGAATGCAGGCTTGCCCTGCCTAACCCACCAGGGAGCGTTGAACTCATTCACCTTAATTGGATAAAAGAGTTGAGATCCTGAAGACAATTAAGTCTGAAAAAAAATGCAGGACATTAGGCAATGAACAGGAAGAAATGAACCACCTAAGGCTTTCAACTGTGACAAAAAAATATCAGGAGCTTATGTTTCTGTAATGCCAGAGAAGCCATACTGGAAAAAAGGTAAAATAACCAAAAATCTGTTCATGACAAGCCTAAAAAGACATTAAAACTGATTATCATCTGCCTGGGCAGCTCTGCTGAAGCCAAAGAAGAGTATTATTGACACTGCAGTGCTTCCCACAGACTGGCACTACGGGATCTGATGCAGGACTGGATAATTAGTTAAGATATTAATCAATCAATCAGAGAAGTGCTGAGCAAACCCAGGTCAGGAGAAGTAAAAACATTTATCAATTCTTGATACTAGCTCGTGCATTTCATTACTGAGGCCTTGGAGAACCAAAAAAATAATTAAAAAAATAAAAAAATAAATGCAAAAAAGCACTGGTATGAGCACAGTTGAATGCAAGCCACTTTCCCTTCTGCACTGGTTGGTTCTCTAGGACCTGCCCGCAGATAAGAGTGCCACCACTTGCTAATTGGACACATGTCACATGTAGATTACTTGCAATCTCATAGCTCTATCGGATCTCTTTGACAGAAACTTCGGGGAAAAAAAAGAACTTTAACAAGGAAAGGTCAAAAAGCGATGACAAACAGTAAATTCCACTCAAGTAATGTGAGTCCAATACCACTTTTCCTACCTTGAACAGCATTCACAAATACAAACATTTCTTTCTTGCAAGTAAATATTAAAAAGATTCTGTCTGCAGGAACTATCGTTAATATTATTTCAATGCATCCGAGTACTCAACACATTCTCACCTTCCAAATAAACAAGAACTTGCAGTGAGTGGGAAGTGAATTCCATCGGTCCCATTGCGTTTAATTACAATTATTTTCCCGAAGAGCGGCATCTTCCAACATAAGAAGTCTTACCTATGTGAGAATGTCAAAATTACTCATCCAAGTAATTATTTATTCTCATAAATATGTAAAGCAACGTAACCCTTTTTTAATGCCGTTCAAAACACTCCTAAAGTACAGCAGAAGAGCCTTGTGCCTGTGCCACGTGAACGAAGTGCCATTTCCATGTGTTTCCCTGCACCTGGGAACTAGCCACCACGAGCATTGGTTGAAATCGTGCATAGGAGCGCGGGCACTACACGTTTGGAGGAAACAACGCTTTTAACAGCGGTAAGAGCAGTCATCACGTGCTCACACAAACTTAGCAATACCGCTTTGACGTATGCGATAGCTGCTTGGTATCCATCAGAGCCTGCAAAGAGGCAGGACACTCGTACAATGTTTCATTCCGTGAGCGATTTAAATTTAAAGCTATTTTCAGGCAAGCAGTCACTCCTGCTCACCTACACCTGGTGCGTTACCTTCCTCTCATATACTGGGACGTTCTCAGACTTGGCTTCCAAGCAAGGCTGCCTTTGAAGTAAACCTGGAGAAGCCGTGACTGCGGCTGGAGCTATTTATCTGCAGCTCCCTGTCAGTGCCAGCTCTCACACCCGCAGAGGTTTCACAGAAATCCCGCTGCAGGCTGGCTCTCAGGGAGCTCCCTCCTCCAGGAGGAGGCTGAAGCACCCGTCATTACCACAGGACCAGGGTCCTGAGCGTTGCGTTAAATACAAACCTGACCAAACCACGACATTTCTCACCCCTTGGCCCGTCAGCAAAGGAAGGAGCGAAGGGGAAAGGCCTGGCAGGAGCCCCGCGGTGCCGGGTGCCTGAGGGGCTCCCACAGACACACACAGCGTGTGACAGCACTGACAGCGCCCCTCCGCCAGCAAACCCTTGCGTGTGCCTGTGCACGGTGCAGCGCCACACGTTGTTAATTTTAAAGCAGCCCCCCGCCTCCCCTCCCCTCCCCTCACGTCGTCTCGTCCCGTCCCGTCCCGTCCCGTCCCGGCGCTCACCCCCTCAGCGCGGTGCCGGCTCCCTCCTGTTGCCGCCGCCGCTCCCCGCGGCGCCCCCCTCACGTCCCTCCCGTCCCTCCCGCCCTTCCCGCGCGCGCCAGCGCCGCCTCCGCCCGCTCGTATCCCTCCGCCGCGCCGCTACAGGCACCTGAGGCACCGGAGACACCGGGAGCTGCCGGAGCCGCCCCGGGGGGACACGGCCCCGCACACACAACCCCGACTGAGCCGCCTCGACGCCCCCTGGCTCTATCCGGCGCCGCTCGGCGGACGGACTCTTTTAGCCGTAACGGCCGGCGCTGTGGCGGAAGGAGACCGAAGCGAAGCTCAGTGCGCGTTCGAGCGCGTTCGAAAAGGAGCGCGGAGCGTCCCCATTGGCCCGCGGGGAGCGGCGTGTGGCGCGGCGCAGCCAATGGGAGGCCGCGGAGGGCGTTTGATTTCAAATGGCCGCCGCAGGGCTGGCCCCGGCCCGCCCCGCCTGCAGCGGGCGGGGCGCAGCGGGAGGGCACGGCTGACGCTGTGGGGCTCTGGGGGACCCCGGTTGGACAGCAGCTCGCTAAAAGCTTCCTAAACTAACGCAGACAGCCGAGTCTGGCTTCTGAGCCGCTCCTCCCCTAATTCAAATTGTTTTTGTTTTTGTTTTCTTCACCATAAAAACAGGGCGCTTCGAAGGGGTAACAGTAGGGGGAGCGCGGAAGGAAGCAGCAGTAAAAGTGTTGAAAATAAAATCAGCGCTTGAAGTCTGTTGTTGTCATCTAAGTAGTTACCTGCTGTTACGTACAAAAATTTATTCCCTGACAGGAATTGAGTACTAAGGCTTAAATTTGAGACTCTCAAGAACTCAAAACAAAGCCCATGCTGCTCTGTATGTGAAGATTTAAAAAAAAAAAAAAACAACAAAAAACTGGTGAGGAGCCAGGATGACTCAGGCCTTGACCAGAAGGCCTTGACTGCATAAAAGTAGAAAGCTGATACGAGAGAAAATTGTCATCACCACATCCAACATCACGGCCATCCACATTCTTGGCCAAGTCTACACTTGATATCTCTATCATTTAAGCAAAAATTGCCTTCCAATCAATGAGATAATATGGTATGAAAAATGACAAGAAACCCTGATCTGAAAATAGGCAAGCAGAAGATGCCTTTGAACCCTTTAAATGTAGACTCGGGTCAGAAACATTTTTAGACTGGAAGGACTCCACCTCAGCCCTTCGTGACATAGAGAAGATTATTTTTAAAATGCTCTTTAAAACATTTAAGCACAGATGAAAATTAACTACATTATGACACATAACTTCCATCATTATGCTCAATTCTTTCTTCATTTTGCACATTTTTACCAGTGGCCTGCAGTTACAAAGCACAGGCCCCAACCACCTCACATTTCATTCTCCAGCCTCCTCCACACAGTACATAAAGCCAATTTAAAAGCAAGTCATGTATTTCCTCTCTGCTGATTCTCTCTGAGGCTTAAGGGAGTCACAAAAGAGTTTGGACTTCTATTAAAGGGATTGGAGGGTACGGCTCTCTTCCCCTCCATGAAACAGAACAGGAAAGTTCTTAGAAATGAGGGAGTAGAGATAGGCCAGGCAGCGGATGGAGATGCAGGTGACTTAATGCTCCTCCTGCTCTTCGGGCATTGGTTAGTCTGACTGCTCGAAACCTCATTTTCAGGCTGTGGTTTCACAAAAATGAAAGCCAAACTGACCTTTACCTACTGCCAGAGTTAAACAGAGTTGAGATATTTAAAATCAGCACAAAAGAAACAAAGTACACCTAAAAGTTCTGAATAATTAGACAGAGAGAACAATTTACTCTTACAGATGAAATCAAAAATACTTTAAAAACTCGGGATTGCTAGTTGGTCGAGGGAAATGATTGCCTTGCTCTGCTCTGCCCTGGTGCGGTCTCACCTCGAGCACTGTGTGCGGTTCTGGGCACCACAGCACAAAAACGATGTGAAAGTGTTGGAGAGTGTCCAGAGAATGTCACCATCTACAGGATGGTGAAGGGCCCAGAGGGGAAGATGTATGAGGAGTGGCTGAGGACACTGGGCCTGTTTAGCCTGGAGAAGAGGAGGCTGAAGGGAGACCTCATCACAGTCTACAACTTCCTCACGACGGGGAGCAGAGGGGCAGATCTCTTCTCTGTAGTGACCAGTGACAGGACCCAAGGGAATGGGGTCAGTCTGTGACACGGAGGTTCAGGCTGGACACCAGGAAGAGGTTCTTCACTGAGAGAGTGGTCACACACTGGAACAGGCTCCCCAGGGAGCAGTCATGGCACCAAGGCTGTTGAATTTTAAGAAGTGCTTGGACTGCTCCCAGTCATATGGTCTGAATTTTTGGGTAGACCTGTGTGGAGCCAGGAGTTGGACTCAAGTTGGACTCAATGATCCTTGTGGGTCAATTCTCCCTCAATTCATGCTGTCCACCAACATCATACTCGTATGGTTTTCCACCCAAGGTGGATGGTGAAAATCCAAGAGAAATTAGACACGTTGAGTGATGCCTGAGGTGTTTTTTTTTTTCCCTTTTTTTTTTTTTTAAATAAAAAAATAATCCAGTAACCTTAACTGCAAATTAACAAAGTTCTGTGTGTGTGTGTTTGTGTGTGAGTGGGTGGGTGGGGTGGGGGGAATACAAAGGGAGAAAGGCCTTTTACAAGGTCAGCCAGTCTTTTGTGCTTCAGGCGATAAAGATCCTAATATTCAGATCTTTCACAAAGCAGAACTCCTTTTGATGTTACTACTTTTATAATTAATTATCTAGTTTGCCTCAAATACTATTTTTATGTGGTATAATGACTTTAGGGGACTTTGCATATGATAAAGTTAGATGTAAGCAACTAAGATTTTTTTTTTCTTTTGAATTAAATTACTCTGAAGTCTATCTCATAAGTTTCGGTAGGGGGTTAATTTAGTTTAACATATTAACACAAATTTATCATCTCACCTTCAGCTTGTCGTGACAGCTTTATGCTACTGGATAATCTTTTATTTAGGTGTAAACCATAAAACTTTCAAGCAAAATCAGAACTCTTAACACTGGGTATCATTGCTAATCAATAGATAGCAAAGTCAGATCCTTTTGGGGGTCTTCACAAGCGTGGTTGTAACAGAAGTTACCAAAAAAACCCACCAGTTTACACCACCAAAATTACTTAAAAGCCTAATTCATTACAGTGTCTATTAGCCCACATTGAATTGAGACGGCAGCAAAATAGCAATTTTTCCGCTATCACTGTATAGGCATTTTTATGTTGACAAGGGCTCTGCTGTTTTTACAGGAAAAAATAAATAAAAAAAATATTGCTCTGCAATATGCCAATAATTGTATATTCTGGTATGATCATTCAGTGCTTTATTAGTGCACTTACCACGCAGTATCTTTTCACAACCTTTGTGATAAACGTCTCTGCAACAGAACAATACCTACAAGAAAACACAAATTATAAAAAAAAAAAAAAAAAAAAAAAAGATTTTGAGAGTGCCTTGCCTCAAATCCATCTTCAAGAGCAGCAGTGGTCTCTTAAATAATGGATACACAGATATTTGCAACAGTATATCTACAGGAGGGAAAAAATGACATTTACTTGAAATTTTCTGTTGGGTAATATTTATCTGTCAACATTTAATTTACTAGGATTACAAACCACCACATACAAATTGAAGTAAGACAATTGACTCTCAAAATGTGTTGAAAAGTAGTTTTATATAGTAGTTTGAATCAGTCCTTGAATGCGCTTGCCAGCTTAGACATTTTTTAACTTAAATTAAAAAGAATTGAAAAGAATTAGAAAAATTAACATCTTAATTCCTCATCTGAAGGTCCTCATACAAGACCATTTGTTCTAGATTCTACACTTCAGGCTATTGATGCTGTGTAAAGCAAAGCCCAGTGATTAAACAAGTTATTTTATGATGAATCTCTGAAAAAGTATCTATTTATCTATTTTGCAATAGACTTCTGTTCTTACAATGGTTTATTGCTCTGACATTATCCCACCTAAGATTTTCAGATGCATGTATTCATACAGAGAACCAAATTTTGACAACTTATTCTCACGTGAGAGGAATCTGTGTAAGTTTATGAACAAACAGGATCAGTTTTCCAAAATGGTTCCTATCAAACATGTCTGCTGTTTGTGTAAGTAAACGTGTGTGTACACTCATTTATTGTGAACGGGGCAGGACGCCACTGAGCTCTGTCAAAATAACTTAAAAGCAAAATACGAATCTATTTCATAGGGCCTGAGGCACTCGTGGTGTTTCTGAGAAGCCAGGAGCAGAGACCACGAGCAGGACAGGCTCAGCCTACAGGCTGGTATCAGAGCACTGCCACTGAGCACACACCTTGAGCTTCATAATCTGATGCCACTGCCAACGTGCTGATTCCTTCTCGAGCTCCTCGAAAGTGGTTCAGTTTTGCTGTTCTTGGTGTTCACCCAACTGGCATGCAGTAGCAATTTCGATCTGTTCAAGGGTTATAAATGGGTTGAGCGCCGTGCATGAAAACACAGGAACAACGGGCAGAGGGGAAGGAAGGATTATTTGTGCAAAGAACTTCCAGGACAAAGTCTTAGCCGGATTAATAATTTGCTAATTCTAACTGTGTGAGAAGTAGCATAGAAAACGTATAGAAATCATTTGAAGAAAGTTCTTATTAAAATATCGAAATCACAAAATAATCCTAATACATAAAATGAAGAACATTCACAGTAAAGTCCAATTGCTTGAAAAATTCTCAGAGGCACTGAGCAATTTCTGTATGAAGGAAATCTTGGCTTTGACTTGACATTTATGCCCTATACAGAACAAATATGGCTTCGAGCTCGGTTAGTCTATATTGCTTAAATAGCCTATTGAAATAAATGTATTGTGCGAGTAGTCTAAAATGGAAGTTTGTTATTTCTAAAGTCCGTTTTCTATAAACATAACTATCTCCAAGCTGTAAAATGCAAAATCTGCAGAAAGAAATGCAAGTTGTTCAAGGACAGAAAAAAAAAAAAAAAAAAAAAAGGAAATAGTGCAGATTCTCATCAGATGAGTCAAAAATTAATTGCTGGAGAAATGGAATGACAAAAGTAGGTTTTACATATAATCTATGTATATAAAAATTACAGGCTGCACACTTTGTGTAGTTTTATTATTTCTGTATTTTAGTAGTCGTGATATTTTTGCTTTTTCCAGATTTGTCGCTAAAATGGGACATAGTAGAGAGCAGAGGGTATCTGTTGTGAGAGAAACATTTCCACTTGTTGGATCATAATTATACTGCCACCTCCTCCCTAAAATCTCTTTTTACTGGATGTTAGAGGCAAATTTGAAAACTTTATTATTAATACAGTATCTGAACAGCAGTTTGTTAGGTACTTGAAGGAATGGAGGATCATGTTATCCCAAGTTCTTTCTACAATTTGAGGTTTGTTAGGAAAGGTGCCTTTTATCATTGATCTTAAATACAGAAAGAGGCCAACAGAAGCACACTATGATGACAGGAGAAAAGTCATTCTTTGTGTCTCCTAGCATGTAACCCCTGCTATTTAGCTTCAATATTTTAATAATGGTGATACTCCTATACTGCTAGACAGAACCGTATCATACTAGAAATTGTGCAGATGAGCAATAATTATGATAACAATTATTTAAATTAAGCAGTAAGTAGTCAATAATTACTGATTAATGATTGAGATTCTTTTTTTTCTGAAAGCAAAGCTATCAGTCTGTTGTTCTTGCACAGCTGACTTCCAGTGGCCTCACAGGCTGTGCATCTCGATACGTGCTAAAACTCTGATCCAATCGCACAAAATATTTTGTCAGGTCATCTGGAATTACAAAAAATAAATTAAAAAAAAAAAGCTTTGACATGTAACAAGTCACAGAATGACAGACAATACAGTTACTCCTGTAACTGTAGCGCTGAAAGCAGCAAGATTACCACGTGCGAATGCTAAATGTTGGAGCAGGGGGTTTGACAAGCATCAGAAAACAAAGAAAGTTCTGTAATAGGTCAGCATACAGTGCACAAGGAGGACACGCAAGCTAGAAGTTCTTCCAAACACGCACGGAAAAAGTAATTGAAAAATAATCTACGCTGTCAGAACTCTTACAGAATTGTAAAAGCTGGAAAAGCCCTCCAAGATCCTCTGGTCCAACCACCCTCTAGCACCAGTGTCCCCACTGAGCCGTGTCCCCAAGCACCACGTCCAACCCCTCCTGGAGCACCCCCAGGGACGGTGCCGCCACCACCTCCCTGGGCAACCCGTCCCAACGCCTGGCTGCTCGTCCTGAGGAGAAATGGCTCCTCGTTTCCCACCTGAACCTCCCCTGGCACAACTTGAGGCCCTCTTGGCCTATCCTACACTTGATTGATGACAGGTGACAGCTGACAGGAGCCATTGGAGCTGTACAAGAGTATTTGGGGGTTGTCCTTGTCACCATACTGCAGGGCCAGGCTCCAAATCATTGAAGTGCTACATAAGGGAAGGCTGCACGGGGCCTAGTCGTGTCTGTGCTGCACAGGGCCTCACCATGTTGGAGCTCTGTATCGATCACCAGGCCTTAATTATTCATACTGTTTGGGGAGACGTTGCCTGCTAACTGCTACCCTGAATTTATCCATGTTTTATACGTGAATCAGCACTACTTCCAAAGTGATAAGCACCAAAAAATTACCTATCTAGGTAATGGCTTTTCAATCCTTTGGAATGGTTAACTGAAACGAGCACACAGGGCGGGAATGAAATTAAAAGGTTTAAAGAAAGTAATACGGTTTAAGAATAACAACAGAGCTTTGTTCTTGCATCAGAATGTATTAGATCTTGCAATTTGCATATACAAAGAATTCAGCAACATTCACCGGCATTAAAAACACAGCAAGATCAAATTATAAATGTAATAAAAGAAAATAATAGTAGCTGAAACTGTATAATACATACATATATTATAAAGATTTGACAAATTAAATACAGTTTGGTCATACAGAAAAGTTTCAATAACTTTACATTAAAAATGGTACTAGGGAAATGAAAACATTTCAAAATATTGAACACAGGCGGCCAGGCTCATTTTAAAAGTTTAAAAAACTGATACGTAAAAATACCCTAAAAAACACTGGTAATTACAGTATGCATTCTTCATTAAGGCCCAATTCAGCAAAGCACTTAAGGGATTGCTTCGGGAACAAAGAACGTAGGGTGCTGTATGCTTTGTGGAGTAGCGATGTCGTAAAGCAAATGCTTAAATGCTTCGGTGAACTGGAACCCATCTTAACACGTGAAAACAGTCAAGTCACATAGTGACCAAAGCCACATACCGATCAGAATGTACAACTTCCAATCAACTATTTGGCATTTTAAAGTAATTTCATGCAACGTAGGAAAAATTTAAAAGAAAAAATCAGATATATCTATGTCAAGATACAGCTCCCCAGTTATGAGGCTGCTGCAGTAAGCAGCTTATTCCCCAAACACAACTGGAAAGCAAGCGTCTCAGATTAATAAAAAAAAAAAAAAAGAAAAAAAAAAAGAAAAAAGGTCATTGTGTTTGTGACTTCTGAAATGTGTTACATTTTTTTCTGTTCCCTAATTGATAAAATAGGTAGCAACTAAAACCAGAGCACCCACTTAACATGTGATGTTTCAGCTTAGCTCCAGCCCGCTCTTAGCTGCTGCCCATCGGGTCCCCGTAACATCACGCTGTGTTGCGGTCCAGCTGAGGAGGATTGCCTCACGAGGCAACTCTTAGTGTAGGCTTTTATGTGAGATCCCTAGGAGATGGGCTGTCTGACAGACAAATTATTTTTCTATTGCAAAGTAAATGTTTGGAAAGATCCTAGGATCTAACGGGACTGTAAGAAAAGCTTCTTTGGAAAACAATGAAAATTTCTTTGCATTCTTTTCTATCATCATTTAACCTCTCTGATTCTGTCTGTGCTGCAGATGATCATACTGAAAACCTCGCTGCATTGATTTTCCTACTGAATTTACTTGATGCCTTTTTGAAATTTGATAGAATTCTAGCATGCAGTAGTAATGTAAACTTTGTGGTTTTTTACTCCTCAACGCTTTCTGTGTTTTGAGTGTATCTTCTAACAAGTCACAATAAATGTTTAGTCTTTAAACAATTGTTTTTAAGTGCATAATTTACTGTACAAATAAATACAGAAGTGCATCAATGGGAAGACAAGAAGCAGTAAATGGCAGTGTTCAGAACAGTGTGCTTAGAAATGGCTGAACTGCACCTTTTCCATCCAGTACGAAATGAAAGGAGAGGGATGAGCACCTCCCTTGTTCCTTGCATTGTACGACTGTTCTACTTGTTACCAGATACGAAAAATGGTCATGGGGCAAAATAGTGCAAGAACAGTGAAATGATCAGTTTAAGTTGTTTAATTTTAAATAAGGCTTTTATGTTTGCATTGAAAAAACCTAACCAACCGGACAAGACAGGACTATTGCATATTAGTTAAGTAACTGAAGTACATACTTTGTGCTCATTAATTCATATATGCATTTTAAAGAATGGAAAAGAAATACTTTTGAATTATTCAACATTCAGATGCCCTGTGATTTTTTTTTTTTTTTTTGGATTTTCTAACCCCCAAGCACATCCTGTTCTGGGCTATAATAAAAGACTTTAAAATTTATTTCACCAATTATATTATCAGTAGTACTTTCATTAAAAATATATCTATATACACAATCATATAACCCTTTTAGATAAAGATCTTTAGATCTTTTTTCTTGATAACATACATGGGAAAGTAAGAACATAAAGGAACTTTCAGCTACAGTGCTCAACGTTGCTAGTGCTAAAAATTTACTCTATTTTTTTTTTTCAAAATTTTAGCAAATACTATTAATTATTTTGTTGAGTGTAATAAAAGAAGGAGAGTAGAGCCTTTTGAAGAAGACAAGTTCAGGAGCTGCAAAATAGACTCTTCAGATATGCAAAATATTCTCAAATAGTGGCAAACTCACATTATTGTATTTCTAGATTGATTTAAGCTGGTGTAATATTTAGGAAAGAACAAAATAAATGGACTTTTAAAGTTATATTAAATCAAAAATCTAAATCTGTATTTATAATGATTATATCTTATTAAGACTCAAAATAGAACTGCCATCCACTGGGAGGTTCTTAAAAACAGACTTTAAAAGCAATTATAGTTTTCAGCTATACTGTACATTATTACACAAAAATGGCCATTTTCTGATACCTCGAAGTCTCTTTGCCCTTCAGTGAGACCAGGAAATAAATTACATGTAAGCATGAGTAGGTTAGCAGTGTGTGTCCCCAGATAAACATCTGTTTTCATTTGCTGTTGACGTCAGTGAAGAAAGGTTTATGGCCAAAACATGTTTAGTTTAACCATATATACCACAGTTCACTTTTTTAGTATGAAATGTAAATCACCTGCATCAAGTTTCAAGAACTGGGAGACAGCATTATTGATAAATAATTGTAAGTGGGGAAAAAAAAAAAAGAAAAAACAAAACTTCAATAATTAATTTACTGTTATTTAGAATAAAG
Source organism: Anas acuta (assembly GCF_963932015.1). Lineage (NCBI taxonomy): Eukaryota > Metazoa > Chordata > Aves > Anseriformes > Anatidae > Anas > Anas acuta. The sequence goes on along the minus strand of NC_088985.1, from coordinate 36,034,006 downwards.
ATTTCTCTACCATCTTATAGTAATATACTGTATATGAACATTATACTTTGCTTTAGAAGATATTTATATTTCAGAAATAATTTTGTACAGCAAATGCAACTTTTAGGGCAAACACAAAGGCATATTTACAATAAAAGTCAATCGAAATGACACGGAATAAATTAATATAATATACAACTATTTATACAGACAAATTAAAAAATAAGGCAGGAATTTTCATTTGAAATTAGCATAGTCGGAAAATATGTCGATGAAATCTTGTACCACTCTGTAGCAGAATTCATACTGTTCCTGAAAAACAGGAAGAAAATATCAAAAACCATACGATTACGTCAGGAAAAAAAAATCATTCTTATGCAAATCCTCGTGGTAAAGGCGAGGTGCTCCGGTTTGGAGCACTGTGAGTTCACAGCAGCTACCAGTTCCACCTAATTGCCCACCGATTCAAAGTTTCTGGTGGCTGCCCACAAGTTCTGTGCTCCTCCGTGCCTCGCTGCTGGCTGGTTCCCCAACCTGGCACCGCGAGGAGCTTTGAAGCCAAAGGCCGGTGAGCTGAGGACCTCGACATGGTCCTCAACACGACCTGAGCCACGGTTTCGCCGTGGGTTCTGACATGAAAGGCTTCTCTCTCCTCTCACATGCAACCAACTTTTAATAATAGGCGGATGGTAACACCCTGCCCTCAAAGAGCCACCCACCCGTCAGCAGGGTATTCTCTTCAAAGCCCCCCGTTTTCCCTTCATGTGCAGGAGGAGCTGAGCACGAGTCTACCCTGGTTCTTTTTTTTCCTGTAATAAAAGCATCGGTACCTCTCTTTTGTCAAATACAGGCTGATTCTTGCCTGTCAGTTAAAATGATTTCTTCAAGCTTTCTAGGGGATAGTTCTTCAAATGAACATCAATTCTTAAACCTGTCTCCTCATTTAAATGAAGCTGCTGACTGCACCTGGCTGTTCCCCATCTCATGCTAAAGCAGGTAACTCTTCCTGCGCCTTCCCCGGGGAGCCCGGCTGCTTAACTTCAGGCTTTGAGCTTCACGGCTGAAACGGTGTGACAATGCAACTTCAAATGCACAGAACTTGAAAAAAAACTCTAAGTTCATTTTTTTTTTTGTAGTGGAGTTTCACTTGTAAATGCTGTCTGTGTATACTCATCCTCTGGCTACGTTAGCCTGCTGGCTAGCCCTCTGCATCCCAAGGATGGGGCACAGCCCGAGCTCGTAGGCATGCTGATAGCCTTCGACATGATTTGCTGCATTATCAGATCTCTAACGCCTGATAATGAACGGAACTGGCATCTGAATTCACTCATGCTGGAAAGCAGAGTTTAGCAGAAGCCTTTCCACAGGCTCAGCTGGGAATATCAATCCAATAACAGCAATTACACCCTTAACTGACATTATTAAATCACAGAGCCAGAACCCCAAAAGAAAGATTTCATCCCTGTCTCAGCGTGACTGCAGATAATCCAATTCCACTTCTTCAGCCTCTTTCCCCTTTCTGCACTACGGAGAAAACATCTACCTGGGAAAGGAGCTTTGAGATAACTTCCTAAAGAAGTTTCTCACTGCCGAATGGGAGCTGCTATCAAAATACCAAATATCGGCATTATGTGTTTTCCAAAAACACACCTCCATAAAACTTTCTAATGTTTATTCTGTAAGGGAAAGTGTCAGGATCAAGCTTCACATATTCTTTGTAGCTGACTTTAAACAAGTCAGCGTTTCTCCCTTTCAGAGATGAACTGCAAGCCTGTTTAAGCCTCGACACTTTCAGGTAAAGAAAGAAAACCTGATATATATGGCTTAAAAGGCATTTACTTCATAAGTTTTGTCATCTGTAACTCTCAAAAGATTTTGGTTTATTTAACTGTCACCAGTTCCTAAAAAAACACTGAATGTTTAGCCAAGTTTTATTTTTAGAAATGCCATAAAAAAAAATCTGTAAAAATACAGATTTCTGATAATACCTTGTACATACACAGCCATCATACATAATTTATTTCCACCTGCAAAAAAAAATCCTTTGTTCTCTTCCCACAAGAATATTTACAAACACACATCCTTTGACAAAGATCCGGGTTGTTAAATATCATACCAGTGTTTGCACCATATGTGGCCTCTGCAGTCTTAAGCTCTTCACAGCTTGAAATACGTCGAGGAGCCCTTCAGCCTTCACTCGTTCCAGGATATTGCTGAGTGCTATGAACGTACCTGTTCTGCCAGCACCAGCGCTGCAATGGAAACACACCTGGTTGGCATGCAGCAGGGTAAAAATGCTAAAAATAATATTGATAGAGAATACCCAAGCACGAATATTAGCCTATTCTGCCACTTCAGCCACGCTAGAAGGGAGCCAGCAGTAATCGAAATTAATCCTGAGCCAGGCAGGAGCTGCTCCAGCCCCGTTGCTGACAGCTTCTGCCCTCAAACAGGAGATTGTGAGCAGCAGCAGCAGCACATGGATGCTGTCAGCACCAGCCTGGCACTTGAATTACGAGCTAGCAAAGCTGCTTCTTCTCGTATCCATTAGTCTTCAGCAAAGAAAGCTTCCCATGCTCTCATGCTCTGCTTTCAGGTTTGCTCTGTATGTGGCAGAACACAATCAGAGCCTAATATCAGAGCCAAAAAGATTCTGCTTTCTTAATCACACAAATTATGGACTATCTGTCACCAAAAAACAGGGGCTGTGCCCTGGAAGGCCAGCAGCTTTGATAGGAAATAACTAAAACCAGGATGGAATTTGGAATTCGGCAGTCAGTGGCAAGATGAAGCAGAAGGTTCACTGGACTGAACAAGGATAAGCACAAAATAATTTATTAAATTTAAAATTTTCATGTTTTTTAATCATTTATAGCAGGTGAAGTGTAATCACACATCATTGCTTCTACCTTAATTCCATCAAATGGAAAAAAAAATCTGATAAGCATAGTCTTATGAAAAGATTAAGTGCAAATGCATGTATCCTCAGCTGGATACATTAAAAGTCCGACTGGAGGGAAAATGAACAGGTACAACATATTAGATGCACTATTCCCTTCAGACAATTACTTTTATCAGATTAAAGAAAAATGCAAAATCCAAAAGGGTTCAGGCTTATTTGTCGTTAGCTAATCTGTAGTAATCTTGTGTGCTTTCTAGAGTAACCCATGAGTGATGCACTTCGGAATTGGTCTACATACACAAAAAGGTGAGGAAAAAAAGATATAAAGTAAAGGTGCACACAGACATCATCAAATGTTGCTTATTCACTTATTCACACATTGTTTTCCACTCCATTGCTTATACTGTTTGTGTTAGATGCTCTCTCCTTCTTTCTTCCCAAAACATCTTTTTAATAAATCCTTAAAGTCCATGTAAGGTTTTTGGTCTGTTTTGTTTGTTTAGCTGTTTTGGTTTGTTTTTTCTTTTTTTTTTTGTTTTGTTTTGTTTTGTTTGTTTTGGTTTTGTTTTGTTAATTGGCTGAAAAATTTTGGTATGGAGAACTAAACTGCATTTGAAATGCAGGAAAAACACATGTGTTGTCTCACGGGAACACAGCACTACTCCTTTCATACTCGCTTCCCTCTCTGTACTTCCTTTAACACTTTTCTAAAGGGAAGATAACTTTTCAATTTGACTCTCAGACTTCATTTCTTGAGACAAAGTTCAAAAGCAAAGGATGCTCCAAAAGGGCAAAGACCGGGCAAAAGAGTGAAGCAAGGGATCTTTAAGTAGTCCTACCTGGTTTATTATGGTGCAGAGAGGAGGAGACAGCAAAGAGAGAAAAAACACAGGTAGCTATGAGCTAACCAGAAGGCAGCAGGAGACAAACACTGGGATTTAGCAGATTGGCTTTGAATTCTGTTGGCAACTCAGTTAGCAAAGCCCTTCTGAAACTATTTAGTGCTAGGTCTTCATTCCACATACAAATTATCACTTCTAGCTGCTCCTGAAACCATTCATAGTTAGAAAAAAATAACAGAAGGTTTCACAAGTTTATGCGAATGCTCTGAGAAATCAGTCTTTTCTTGAAAGGTGTTTACTTATTCATAAATTTACATTAATCCACATTTGAAGACTCAGGTATGACTGCACGGAGCAGTTAAAGTGCACTGTACATACAGGCTGTCAAAATAGGGGCAGGACAAAATGTGCAATATTAAAAATCCTAGGATACACTGCGTGGTTGCTTTTATTTTCTTGTCTAGTAAATTTTATAATCGTTGCAGTGATTTGAACAAAATCTAGGAAAAACTCGCATCAAATAATTAAGCTGGTGCTTCACAGAGGCTGCAGCTCAAAAAATGTAAAAAAGTAGAAGCAATATATACCTCAGATAGCTCTTATCTATCTGATTTGTGTGTATCAAAGAGATCAGCTATTTTAACCTCTTATTTTATCGGTTAGAACTAGTTGATACTTTGCCCACTTTAATTATCATGTAGAATTTTACCTCCCTAGCATTTATATGGAAGCAGCTGTCAGAACTGGTCAAACTGAAGCACCAAACACAAAATATCATCACCAACATTGAGTTCAGCCACCATCGGGTGGGAAAACCCACGGTCCCCTAGGGAACAAAAATGAAAACTGCAAAGAGAAAACACTTCAGAAGCAAGGAGGAAGAAGTTTTAGCAATTAATACACATTACTGTATGCTCCTATCCCAAAACGCCAACAAATCCAGGAGCTCCCCGGATCATTTTGCTTCAGCAGCTGATGAAAATACTTGTGACACTTCGATAGCCAAAATACAAACCATACTTCTCAGAGAGTGAGACCCATTAAAACTCAAATCAGAGCAAAATAAAAAAGTCAGTGCACTCTGCAGAGAGCAGCTCTAACAAAGCCTTTCCTATTTCTAACTCTAACAGCAACCATGTGCTCTTCTAGCAAAACACTTCCGAACGGTCAGTGAGCATACGTCCCTGCGGATAATGCTACGAGACAATCTGAGTGTCACATAAATCACTGCTGCAATTTCTGCAGCATGAAAAACAACCTGTTGGGTGTCCTCTGCAATGCAGGAAAGCCCCAGAAGCAGCGCCAGACATCACCGCTGGCTGACAGAATGCGGGAGAGCACAGCTCCTGCAGGGAGGATCCCTGTCGTAGTACAGGTGCCAAGCATTGCTCAACAGTGGGATCACAGAAAGGGGAAGAAAATACCACAATTATTAATAATAAATGTTGTTAGATATGAAAATACCAGGATCTCAGCCTCTGTGCATGGCTTGAGGGAGACCACAGTCCAGCAACAGCAGCTGAACTCATACAACGTGCTCAGGAAGAAAAGATCTAATCGGCCACTAACGTGTATTCAATTACCAATTCTGAGGGCAATGAGAGACAAAATATGTCACGGTCGAGCTCCAATCACAAGAGACACTCTACTGCACAAGATCTTAGACGAATGCAGCAGAGATGAGGCCCCTGCAAAACCCGGTCTTAAGAGCAGCACTGAATTTGCCAGCACCTCTCCCACAGCAAACAGGTCCATGGAGCCCACAGCAGCAAAAAAGTTCATGTCAAAGGGTGACCTCTTGAGGTTAACAACTTCTTATTTAGAAGACAAAACAAACCAGGCACCTCTCTTCTGCTGACTCTGCCTCTGTGGACTGTCAGCTTGACTTTGTATTGACCAGAAGAAAAGAAAAGGCTTTATTCACTTATAAAAAATCCAGTATTTTAAAAGGAAAGTGTTATTTCTGAATTAGGGAGAGGCAGAATGATAGTTTTACTACTACTTTTAAAGTCAGCAGATGTAGTGCAGAAATGGAAAAGAACAATTTAGAAGACTGATAAAAAGAAAAAAATACTCTAAAAATAGCATTTGAAAACACAAAGGAAAAGTCCAAAAAATACAGCTTATTAAAAGAACTATGGAAAAAGAAAAAATGAGAGTACACTGTTTTTTGTCTTTCATGCTTTCAAAAACAGAGGTACAGTTTGTGTTCAGATTAGGTTAAGGATATATTCCATCCTGCCAATAATTTGATTACTTTGATCCTGATAGAACATTTGAGCCCCGTATTGCTGGGGTGTTTTACAAATCACTACAAAACAAAACAAACAACAACAACAACAAAAAAGCTACTATTGTTTCACATTTATGTAATCTCAATTTTTCCATTTCTCTACCTTTTGCTCATATTTCTTAATTTTTATTTTTAAAGGATGAAGTCTACTTACAAAGAACTGCTGCAACCACAACCAGACTGGAGAAAAAGTTATCAGCTAACTGTGGGAAGGAGAGGGGAGCCTTACCTGCAGTGCACTGTGATCGGGTGATTCCCTGTCTGCTGCTGCTGCTTTTGGACAGCTGCGATCAGGTCAATCATCCCTTTTCCTTCAGCAGGAATTCCAATTTCTGGCCAGCCATGGAAGTGGAACTGCCGAACCAGCCTGCTTTGCTTCTCGTGGTTACCCTGCGTGCGTGCAAAAACCAGATTCATCCAGCTGTTAATTCCAGATGGAAACACACTTCTTACATTCAACAGCTGTAGCATAATTTTTTCACCATTACAGTAACACGGGCTAATTTCAACCTGGTCCATAATACACCACTCATGCATACCTGATGTTCCTACAATCCCCATGCACAGTGCTAAAAAAAAAAAAATCAGCTAATGAAATCCACTCATCTTTGCACAATGCTACCTGTGACCTTGAAACTTAAAAATTATTTGTCTTGTCCTTATGCTTGCTGACTAAAAGTTCATATAGGTATTAATGTCATACTAATTCTGGCAGGCAATCTGAATATTGCATCGTTATTTCAGAGCTAATTAAACAGGATTGTTGGGAATGGACTTCACTAGTGGTGCTAAAATAGTGAGTTGATACATAAGGAAGAAAACCATTATTACGAAAACCAAAAAATCAGAAAAACCAAAATTATCTAAAATTGTGTTACTCTGGTAACACAAGTGTTTTTTAAACACTTTCCAACAGGACAGAAGTCAACACAGGGACAAGGACTCTGCGTTGGGAGCACAGTGTGTATTTGTGACTTATCCACCACCTTCCTTCAGAAGGAAATGCAGAGCCCTTTAAAGCCCTTTTGCTTTGCATGTGCCAACTATTTAAGTGTATAAATTACATGTAACACAATAGGTAGTTAAATTAACGGTATGCTAAATGGCAAGTAATTTTTTTTTTCTTCAAACACAGCAATGCAAATGGGTTCCTAAAGAAATGGTTCAGAGAGTGAAGAAATGCATGTCCAAAAGTTCAAAAAATAGTCATCTGTAGAGCATGCCTGTAGCACAGCAGCATTACGGAACAGCTGGTAGGCAGAGAATTTGTATTTGTGCTGTAAATGCTTCCCAGGAATTTAAAATCCTGAATCAAATTCTCTGTACTAGATATATGGTAAATGGTAAAAAATGCAAGACCAGCAGCAACAGCAAAGCATTACCAAAAAAAACCACTTTGATAAAGGACGTGTTTTACTGACCAGGATTTTCATGGGGTTTTAAGTGAAATATTTCCTATAAGTTTCCTCTTGACTGCTAAAATGTCTGCAGTTATCATTAGATAGAAATTCCAGGATTTAAGTTACGTAATTATATTTGTAAATACCTTCAAATGTAAAAAAACAAAAAACGTATGCAATTTAAAAACCATACCTGATTATACGTAACTATGAAGTCTCTTACACTTATGGCATCTAAAAGATTGTCATTCTTTATTTCTACATTTATGTCTCCGTGAGTTACTGAGCCCTCTGATGGCCAATACTGGAAGCATTTTTCCTGCAAAATTGAGAGAGAATTGTAAACATTCTGTGATATTATTTTTATCCCCGTTATCTGCATAATGACGAATCTCTGATATAAAATGTGAAATACAGCTTAACATGTTCTAGACAGTTTGCAGTGAAAAGGCTAATAACCAAGAGTATTGGAATAAAATATTTCTACAGTGTAAAGCATTAAGATGAAAAGGGCTCAGAAGTCATAGTTGATAAATACTGCTTTATAAATAAATCAGAAGGAAATTAAGTAACTCCTACAGGCAATGCAATGCAGTGTTGTAAAAAAGCCTCCCAAAAACACCAGAAAACATCGCAGAGCACTAAAACATGAGTTGAACACCAAGTTTGCAACACTGCAGGGATACATGTCTCTGATAATTCATGAGGAAGGATGCACAAGGAGAGGTTCAGAAGCTTATAGTGGTGAAAAAAAGGGGGAGTTCCTCAAGAAAACATTGTCAGCTGTTCTCAAATCCCAAGCAACTCTTCCACAGGCATTCACACCAGGAATCCCAATAATAATTGTGATTTTAATGTGAACTGGGCCCTTTTAAAAAACATAAGTTTCTGTGTTCTTCCTGACAATTCAAGCAAAAGCAGCAACACTGGCCGACACCTAACAGCGAAGCAAGAGGTCGTTCAGAGAAGGCAAAAAATCTTGCTAAAATTTGTATAAGGGTTTATACAAATGGTATAAGTAGTGTAAATATTATAAATAGTATATAATAGTGTTTATCTAACACAAAGTCTCATCTTTACAGCACTTTTAAAAAGCAGCTGTGCGATGCATACCTGCTCCCTCTCCTGAACTTCTGTGAGCATGACGATGGTGTGGCACTTCCACTCCCACACCATCCGCCAGAAATCCTCCACGGTATGGGGCAGCGGTCCTTGAGTGGCAATGAAGTAATCCTTCTGGCGATAGCCCTGCAGAGAAAGAGACACGTGAGTGGAATGACACGTGAGGATGAGAGTGACCAAGGCTGGTATGCAGGGAGCTCAGCACCCAGCTTCTCTCTGAGCCTCTCTGGACATAATTAATTCTCATATTTAAATAAAAAAAAGTGGAAGGTGTTGGCCAGGTTCCGTGAGGAAGCCAGGAACAAAGCTGGCAATTATTGCAGTTCTCCCCAGGTAAATCCTGACTCCCAAACACTCTGAAAGCCTTTCCCCATGCTAAATACATACTCCACCCTCCCACCCCTCCTCTAAGTTAGACAACCAGAGTCAGGATGTCTGTTAACCTGCATGCAGATAACAGAACCTGTTTCACTCCCTGTTTTTTCAGGACTTAATACAAACCTTAGTTTATACATCTCACATCAGCAATGTTTAAAGTACACAACTATTTAAATTGAAACTGAAAACGCCAGATAAGAAACGTATTTGGAAACTCTCATAAGCCAAACCCAAATAAAAAAGCTACTGTTCTTCATAAGCCAAGTTGGCCGCGTCTCTTTAAAAAGACTTACAAGCAACAGCAAAATATTTGACTTGTAGTCTAAATATATCAAAAACATTTATACTTACATCTATGAAGGAAGCATTGATGTAGTCTGTATACTCCTGCCCTCTTTTCATTGACAGAATCACTCTATTAAAATCATCTGGAAAAAAAAAAAAAAAACAAACACTCAGGTCTATTCTTTCTTTTGCTAACTGTATCAACAACTGCTCCACTCTTACATTTGTGAAAGAACAACAACAAAACTTTCAGCTGGAAGCCAGAAAGAGTGTCTTACAGATCTTATCCATGATTTACTGAGCGTGTGGAGGAGAGCACTAGCTCTTCTGTGGTTTATTTTTACTTTCACACAGGATATGACAAGCAAGGTCTGAAACTTATTTTCATGAGCAGACATTGCAGTGCTGCTCCAGACTGGGCAAGGAAACATACAGAAAGTATGCTGGTTAAGTGGGTGAAACTGCTGAATTATTTCATTCAGTCCTGAAAAAAATCTGGTCATTACATATTTTACATTGAAAAAGTTCAAATAAATAAATAATGTGTGTGCAGACACTCCATAAGGACACCACACGTTACAGGGACAGGATACTCTGCCTGTATCATTGCCCAAGCGTTGAGCAGCCATGTCTGCAAAGAGGACGACAAAACCAAAGGGAAGCTAACTAAACCCTCAAAAATGTGGTCTACCTAAATATGAAACAAAAACAGTTTTCAAAGCATTTGAATTTTACAGGCAGTATGTAAAAGTTACAACTTTTCCTTCTTCAAGGCATATGCAGTAATTATTTGCAGAATTACAGTTTCCAAGTTTGGGCTTTCCTCTCTTCTGGACCCAGCCAACGCAGCCATATGCTGATATGAGATGTGCTGGTACCAACACGCAGGTCGAATATTTACTTACAACAACCTTAGGACAGCCATGTACTTATAGCACTTGTTTCTACAGATAAAGTTGATCATCTTACATGGGATAATCTGGATGACTCTAGCTTTTTTCATATTTGCTGGAAGGTTGCCAGTTCTCATGTTTTCCTTCATTATTCGGACGTTTGTTAATTTCTGCAATAAAACACACAGATTATCTGTAATTATCTGTACAGTATAATTACGAATGATGGTCATGTAATTTTTTTAATACTAACAAATATTTTTGGGAGTCTGAACATGCTTCCAAAGCATATCGGTAAAGTTTAAGTGCAATAAAATGACAGCAGGTTATCTTTTTTTTTTTTTAATGACACTTCTGGACTATTTGAGCGTGGCTTCCAGAAGCACAGTGCCCACGCCCTTTGAAAAGTTTCTTCAATTTCAGATTCAGAAATTGAGTTTCACAAATTTAGCCACTTTTGAAAACCTGTCTGCATTACCTTTTTATCAAATTAATTTCATTTTTGCCTTCCCAGCCTTTAAGCAAGCAGAGGAAGGTCGAGGAGCACACTGAACACTATTCCACTCCTGCAGCTCCAGACACAACCCAGGAGCTTTGCAAGCCCGGCACTGAAATAGCGGCCGTTTCATTTCCACATTCTTCTCAAGCGCTAAAATACTTCTCTTTCATAAACTTCACTTCCCTTATCATCCAAGCACAAACTCATTTCATAAGCATTCATACTCATTTCCTTGATATTAGCAGTGTAATGATCCTTTTCAGATTATTAAAATTCTGAGATGCACCACTGGGCATAACGAGGTTGCACAGGCGTGGGGCCGGCTGTGCACTACCTACTGTAACCAGGCTCTGTACATTGCCAGCTTTTGCTAGCAGAGGGACCAAAGGATGGTGGTATCCTCTGTTATTTATTCAGTATAGGATGACAGTATTCCCAGGACATAGAAAACAAGCACTGCCCTATCCCCAACATTTTTTTGTAGTAGAGATTACACATGAGATTGTGCCCACTAACATCAACAGGCTGCTTCTGCTGGGCTGGGACCTGCCCATCAATGACTGTAGATACACAGCTGCATTTCAGCAGCTATTTAATACAAACTCAGTTTACATTTTAATTTTCAAGCTGCAAGCAGTTTTTCAGGTACTTCTCTGTATTTGCCAGATACTGAGCAGCAGCACATCCTAATGCCAGTGAAAGCTCTAGTACCAGCAGCAAACCAATAAAAAGAAACTCCCATATCTCAGAAATCACCTTCCAGTTAGTCTGTAATGCCATGTTTAACAGACTTTATGTCAGAGAGTCTGGTAGTGGTTACAGCAGAGTTCTGCTCTTCTTCTGTGCAGATTGGCTCAGTGCTCCTGGCCCATCTAAATGCTTTTCAGAATACACAGCCGAGCTAAACATTGCTCTCTGTACTTTGTGACAGAGGCTAGCACAGTGGACAGCAAAAAAAAAAAAAACTAAAAACTTAGGAATTCTGGAAAAAAGTGGAATACTCAATGTGTTCACTTGCTTCCTTCCCTCAAAGAGTATAAATCTTTTGAATGTTGAACTTTTTGCTGTACTTTTTACTTCGTTTTCTTTTCTGACTTCCCAATTTCTGATTAAATTAATCCATTAAAGGAAAAAGAGAAATTCAGTTAACACTGAATTCATTTGATTAAATTACTAAGTCATTTAATGCCTTCAACCCATATATAGAATAAGTCTATTAGCACAGTAAATGTCACAGAAAAGTTCTAACTATTTCCTCAGTGCAGTTGAAGTCTATTTTAAACAGGGATCACGAAAGACAGCGTCACTGGTATTTCCAATCAGGGCTTCTCCACAAAACAAGAATGCCTTATTTCTCCACTTTTTAAATATATATTTTTCCCTCCTGGTAGTTGTGGATACTCAGTACAAAACCTGAAAACTCTCCATAATTCACTCTGCTGTCACGGTGGTGATTGAGTTAACATTTCTGTTGACATGCCAATTCGGTCAATGTAACCCAGCTCCGTTTTCCAGCAGTATCTGATCTGGCATCCAGTACAAGACTGAAAGAATAATTCCATTTTTCTTCTACAAGGAAACCAAACGCATATAGGAAAATATCCGTCAAATGATGAAGGTTTGAACGTGCATTTTTCGAACAGGGTGTTAAGGCCAGGCCTCCTTCACTGATCCCACAGGATCCATTCCCAGTACATCCACTATAAAATGGGTGGTTCAGTCTTGACAGTCCCTTTCTTTTTTTAATTGCCCTTCTCCTGCTTCTGAAGTATCTTTTTGTCCCAAGTGTTTCAACATTTGAAAATCTTAGACCCTTTGTACTTACTTTAAATTCTTCTTCCAGCCCTATTTTGACAAGGTTTGGTGCTGCACTGTGCGATGTTTGTAGATGTTTTTCTAGGGATGACACATCTAGCTCCGTGTCACCGTAGAGGTAGTATTCAAGTAAGGCTTGATAAATGAAGGAGTACTGCATCTGGAACAAACAACAGGCATATAAGCATGATGCACGTCAAGGAAGCCAAACCACACCATGTCTGGCACTTCATTCACCTCATTTGGCCTACAACTCACTGATCACCAACTTATACCTTAGGGTAAAACAAAGTTCCTGTTACAACACTCCTTAAATTCCACTTAATTGTGCAAGGGGAAACCCTGGACACCATACCACAAGGTAACGTGCATTACAGTGATCTATCTCCATGCCAAAGACTGAACGTGCCTCTATCTCCTTCCTCAGCATTACCCTTCTGGGCTTTGCTTATGTCCCAGTTACCCAAGTGTGCAACAGAAGAGGGAATATCACACTGGAGATACAGACGCACATTAATGGACTTGAAGAAAACGTGAAAAATTGTAATTTCAACCAATTCCTACTTACGTCAGTCTGAACCATCTGCGGACGCTGATTACGGATTCTTGAAACAAACTCAAAAACATCAACTTTCTGTTCAGCATGCATCATGTCTATGATGGCATCTATAACGATAAACGTGCCTGTTCGGCCCACACCAGCGCTTAAAAAGGAGAGAAAAAAAGACAAAAAAAATAGTTGAACTACAAAGTCTGCAAGAATTGCTATGGCAAGGACAGAGGTGGAACTTGCACTGTTTCTACTGAACTGAAATACTCAATGTGCAACACGTTTTCATTTTTGATTCTAGTAGGGACAGCAACACAAAAGGATCGAAGTTTTTAACCTAAAAAGTTACCATTTCTAAGCTGTTTGAAGAGGTAAGATAAAAATTATGTTACTCAAACACCTTTGGTAAAAACAAACAAAAACCAAAACAAAACACACACACAACTGTGCTTGAGCAGTTAAAATAATTGTCTAAAATTAAATTTTAAATATTTTTCCTTTTTTTCCTCCTCTTTTCTGCATGACTGCTGTTACAAGTTCTACACTTCTGAACACTGCTATCCCCGAATATATATATATATATTTTAAATATCCTTCAACAGCCACAAGAGGGAGCAAGATTACTATAAATTATATCGCTCCTGATTTCCAGCTCTTCCTTTCAGAGGAAAAGGGCATGGCATCCTGTGCTAGGCATTAATAGCTCTCCCTTAACCTCCTGTCAGCTTACTTCATACAGCAACTGCCGTGACGCCCAGAAACACCTTCTGAATCACGCCAAACGTTTCTCCCCTCATCCCCACGTGCCCAAAAGACGCAGAGTAACTTTCAGCAAGGAAAAGGCAGGTTTTAAATCATCTCTGAAGAAAACAATTACCGCATGCGGCCATTCAGTGCAGCCAGGCCTCCCTTCCCTCTCGCTTCCTTTCATTCACGTTTGACCTCTCCCACAGCGGCCGACTCCACCTCGAGCCCTGCTTTCTTGACTCACACTTTACGGAGATTTTCCTCCTCCTGACGTGTCCTGGAGGCCACCTCTGGCCGTGATGTGCCCTCTGCCACCCACCCGCTGGCCTCACACCCCTGGGCCCCTCTCTCGTCCCTCACCCATGGGTGCCCACGTCCCCTGCAGTCAGCTTTCTGCAGACCAACATCAAATTCAGTACGACAAAAACTTATTTTGGCAGAGACTGCCAATTCCCCTCCCTTCCCAGTGTTTTACCTACTGCTTTTTACTTCCAAATGCCAAATTAGCGTTTTTTTTTTTTAACCTTCAAAAATCTCTGACCGAGCAGTTTTTACCCAGAACGACTGGATGATATTTTTGTAAAAGCTCCCCCCCCCCAAATGCACGGTTACTCACTATCGATGAGTTTCCCTTTCCTTTTCCCAACAATTCAATAGTGTCATATCCTGCCTGTAGCGGAAATTAAGTGTCACCTTTCTCATTCGTTACTTCTAAAGCAGGCCAAAGTGCCACACAAATCCCCACCTGGCATGTAGTGCAGTGACTGCATGCTGCTGGACCAGCATATAAATATAAAATACCTCATTTAAATATAAAATATCTCATTAGAAGTCTGCAGAGATTTATCTTTATATCGTGTCTACTTTTCTTGGTTAAATTAAGCACAGAACTTCATCCTGGTTCAAAATAAAGCTCAGTCCCAGTATTAGTCTCCACAGAACATCACGGCTAAAGGCTGAAAAAATACAGTGGGTTTCTCAAAGGAAAGGCTATGTGAGACTCCTAAAGTCTCGTTCCTTCTGAGGCTTTTCTTTAAGACTCTTATGTATGGCACATGGGAGAGAAGACAAAATTTGAATGGAAACAAAAAAGGAAGAGGCTGGCTGGGCAGGACAACCATGCTCTTCTCAGTAGTGCACAGGGAGTCCTCAAGGACTCTCGGAGTATTTCTAGATGTCTGACAAAAGTAACAGAAAATAAAGAAATATATGAACCTACAACCATTCCCTTGAAAACAAAGCCCAGAAAGACAAAGCTGCTATTCTTTTCTTTTTACTCTAACCTCGCTCAATATGATAATTGTTCCTGAAAAGTCACTTCTTCCTCAGTTGTAACATTACAGTTGCTACAGAGATTGTAATTATTCTTTTAAAAATAATTTTTTGATTGTGGTTTCATTAACATTTAATTTCAAACACCTTAGCACAAACTTTTAACAGCAGCAAGTTCATGTGGTTGCGACTGAATGAGTGGGATTGTGTTCTGCATCGGCATGTAGCACATTTCTTAAATTGCAGCATTTCAATCTCTTAAATACAAGCCTTTATTTAAAAAACTTCAAGGCATTTAATGGACGATTTACATAGCAAACTAATTTTATTGTGGGAAAAGTGGAGGATGAATTCTCAGAGGAGCATTTAGTGGCAAAGGTCACAGATTTGTATTACAAGTCTGTTTTTCTGACAAAGAGCATATTTATACCAAAGATCATCCATGGATAAAACAAAACCTTCTGTCTGAGTATTACAGTGACAGCAAAGACCTATCTTTTAAAACTGTTCTTACCCCTGGCTCTAAAAAGCTTAGCGTAGTATTGACCTTTATATGCATACATATACAAACAAACACAAAAAAGCTCGTAGCCTATTAACAAAAAATAAACATTCAGCTTAAATATTCCATGTGTAACTCCAGGCCAAACTAATGGAATGGTTTGAAGAGTTCAAACCTACCTGCAGTGAACCACTACTGGCCCAGCATGGGCAGGATTCAACGTTTTGACTTTCTTCAGGAATTTCAGCATCCCAATAGGTGTGAAAGGCACTCCGAAATCGGGCCAGCTGGTGAAGTGAAGCTGTGTGACGAGCCTCAGTGCTTTACAACCGTCATGCAGCTGCAGGGAACACACAGACTGAGTTGGACATCTCATTTTCCATGCTGAGATTTATAAACAAACTCCCATGATTATGACTTGTATTCCTGCAACACCTGGATCCCGACTCAAGGATCAGACACTTACAGCATATGTACAATATAAACACGGAGTAGAATTACCATATATTCTTAAAATGCATGTAAAGTACAAAATTCACAGCTCATGCAAATAATTTCAAGTCCTTTTTCTCTTATAAAATCCTCATGACACTTCTTTTAGCAACTTCACATGAAACTCAGAAGATTCACTCTAAACATTGAAGACCTGCATCACTATGAGGTGCCGAATGCCAACTTTAGCAAACTGCTTTATCACAAAACCCGAAATATGGGGATAAACATTTCACATCAGTGCATTAAAGGACAGTTAAAAGTATTATCCACTGCTTCACATGGCCTGTGTTGACTATCAGCACTCTGTATCATACGTGAAAAATAAAGTGAAAGTAGTTCTATATGGCTGGACACAGCTTATCAGCTCTCACTAGACATACTGCCTGAAATAAATATTGTGATTCAATCTGAAGACTTCAACCTGCATTACGCTGTAATTGCATTACAAACACAGCAACCCCCCTTTACGGGGCAAGGATCTCTGGGAGCCTGTCCCTGTAAGAGGCAACACACTGTGGATGCGCACGCAGTCATCACCTCTGTCTCTCTTGTGATCTAAAGCTTTCATTGTGCTGAAGACCAAGGTTATGAGAGAAGCCAAACTCTAATGCTGTCTGACTTTGGCCAGCCAGTATCCAGAATCCACAGACCACTCTAAAAGCCCAGCTATATTCAAATTCACTCATTTATCTATCTATACAATTTGTCCCCCAAAAGTTCATCACTCTGCTCCTGTGATAATTACAACAAATGCTGTGGCACTTGGCTACAGGCAAGAAGAAACCTGAGCAGAGCCTATTGCAATTCATTAAGCGGCCGTGGCCACGATGCATGCTGTCACACAGAGCCCACCAGCCAGCCCAGACGCAGCACAGCACCCTTCTTGATTTGAAAATATTTAACCTACTTTCCAAATCTATTTTGTTTTAATTTGGCATTGCAACAATTTGCTTGAAAAGTTAAAATGGAGGCAGAGAGGAGCGTTGTTACTGACCGACTGGACGCAGAACTTGCGAATGGTGTAGTCCACGAGAACGATGCAATCTTCCACCGACACGCGGATGTTCCCGTAAGTCCAGCACCCCTGATCAGGCCAATACTGGTAGCATTTCTCCTGTACAAACACACGGTGCAGTTTGTAACGCTGAATCTGACTTCACTGCTGGTCACACATAAAACAAGGCAGGTATTTGAAAACTGTGCACAGAAGTGCACATTAGAGTATGTGGGGTTAGTCATCTGACAGAAGACAGCTTTAACACTTTGCCAGTGCTATCGATGATTAAATTTATGCAGAGAAGGGTGTGAAAAGCTTTGAAGCTGTTTTTTAAACCATCCAGATCTAAACCACATGGGGGGGGGGGGTAGGGGGGGCTTTCTGATGATAGAGAGGGAACTTTGATGTCTTGACCCTTTATTTTTAAGCTTTGGGTGTAGCCAGTGAGAAATGTGAGGGAGTCCTCATGTAGGAGTCATCAGGAACATCGAGTTTTAACAGTTTAACAATTCTGCCTTCTCACACTAGAAACAAGCTCTTCTTACAGACTGCTTTGCAGTTCGAGAGCTTGATCAAGCAACGCTACAATTACAGTAAAATAAAGCAGAAGTACCACGGTGAACAGGCGAAGAAGGAGAGCCTTTCCTCATCACTGCTGTGAGATGAGAGTACCTGAATTGTATTTTCTTTCTTGTTTTAAATAAATAAATAAATAAATAAACAAACACTTATGAAGGCCAGCGTGCCATTTCCCCCAAGCCATGCACAACCCACTGCCATCCCGAGGCAGGTGCCACTGTCACCACCACGGCACGGCTGGCAGGAGAGGTCGCCTCTGAGCAGCAGAACAGGCACCAGTAAGCTGCTGGGCTCTGCCTGCTTTGCCTCCTGGCTTTCACAGCTAACAGGGAAACGAGGTTTGCTTCTGGTGTACGATTTGGAGGACTTTAGGTATTCATACAATAAGGCTGTGGCACAAACAGCGTAGCAAACTTTCCCCCAGAAGGAAAAAAAAAAAAAAAAAAGACTACTGAAGGATCTCTTGTCAAAATCTCGTGATGGTGCACTTCCTTAATGCTTTGACTTAGCTTCTAAGATCTCCGAGGCAGGAAAGAAGTTAAATGTTTGAAGCTCGTTGCGTCTCGGTGCTCAGCCAATACGCGCAGAAAGCCTCACGCAACAGGAGGAGCACCGCGCGCCGGGGGAATGTGGGAACAGGAAGCAGCAGAATCGCTCTCGCAAGAGAGCAGCCTTGTTTTTCAATTGTTGTGTGCATGCCCCAGAAAGGATTTTGAAGCATAATACTCAGCATACAAATGAATAGCGTTTTTCTCTTCGTTTCTAACCAAAACCACCCACAAGTGCAGTCCTATGCTGACAAAAAACAAAGGCACAAGAATGTGCCTTTGGCTACGGGTGACGCAGGACAAAATCAGCTATGAGAATTTCATCCTCAAGATCTACCAGCATAAATTTGTACTTTGGAAAGCTAAAAGTACGTTCATTAACAGGCACTCAGATGAGCTTTCAGCTCCTTTTAGGGGCTGGAAAAGGAAGTGGTCAGATACACGGCTGGCCAGGTGCTGAGCAGCCGCAGCTACTTTTGGATCACAACGTTGGTAGAGACATCCTCTGTCACGCTGACAGTTCCTTACCTCCTTCCTTTCTTTCAAGTTTGTTAACATGACGATAACTGCAGACTTCTGCTCCCATATCATCCGCCAGAAGTCATTGACCGTTTCTTGCTTGGGTCCTGCACACAAAACACAGCTCTGCTCAACGGATGTGCCCAAGACCAGCAGCACCACGGGACGCGCCAGCATCCCCTGTGCTGGGTGCCCACCCAGAACTGTGTTTACTACAAACTGCTCATGCTTTGACCCATACTGCTTATTTCTTAAAAACAGTAACACTAATACTAAATAAATAAATAAATAAAATCCTATTATTTACACAATTATTTTTCCTCACCCAAAACCCCCAGATGAGAAAAAAGAAGAGAGAAACAAAGTGGAGATGGAAGTGGAGAAAGGAAATTCTCCAAGCTAAGAAGAGTACCTGCAGGTTGAAATGCAGTGGGTGCCCCCACGCTCACTTCACTTTCATTTACAGTCTAACCTTTAAAGCTCACCTCACATTTGGCCACCATCTGAACCCGAAAATAACCTTTATAAAACTTCTAAAATTAAATACGTTCAGCCATAAAATGCACATAATAGAGAGATGAGAATGAATTACCTTGTGCTGCTATGAATTTATTCTTTTCTTTATAACCCTATGGAAATAAATATCATAGGAGTTAAAAAATGAAATGTCAGTGTGTGCTGGCAGAAAAATGCCTATTTAATATTAATTTACAGTCAAAGTTAGCAGTTTGGCTAGCAGTGGAAAACTGAACTTACATCTATATATGACGCATTAATGTAGTCTGAAGGTGGGACTCCATCTATTTGGGACAAAATCACTCTGGAATGATCATCTGGAAAAAAAAAAAAAAGGCATTACAAGCACATTTGCATTTGAATCAGTCTTCAGTATGTTACTTCCTTATAAATATCAGGACAGGCTTAGCATCAGCTGTCTCCCAAACTGCAGGCTGCACCCCAGCTATCTCAGAGGTGCTCTGGGTTTTGGTGGCCCTTCACCTCCTCCTGCCAGAGCCTGAGAACGGTGACTGTACGTGCAGGCTGCAAAGCACAGCACTTTCACAAGGGTTTGTGGCTGCAAGAGCCAGACCTGGAGGAGGACATCGCTGCCCAAAGCGGCTGTGGGGGCTCTGCTGAACTCAGCAGCAGCTGCGTGCTGTCCCCAGCTCTCATCAAGAAACTTCCTCCACACAAGTCTTGCTTTGTCCTCACACTTGAGGGTTACTGGGACTGCATCTCCAGAACAGTGGAAGCCCAAACTTCACTCTGTTTTATTTCAACCATGAAACACCAGTTTGCCATACAGTCGTTAGGTAGAACACTAAGTTTTTATATCACAACACCTGATGAGCATTATAGAAAAACATGACTTAGGATGATCAACAGCTAGAGACATGCTGCAGCAAAATAAACAGGTTTTACAGAGATATGAGGAACACCTGTGGCCAGTGAGATTATGTTACTTGAATATTTTCAGCAAATGAACACCGCCACCATGCTCAATGCCAGACAGGTAAAGCACCTGATTTAGAAGAAAAGGTAATGTCTTACATGGAAGGATGTTAGGGTATCTGTTTTTCTCCCTGTTTTCTTCCTTGTTTGCCATTTCAAATGTTCCCTGCACATATCCAGGTGTTAATGACTGCAAAAAGACACAAAGAGTCATTGTGTTATAAAATAGCTAACTGCTGACTGCACACAGCATAGGAAAAATCTGCATTTCTACATAATGCCTCTCATCCAACAGAATTAAACATATTTTATTTTTTTCCAAAAAAATAACTTTCATTACTCTAAAACAGGAAACCATGGCCTGGCAGATTTCAGTGCAGAAAACGAGTTCAGCAGTTTTGAAAAATAAGTAATTTTTCCACCAGAAATCACAGTTATTTAGAAGACTGTTAAAATCCGAGCTGCTGCTTTAAGATGCCATCTGCCATCATGATTCATAGCGCCGTGACCCAGCCATGCGGATGCATCGCTCTGTCGAGCTCTGCTCCAATAGCTACTTTTAGCAATAGCAGTTGGTTCAATAACAGAAACAGAGTTTGATTGTTAATAGCTCAGCGCTGAGAACATGAAATATCAACCGTCTTGTCCAGATCTACAGGTGAGGCTCCAACTCTGGCAGAAAGGGAGGAATAAAATAAATCACAATTCGTTAGTATTGAAGCTCGGTGTAAGAGCACAAGTAAAAATTTTGCTTGTAATCAGCAAGATCTAAGGCTGCAGATAAATTTAGTCAGGCTTAAGAAAAAAAAAAAAAAAAGGTCTTTCAGAACAATCAAATGAAAAGAAGAAATGAGAAATGGAGAGGAAGATGGTGAAGATAAAAAGAAGGAGGTGCCAGAGGTGGAAACACTCCATCTCCACAGTCAATGCTGATAGGATACCATCACCAAGAGGTCACAGGGGCTTCCCTGCAAGCTGGAGAGATGTGGCTGCTATCGAAAAGGCCCACGGAAAAAACAAGGAACGCTGCTCATCCAGAAACACAGCATACAACTCATGTTCCCTGTGCTTTGAAATGCCCTGCTCATGACAAACAGTGTAAAGGAGCATGGAGGTCCATCAGGTTTGGTACGTTTATCTCCTCAAACAATGCTATTGTGTGTTGGATCGCAGTGAGGTAAAATCCCAGCAGTTTGGGAGTGCAGAACCTCCTTCTCCCACCCCCTTTCTACCTCCTCCACTTCCCCCAAAACTGCTCAGCCTACTCTGAATCACTTAGGGGAAGGGAAAATTGGGAAATGACTGTATTTTAAGAATTAGCTTAAAGCAACTGTCCCTGCTTGTCTGTCATAAAGCACTGTTTGGACTTTCCCCTTACAAACAGAAATCAGTGTTGTCAGGGTTACATAGCATAGAAAGAGGGAGGAAGGAAAGGAGGGAGGACCTCACCGACACAGAAAGAACAGCAACTTGCATTTCTGTTTTGTTTTTTTTTCTTTATACCACCTAAACTTGTGAATGTAAGAGAAAGAAGGTTAAAAAAAAAGAAGAAAAAAAAAGAAAAAAGAAAGAAAAAAGAGCTACCAGTTAAAAAAGAAAGCTACTTCTAGTAAACTGCCTAATTCCTTATTCAATTGAAACCCATGCTTTTGCTAATTAAAACTAATCAAAACACATTTACAATTTTAAGAAACAGAAACTGAATTTATGTTTTGCATAACAGTAAATAATTAGCACTCATTCTGAAGACAGCCAAAAAAATTCCCAATGAAACGTCATGTTAGTCCTGCATGTTTATGTGAAAAATGCATGAAAAATAATTACCACTCCACAATAATCTTTCCAGTCCTTGCTCCTTACTTCTGCAAGTCCACGACACCTCTGTGGACACTTCCTTATGTCACACCACACTGCTAAAGGAGTGCTTTGGACCCCATGCAAGGACACCGCCCATTTCAATGGGCTTCACAACCCAACCCAACCATCTCCAGAGGGGAGGATGGGATTCAACAAAGATGCACTTGATCATGTCCTCTCCATCCTCCCACATGTCATGAGGAGCTGATGAGTCTTGGTGGCACTGGGTTGTCTGCCCAGTGGGTACTGGGTCACTGCGATCTTATCTGCTCCCACTTCACAGGAACGCTAAAAAGCTCTGTGAAGTGATGGAGCGGTACGACCTATCCAAGCATCAGCACATTTTCTCATTTTTTTTTCACTGCATGAACCACAGAGACATCTTAAATCAAAATTAAAACTTCAAAGGCAAATTCTTAGGAAGGTTTTCAGACATTAATCCGAAGATTGAGGCAATGACCTAGCCATCACGCACTTCAACGAACAGCCAGCTCATTTTGTGTTATGGATAATAAATAGAGGTAAGTCTTATTTGAGGGACCAATACAGGAAGGAATATATTTGTTTTGTTTTGTTTGTTTGTTTCGCTGTGAAGAAAGAAAACACGCTTCCTAGTGCCCTATGTAAACACAGGAATGAAATAAAATTAATAAAATGAAGATACCAAGGGTAGGAGACTGCTATTTCAGTGTACAAGTGTAACATGTGCAATTTAGGGTAGTTTAGGCTTTAAGGGTAAAATCAAAAGCACTGAAGAACACGATAAATCTAACAGAACTGTCCTCAAAAATCCTTTCTATCTGCTGTGCGCTGTTTGCCTACCAGTGCTTGCTTTTTTACTTCCACTAGAAAAATCCCTCAGGGCCCAACTCCTCTGGGTGGTGCAAATGTGCAGCCACTGCTGGCTCGCAGGAGTGCCAAAACATCAAAATCAGCCCAAATCCATTTCAAATTCTCAAGGAAGAGACCCTGTATGTGTCTCCTGGGACATTATATAGGCCTGGTGAGGTAATCCTGTGGCCAGCCTGCTGGGCTGGAGCTGCCATGGCCTGGTGCCTGGCGGGAGCTGAATTTGGGCCTCTGAAGGAGGGGCTGGCACGTAGGCATCCCATGCTGGCAGGTCTCAATTTTTCAACCATTTTCTTTCTCACATCGCAACAGCAGACTTCTGCTTATCCATTTTCCTGTTTTATGTCATAATATTGATCACTAAAGTTCAATTTTCACCTTTCCTTCCCCTCTCAGGCTTGAGCAAGCAGCACATACAAGTCCGCAAGCAGCCACAGGCAATGTAACGGGGAAAAAAACAGCACAAAACCCATCAAGCAGACGTTATGTACCATCACCCACAGTCACTTACAAGCCTGCTCTACACGTGCCTGTTCATTTACAGGTATTGGAGCACGGTTTTCAGACTTGGAGCTTGTGTGCAGACAGAAGCTCACCCGCTCGCAGCACGATGCAGAAAACGATCCAAGCAGAGCAGGTTTTAAAATAAAAATAGATTGCTTGTTTCACTCCTGACTGTGGAACATATTAATCAGGAGAGTCAAAATTCACAACTGTGCATCTTGACAAATTAGTTTTCACATTCATTTTGTCGAGTTAGATAAATATCTCCACAATGCTGTGTCTCTTGCAAGGCAAAGAAATTATACCTTTTAAATATACCATCAAACAAATTGCAGATATAAATATGCTACCAATTAAGAAGGTAACATAACAGGCTGTCTAATTAATGCATGCATTGGCTTTGACAACTCCGTATTTGACATTTAATCTACTGCTCTGTGCAACTTGCTTCTGCTGCTAAGGCAAGTGAAGAGAAATAATGAAAGTTTGGTAAAGGCTCATGAAATAGGCATGCGAGGGCGGGCTGGCAGTGCCATGTTTCACCATGGACACCGGTCTGCAGCAGCTCACCACAGGCTCTGGTTACGACTCATTCTCACAACCACACGCAGCTGTTTGGGTTATGTGGGGAAAACAGAATCTCCTTTCTGGCTAAGGCAACGCTTCAGAGAAACCCTCACAGCTGAGATACTTCATGGAAACGTATCTACTAGGGCACCAAGACCTACGAAAAGGGAAGTGATGGGAGGATAACAGCAAGCAAAAGGTCAAATCACCAAAAAAAAAAACAAAACTCATTAGGGCAATATTACAGACCACACTCTTTTACCCTAAGTACTTCCCATAGAGGTGAGGCACTCGTAATAATTGCTTCCCCCTAGCAACAAGAAAATCAAAGTTAACGAGATTCTTATTCCATTCCACTTTCCTCTCTACTACAGAACTTTAAATGCTAACCTTTCAGTTAACCTTTCAGATTTTGCCACAGGGCGGTGAGAGCAGGTGTGCAGAGGGGTAATGCCCAGGACAGGAATGCTGAAGCAGAACATCCCCCTCTTCAAATGCCCCAAGCAATGTAATAAAAACAGCATTTTGGCCTTAAAACTGACCCAGACAAAATGAAAAACTGTTAAAAGAAGGACAAACTGTACCAGCACACTCACACAACGTGTGCTAAGGTTCTGAGATATCAGCATCACACACATATTTTTTAACAAATTGTTAACATTTGCAGACATTTTGATTTTCTCCCTATTTTTCACTATGCAGCTGTTCACCCCAAATCTGATGACTTACATTGAACTCCTCCCGGAACAGTTTCCCTTCATCTGCTGATCGGATCCTTATTTCCTCTTCAAGATTTTCTACTGGAATAGGGAAATACTTCTTTGGGCCCGACGGAGACCTGCTGAGCAGCATCACCCTTTGCTGTTCTGTCAGTTCAAGGAAAATAAAAGTTAAAGCCCTGTTCAGAGCACACCAATAAATTAATTCAAATTGCAAATTAATTGTACATTGGAGGATGTCAAAACATACTCCTCAAACGAGACTTAAATCAGTGATAAAGCTGATTTTAAATGAAATAAGAAACCAAAGCCACAGGCCAAGTGACTTCTTCAAGATACACTCAGCTCAAGTAGAACCACTACTGGTAAAATCAATGGTTTCTGTACTCACACCAGATTACAGTGCGACCAAGTTTTGTTTAGGAAAGAAGAAGAGCACAGCAGGGACTGGGGGGACAATTTTTGGTATTTATGCGCAGGAGATACTACTGGATTACTTCACAAATAAGGCACCTGTAGCCTGGCAGACGAGCATGACTTCCAGCAGCCAGGCTTCAAAACTAAACCCTCCCAATGAGTGCATGAACCACTGATGGACAGGCACAGAGAAACTCCAGAGCAGGTTCAGCAGGGCTTGTGCACAACCGCCGGGACTGAACAGGAAGCACCCGGGGTGTATTTAGAAGCCTGACTTTCTTGATGTTTTCTTCCACGTTACTTTAACCAAGTCTTCAGTTCATATGTAGCATTGTGGATTTGACAGAAAGAACCACCGTAACTGTTCCATTTCATTACATTTTCCTCATTGTTATGGCCACAAAATTTATAAGCAAGAAACTAATGGCTCCTCCACATGTACTATGTTTGAACTTCCTGAGCCCCACCGAGCCACCAGCCCTGGGGGCTCCCTGCTCAAGGAAATACAAGCAGCACATTCAAAAAAGCCAGGGGAAAACATTTACCAGTTCCTGGGAGTACTTTATTTTAGTCCAACTGGCTTACAATACAGCCCTATCTCATCCCCTTGCTTGCCTGCTTATGTGCAGGAACAACCTGCTACTTTCACAAAGAGTTAAGGGCTTTTTATTTTATTTATTTTATTATTTTATTTTATTTTGTCTTTTAAGACAAAATATTGCAATCCTTTCTCTTAATATAATGATCACAGTGCCAGAAACTTGGATCTCAGTCAGCATCCTAATAAAACATTTCTAAAGAACCTGAAGAACATTTCAAAGAAGTATTTGCTGCATCACAACATAAAGTAAAAGTTACTTAAAACCAACACCTGGAAGTTAAGATAAATAGATACAAATAGATAGATAGATAGAGAGAGACAGAGATAGAGGAATAGATACATGTACGTATGGACCTCTTCTGCTGTTTTTGTTTTTACTATTTTCTCTTTATTAATAATCTTAGAATTTACATTATAAAATAAGAGGCAAGCATAATTAATGCTTGAATAATTGAATTCCTGATGAATGACAGAGTGTGTGCATACACACAATTCACACAGACAAGGAAAGCAAATCTCTCCTTACCTTGTTCTTCCAAGATCCCATTTGGCATCTTTTTGTCACCGGAATTCACAACAGCTTTCCGATGTCTTCTGAACCTTTAAATACACACGCCGCGTTAATCTGAGAAACTACGTTTAAAGGTAACCTGCATTTTCCCAAATCAGCCTTTACCAACCATGTAAGCCTGGAGAAGCTGTTTCTGTTCATCTTCCCGCGAGCTGCTACGGCGAGAGCCGCTAGCACCACGGCTCCCTGCCCTGCGCTGTGATGGAGGCTCCTGCCGCACCATGCGCACGCACGCTTTCGTTTCCTCATTAGATCATATCAGAACAAGACTGAACTAGTTCCGCACGCAGAGCTCCACACAGACGTACCTGAAAAAATAGCCAGCCAACAGAATGAAGATGATGAACACCAGCAGCAGGATCAGCATGGAAGTCAGCAGGTCCCTGTGTAAATTGTTCTCCTCTGTAGAGTCTGCAAAATGAAAGACAGTCAATGTGAAGCAGTACAGATGCAGACTGCCTCATCCAGCACAGGCAGAAACAGCCTGGGATATCAGAAATTGTTGGTTCTACGCAACGATCTGCTTGCACTTACTAAAAAGCATCACAAATTTATTTAATATATGCAAAGCTGGAATTAAACCCCTTTTTTTTTTTCTTCAAAGGCACACACGCACAGAGCACTCTCTATCTGTTGCTGACAGTGTCACGTATATTTTGGGGATGACTGGTTAGAAACAAATTTACTTGTAATTAAAATAAGTTTAAGTGCTGCAAGGTCCTGAACTACATTTGAAGCCCATTCAACAGGTTTCCTTGTGCAATTATCCTTGCGCACAGCAGCTGCTTCTCAACCAGCCAGAAATCATCCAGGAGTGCCACCCCTTCTTTAAACTTTATCTACTCCAAAGGCACGGTGTCTGTTTAAAACACATGCAACTTATCCAATGTGACACGCCACGATGTATGCAAATACAGGCAGGGATTTTTATACATGCTCAGAATGGAGATAAAAACAAATCTATGTTATATCCAGTATGAACTGCAAGTCTCACCCTTCTGTTAAGTGTTTTTTTTTTCAATGTATGTGGCACTTCACATTTCAGTTTCAATGTGCTTTCTGTAACCTTTTAATGCTACTGAACAATATATAACACATTAAAAACACACAAAAAAGAGCATGTTTTGTTTAAACAAACAAAACTCTCGGCCTTAGTCTTCAGCTAGCAAAATACAGCCTTGCTGCCTGTTCTCCTTCCGACCAGGCTCGTACACCCAAGTTTCAGCATCGGGGTGGGCAGATGGGGTCAGGAATTATTGCCCAAACCTTTTGCAGGTGGGCAGAGCTCTCCTTGGTCACAGCCAGATAAGATCCCTGTAGTAGCAGCCCTTGCTCGTGTTATCTGCCAGTATGGGTCTTGGGACCCCCGCTTCTCCGTCCGTACAGCAGCCTTCCTCAGCCTTCCTCATGTGCTCTTTTTGTCAACCTTCTTACCAACATATGCTCTACCAAAAAGAAGGCAGTTTTGGTTGCTGGTGGCTTTCTTTTTAAACTGTATCAACACATTCTTAATGAGTTCCTCACAATTTCTACAGTGGTCTTTGAATGTAGAGAGAGGCAGCAGTAATTCTAACACCTCCTGCATTCACACTTACCTAAACTCTTTCATTTTATTTGCAGCAAACACTTTCTGAATAGGCCACAAGCCATGACATAAAATATCATTCAATCACAAGATTACAATAATTACCTAAAACTACAAAGTGGTCCTCCTAACAACACCAGCCCTGTATCAAACGATATTTTTCCACGTCGTGGGTAATCACTGCTTCAAAACAAATGAGCCTAGTCATATTTAAGTCACGGGTGAGAGAGCAGGAGGCAAGCTTGATTAACACTGTTAAAAACAAACTCCACAAAGAGGGGAAAAATAAAATTTGGAGAGAAGAAATGTGAGGTTTTGCAAGTAGAATATTAGGGCCTGGAATAAAACCTCCTTTATAGGCATATCCACAGGGCAGACAAGGAGAGAAGCTACCTCAGTCAACATAATAGCACGAAGAAAGGCAAGGCAATAAAATGCACAAAACTTGACATTTCAGTGGTATATGAAGACAAAAGTGACAGGCATGACAAAATCGTAATCAGAAACCAGCACTTGACGGCCTTTCAGAAAATCACTATTGTAGGAAGTGTCTGGATGGAATCACATCAGGCAGAAGCAGCCTAGCAATTTCTGTGTAGCACTTCGCAATACTGAACTCGCTATAGAAACAATGATCTGGCAAATAAAGAAACAAGAAGTATGTATTTGCCTTCCACGGGCAAAATGAACCGCTTTAGCCCACTTCTGTAGTTTGGAAATTTGAGACTGAATATTTCGGATCCTCCAGGATTTGGGGGTTTTGGTAGTTCTTATAATCGGTTCTGTTTCAAGATGCCTAAGACAAAATGACAGCAAAAATTCTGAGTCACGGGGGAATTAAAATTTCCCGCAGTCCATTACACAACACAAAAGCCCCTGCCTCTACTTTTCCGAAGAGCTGACACATCCCACACCCTATTTTTAAGGGGACTTTGGAAAAGTGATTCATGAACAAGGGCCACAAACTTCTTCCAGTGCACCCCTGGAGCAGTGCAGCCTCCTGCCAGAGGACTGCCCACGTTTCTTTCAGCACAGGGCAGCCCTGCAATGCCTGGTGCAATTCTCTGCATCAAGATCTTTCCTCTCCCCCTACAAGGAGATGAGGTCAAAACCCATGAGTGGCTCTTCCTTCCTCATTTGTGGGCACATCTATTTCTGAAGCCTTGCAGTGGCACATCAGTGGCCTCACCTCTGCAGAGCCTGCACGTAAGGCATCACATGTTTTTAAAGAGTTGCATTTATTACCTGCATTTTCTTCAGTGTCCGCACTGGTGATTTTATAAACACAACCAAAAAACTGCAACAGAAAGCTGTGACAAGCCTTAGGCCATTGCAGGTTCACAAACGGAAAGATCTTTGGCCAAGATAACTCTCTATGTATTCAGTCAGATTTTAGTGGGAGACTGAAACAGAGATGTGAAATATTTCTTTAATCACTGCTGCTTCCAAAGTTGACAGCTGAAACATGAGTAAGTACATGCAGAAAAGGCAGATGTCTTCTAAAGCATCTTCTGTACCACAGCCATGCTGGGAAAAATTTCCTGCTGCTCCAACACAAAGAGAGCAGCGGCCCAAAACCGCATGGTTTTCTGTTCACAGCTACATGGAAACAATTGTCTGGAGGGAACATTTCAGAACTGCAATGAAATAGGGACTTTGAACTTGGCAAAGGATGAGTGTTGTCACCAGAAGGATGGTGACAACCCCTCGTGCTTCCCCTGCCACCCACTGAGTCTGACTCACGGGTCCTTCCCTGCTTTATTCCATGCACTGCTGCCCCAGTTGTCTTTAAGGCTTTTTCTGGAAATGCATCACCATTTCCTTCAGGGTTAGGATGTTCCTAGTTTCAGTGTGCTAGCGTTAAAAACAAAAGCAACCGCAACAAAAAAGGGAACTTACGGCAGTATCTACACAACAGCGCGTGTCCTGCTGTCCCCCTACCATACTCCCTCCACAGGTTTGCTCCTCTTCATCCCTGGATCACTTCCTTTACATGTAGGACTGGGATAGCACAGTGGCCCATTAATGTAAATGACAGCAACGCCAGTATGTAGGCAGCGCTCCCGTCAGACAGAGGATGGATGGAGAAGCTCTTGGCCACATCTCTGCTGAAGATTTCAGCTCACCTTGCATCAGATTTTGCACCCAGCTTGCCTGGTGGCCATGCAAGACCTCATGCCATAACTTAGGGGAGATGTCAGACCAAATGATCTACCTCAGGGGAGTGCTGAGTATCTTTTACATTGATCCCTCACTTACACCACTAAATCTGCTCATGTTTCAAAGAGCAATCAAGCTTCTTCACTGTTAATTGTGGCCTTTCCATGCTCCTCACAAGCCCCAAAGGGCAGATAACTCTTTCCAAATTCACCAAGAGTAACTGCAGGGAGCAGCCAAGCTTCCCACAGCGTGCAGCCCTGGCACAGAAACCCTTTCACACTACTGCTGAGCTGCAGGTACTGGGGATGCTACTCGCACTGCAGATGCACGTGTGGCACAGGCTGTCCTCGTGCTGTCATTTGGACTAATTCTGTGCTGAAGATAGACCCAAGAGACATACTTTGGGCAGGCCTTAGCACTTTTCATAGACATGGGCAGTTATGAAATCTCAGGACTGTGTGAGTAGCAAAATATTTAAATATTTTGTTGCTGCCATAAAAGCTTTTGCAAGTGCTTAACTTCAGTTTGCCTCTCAGCAGGTTTAACAGAGATTGATTTACCATAATCAAGCCTCTTGCAATTACCATGTGCTTTACAGACTCTGAAAAACCTTAAAGCTAACTCACTGCATGGAGAGCTTGCCTCCCGCCTCAGTTTCCCCAGAGCTGTGCTGCCTCCTGCAGGCTCGGCTGAACTCGTGCTGTGAGGCAGAGCAGGACAAGTGCCCCACACAGCAGGGACACCCCAAGTCCAGCCTGAGCCCCCTCAAGCTACTTTTGGATAATAAAACCCCGTAGCAGTGAGTTGCTGTACTTCACAGTGGCTACTTGCAGAGAGGAAGCAGACAGACAGTCAATAACGCGGCTTTGATAGGCATAAAAAACATACCCAAAGTGAAAAAAATAAAAAAAATCCTGAAGAAAGACTAAAGGAAACAGAAAGGTGGGGGAAACAAACCAGCATCCAAAGCCCACTTCTCTCCTCATGTTCTTCAGCAGCAAATGAAAGAATCGTGCTGGCATTTGCCATCCCGAAGACCAATTTTGCCTCTTGCCCACCGACAGGCATGGGGCATCAACCACCTCTTTAGGAAGCTCATTCCAGTGTAAACAGCTTTGAAGTCCTTTCCAAACATTTAAATTTAAGAGTTTTACTACTGCAGCTCCCAGGCTGCTTTGACATTTAAATGACATAACTAGTGTAAAATAAAACAAAACAAGAAGAAGAAGTAAAAGAATCCTGGCTATGATTAACCCTGGATAACAAATTAATATTTAAGTAATCGGGAAATATCTGAATTCAATGGACCAGCATCATCTCTAAACAGTTTGTTATATGTATTTGATAGCATAAAGTTTTATCTACCTGAAACGTATGTGCAAATCCAAATAAACAAATTTAGGCAAATCCAAATAAATAAATAGTGCTTTATATTTTATGCAGTTGAATACTGAGTAAGTCACAGTACAATTTCTCCAGTAAATGGCGTTGCAATAAAATCCAGACTATTCTGATTGTATTAAATGGGAATTTCATGGTAGCAATTTCATGGTACTCCTGCAGGAAGCAAAATGGCAGCAGTGCTGAAAAATTGAGTAATACTCAAAAACATCCTATCTTTTTGGATCATTCATCAAATCTGCATGCAAAATGACAACTCTTCTCAGTTATTTCTGTACTTTTTAAAAGAGTTTTCTCAATACTTTAATCAGAGATATTTATTTATTTTTAATATTTTATTAGCTCAGTAGCTATTAAAAGTATTAGATAATCCTAGTATCTTGGAACCCTCTATGCAGCAATCTACTTGCAGTGTGCATGTTTTGTTTATCAGACAGAACTCTGCTTCTCACAGCAAAGTAATAAAGGCTTTGAAATTTCTAAAAAAAAAAGTTTAGTTGTACTAATAATTTCTAACTCGTCTCACTGAAATTAAGATTTAATTAAAATATGGAAGGTAAGATTACTCTTACCCACATCATCATGCTCATATTCAACACAATTTTGAATTAAGTTGTGAAGGTGAACAGCATCTTTGGGGAAGTCCTTTTTTGTTTTAAGTAATTTTATTTAAATGTTTTAGGTATTGAAACAACTAACAAGGTTACTTCTCAATTCCCATATTCCTACAAATATATATTACATATTCAGACAAATATTAAAAACTTGTTTTTCTAAAGCTCCAGGTGCTATACAAGAGGCAGGGCAAAGACAACTATTTGACAGTATTTCAACAGAGCTATTTATTAGCATCTTGTACTTAGCTTCATTTTTATTTATATTCACATTTTACTTAATTTGAAAGACCTAAGCAAAACAAGGGAAAGCAGCACACCGCCGGACCTCTGCTGCCCTGAAGTCTTACACCTTGCTGAACACAAATGCCTAAGACCTGAGTTGCTACAAATACAGACCAAAATGATGAACGTGGGATCCAAAGCCCGCTGGTGCCCTGTGAGTTTTTTGACAACCTGAAGAACCAGCTCTGAAGTGCAAACAACAGAATTTATTTCCAATGCTGCTCGACTGAATGTCAAGTGGCATTAACACCACAACAAACAACTGACCCAAGCCAGCCCTGCTATTGGCTTTGTCCCTTGCAGCTGGATGAGAAAAGGCCGTGCTGCCACGGATCAGGAGCTCAGCCCCCACGCAGACCCGCCAGGCCATGGGCACTGCCAGCAGCTGCGCCTGGCAGGTGACTCTTGCTTGGCTTTCCATCCATAGGGGTGTGAAGTTCACAGGCAGATTAAAAAGAAAAAGAAAACAGCAAAAACACACCCTTCTATAAAAACTGGATGACAACAACAGCGACCTGAAAAGTTACTGAGATTTTAGCAGAGTGTTCATATGGAACACAATCAGCTTTGTTTTCCTTCAGCCAAGGCCACATGGAAGCTATTCATTCCAAAATCCATCTCCGACGTGAGCACAGCGCCATGCACGGCCACTGCCTAAACCAATAAATATGCACTGTCAAACTGCCAATGCCCAGCAGCAGCCACACAGGCATTTGAAGACACCTAGCTAGCTTATGAAGGATAAGGACAACGTGCAGCTCAGATTTGCCATTCACTCATAGAACATAATAGCAGAATCAATGGCCTTTAACAAATAAAATAAAATAAAACAAAACAAAACAAAACAGACTTGAACTAGCCCCTCTACAGGACTGTGCTGTGTTAGGCCAGTTGCAGGAGGTCCTGAAGCAAGAGGAAGAAATGTCAAAGAAAGAAGGAAATGAGGAGAAATAGGAGATGCTGTGGTGGATCAGAGAGTAGAAGATTGCTCTCTGGTCTTCGAAAAAAAAAATGTTTTATTTTTCACCTGACCTCACCTGATGCAGGATACCTGCACTATTATCCACCTCCAGCTCTGCCTTAGATAGCTCACATCACTGAAAAGGCAACAAAAATATTGTAGTTCCTCCTGCTGTTCTCTCTGCTGTTTAAGCAACTCTGCCTCTATTTCAAAATATCAGTGTGCAAGTTGTGTATTTCCCACACGTGGGAAAGAGAAAGTAGTTACAACACCAATAAAAGAGAGGTCAAACACAGATGTCATCAGGCAAGATTAGAACATTATAGAGAAATATTCAGGATGTCACTGCAGGGACCTCACCTGAAGTCCTTTTCCCTCCCTATTCCCACCCCTGCCAATTAAATGATGGCCTTACTTGTCGTTGTGGTGGGCTTGGGTAATTCAGTTCCATTCGGTGGTAAAGCCTGCACGAACAGAAAGCTAACACAGAGTAGCAGGAACGAACAGGGATGTTCCATCCTGGATCTGAAAGACAAGAAAAGCGCAAGATAAATTTTTGGGTCAAATTGCTATTACCTTTTTCCGCTCTTCAGAACAAAATTAAAGAAAAAGCAATGCTTACTTTACACAAGGGAAGTTTTAAAACTTGTTGCCTTCTCACTTAATTTTCTTTGTTGATGCAAAGGGGAAGGAAATGCAACTTGTCGGCATTAAGAATTCATTACAAATGCTTTAAGTGCAAGAACAGGAAGACAGCATTCAGCCATCATTCAAAGATGATTACAGAAATCAGGGCAGAAAAGCTGTTCTGTGTCAGCAACACACAGCAGCTGAGGACATGGAGGCAAGGAATCTGGAAATCATTTCCAAAATACAGAAGTACCAGTAACTGGCATCGTGAGAGTAAACAGGGCAGAAATTGGGCATGGAGGTTTGATGGATCCTGTCCTCCTTGCAGGTATCACACCTTTTGGGGCTGTGAGCTACCTTTCTATGTTTTCTTACGTTACCTTCATTCCCCAAACACACGCACGCAGAGCACCATGATGTATTTTTTTGGAGAACACACGTGCCAGGGTGAGTCGGCAGCTTGGGGCAGACAACCCAGAAGCACTCCAGTCCCTCAAAACTGAGGTACATATTTATAATGGAAAAAAAAAAATTAATCTTGTTACTTTTTCTGAGCATTTATCTAGTCCCTAATAGTCGGGTTAATTACAACAGGCTGCCGCCCCAGGCAGCAGGCAGTCTTGTTGGATTTTCAAGTGTCATCTTTTGCAAAAACGCTGCACCCCAGCACTGTGGGCACGCGCTGGCTTGCACAAATGGCAGAACACGGCCAGATGGTGGGTCTGTGTCCATGGCTGAAATTGTAACAGCACTACGGCATGACAAAGCTCCCCGATGTTATCAGCATAAATATTTAATAGCACAATTTACACAGGATATTATATAGTAGCGCTTAACCCACTAAAAAAAAACACCCAAAACCAAACAAAAAACAACCAACAAAAACGCCGGTAGACATGAGAATAACCACGATGAAAAACCTCCATACAGGTCATACATACATACAGACAGACATACAGACATCTCGCATCTGTTCTCTTCAATGTGATAAAGCGTAGCATGATTACACATTTGATGCCCCCAAATTTATCAGAAACAAACGCACCTACAAGGTTTATGCAAATTCTGGGATCTAATTTTTATCTGAAGCCATGATTAAGTGCTTCGTATTCTTGCTTGCCAAAGGATGGATGAAAAATTATAGCAAATGTTGGGGGCAGGTGCAAGAGCCTGAGCTCAGTACGATCAAGTTCTGCAAAGCACCAAGTGCTTGTCTTCAGACATGGGTGGATAGGGAGTAAGCAAGTTGAATAAAATGCATTAAAATACTGTGAATTTTACTGTGTATGTATATTTATCTGCTTCATATGCTGAAACGCATGCAGTTAACTACAGGACCTCAACTACAGCATTTTCTGAAACCAAAAAACCCAACCCCTGTAGACAGAGCAACGCTTTCCTTTCTCAAGGAGGTGCAGTGTCATGATAATCTGATAAAGAAAATAAAAAATAGAACAACTCGTCTCCAGAAAGAGCAGGCAGGCAGCAAGGCAGCGCTGAACAGGAAAGGACAACCGTGTACACTAAAGAAGCCTCTTGCTGATAAGATCAGAAAGGAAGACAGCGAGGTGTGAGGTGCGCGCTGTTTGTTATTATACAACTTTCACAGGGCTCAAGGCCACCTTCCTTCTGCAAGACCACTGCTGCCTGCCTGCAAAAAGCCACAGCAGCTGCTTCAGGAACTGCATGAGGATGTCATGCATTTTGCCTGCTTGTATCCCACGACATCCAGTCCTTATTTCATGGCTATTTGTGGGTAACTAGCTGAGGCACTTCAGCTTTGACTCTACAGAATCCTATTTTTTGTAGTAGAGGTTATTAGCTATTCCTGATTAACTAAAGCCTTAAAATGATGAAACCTGTTAGAGCCTGCTGCTACAATCACAGTTCTCAAAGTCTGCATTGTAATAGAAAAATGCTTCCATGTCCAGCAGAGAACCTGACAGCATGACCAAAAACGTCACTGTGAAACTGCACAGCGAGCTCCAATCCTGCCCGGGAGGCATGGCATGTAAAGCCCAAATGCAATCCTGGTGTAGGAATCTGTGGAATATGCAAAAAAATCCCCTGCCCAGCATTTGTCATCGCCACTGGTCCTTGGGTGGCCCAGGGACACGCCACAGTGGATGGCTCAGCCCCCAAACGTGAGGAAATGGCATTGTTGGCAGGGATTACTGCACTAGGACACATTTACACATTTAATTTCTGTCTTGGCCACACAACTGAATCCTCTTCTGACCTGACAGTTTTTAAAATTAATTATTCGATTGTGGTTTTCCAAAATCGCTTAAAAAAGAAGCACACCTATCCAGCAGGGATGCCTGTTTATGAAACTCTGGGAAACCCGCTTGAGAAATTAGCGCAGAATAAATGAAGCGCTCACTTAATGTCAGGGTAGTGTGAGTACAGAATAGAGAACTTACTTCATAACTCATATCTAAGGATTTAATAATACCAAAAATAGCGAATACATGGAAATAGGATAGTGGGAAGCCCTAAATGAAAAATTCAAGAAGTTTGATAAAAGCTGAATGTTTTGATCTGCTTTAAAAATTAGGAACTTTAGAAAAAATAAATACCTTAGGTATCTCTCTTTTTTTTTTTTTTTTTTTTTTTTTAATTCCTGTAATTCAGTATTGCTCAGAGAATTAGGATATCCTAAAATCCAGAGGATAAGGAAAGAGCTTGTGATAGTTTGTCTGCATCTGAGATAAAGGTTAGCTCAAAACTGAAAGGCACGTCTGACTTCCAACAACTGATCAAGCTGCCCTCCTGCAGTGTGCACTGGGAAAAAAGAAAAAAGATAAATGCCTCTAGATGTATGAAAATATAAATATATACATATATACATCTACACGCTATCTATCTGTCATACACACAAAGGTCCTCATCTGGGCAATGCAGCGGTGTAGATGAGCCTGGCAAACTGCGTGAGCTGATGGAGCAGAGTCCTATCTCTTTCTGTAATGACACCTGGAAGCCAAAAACACAATGAAAGACTGCAGTAAGAAACTAAAATTAGTATCCTGAGCTACTCGGAATGACTTGAATTTGTCTTTCCAACCTCCGCTCTTTGTGACTGAGTTCATTTTTCAAAGTGCCAGACGAGCCGATCGTGCGAGCGCATCCCGTGCAGCTCAGCCAGCAAGAAACTCTGCCAGGGATCACTCTACGAAGGAGACATTCCTAAAAATCAGCTGCACAGGCTGCTGCACAGCCATTTCTTAGAGGTGAGTTATAAAAACACTGCGATACTGCCATTAAAACCTATTTGTTTTAAAATGGGACTGCCTACAGCACACTCACTTCCATTTTTTTTGACATATAAATACAGATTTTTGCTACTGGCCTCTTCAGGAATAGAAGCAGAATGTAAGGGATAAATACTTAACATTTAAAATCCTATATAATTTAATAGAACTGCTCGCAAAATTGTGTCTGACAATAATAATTCCCGATGTGTATAGACTACGTGCAATAAAGGGCTTTTAAAAGAGATGGAAATAATCAGATTAAAGACTACAAATTAGAATAACCATTTACACGTAAGAGATCGAGTGAGGCAAAGTACCAATTAACCGAATAAAATGAATTTTCATTTGGAATAATGAAGCTTGATAGACTGTCTTACTCGCTTAGTCACTTCGTCCCTAATTCACACAGACAAACTATTACATTTGTTTTCACTTTCAGGCGAGGGAAGGTCAGCATATGTAGCACAGAGTTTGTGCCTGGCAAAAATTTACAGCGGACAGCTGAGAAATGCAAATTTCTGCTCTGACAAAGGCTAGTTTGGTAGGTAGTCACACTATCTGTAGATGGACTATAACACAGCTTACAAGAGTTCATTGAGAAAACATGTTATCTGTTAGAAAAAAAAAATACATTTTAAAGATAAACATCTTATTACAGACCAAAATCAATATTTCTGCAGGTTTTTTTTTTTTTTTAAATTCCACTGACCATGTAGAGCCAGTCCTACCTATCTTTCTCAACATCACAAGCAAGTCTCCAACCCTACCATGGCTAGCAGTAGTTCAAATCCATTTCAATTAGTAATGCTGAGCTCTCCAGTGAATATAAATCACCGGTTGTCACTAGCAGATTAAGCACTACATTAGCAGGTCTGCTCCGCGAAGGATTAAATGACAGTGTTTGCAGTGGGGTTGACATGCCACCATTAAAAAGTGACACTTGCCGCATTAAAAATGGCGAGAAATTTTTCAATCAAACAGACTTTACAAATACATCAAGGTTCATGAGGCAGTTGTACGGAGTATTATAGCTTTTTTTTTTTTTTTTTTTTAAATTTTATGTGCTTGACTTTTTGGCGCTGCTACTTACTGGGATTAGAATCAGAGCAATTATGGAGATGTGCCATAAATCACAGCAAAAAGATAATTGCTTTAGAAGTGTTTCAAACCAGGAACATATTGAACTTTGGCTGTAGCCTTAATTTTTGGAAAACTCTCCATATTCAGGTAATGTATGCCTTATCTGAAGGGACACTTCTTTTTCATGCTGTGCTCAGTGGCTCTCAATGAAGTAATAAAAAGGCTGTGAAGGCTTTAGGGATGCCATATTTAAAATTACACAGGTGAGACTTAGAACTCTCAGTTTCCACATCACAGAAATCCAAAATTAGGAAAACAGTACACAAGAGCAAGCCAACAATAACAGTGAAGGAAGGACAACTTCAGAGAAATTAGAATTGTTTTCAAATTCAAAACTATGCTTCCATGCTGAAGTAAACAAAGCTTAGGACAATTACTGCATTTTCTTTCTACATAGGTACATAAATTTGCATACACTTTAAAGAACTCTTTTCACTGCTTTTGCAGTTGTCTGATCAGCTCTTTCAGTAACTCTCTCAGCAGGTGCTTTTCTGAAGTGCACATTCGCAATCTCCATCAGCTAGCACTGAGAGTGGGCTAAGGTTCAAAAGACGTTTAGATGTAGAGCTTAGGGAT
Organism: Anas acuta; assembly: GCF_963932015.1. NCBI lineage: Eukaryota > Metazoa > Chordata > Aves > Anseriformes > Anatidae > Anas > Anas acuta. The sequence continues at coordinate 35,995,246 of NC_088985.1, read as the reverse complement.
ATGGTTTAGTGGGGACTGTTAGTGTTAGGTTAGAGGTTGGACTCGATGATCTTGAGGTCTCTTCCAACCTAGAAATTCTGTGAAGGTAAGTAGGTCCACACTTAATGAAGTACACTTAACCAGGATGAAGTCAGCAAGCAAATTATAGTTAATAAAATAGTTTGCCATATGATCGCAGAATGATTTAGGGTGGAAGAGACCTCCAAGATCACCTACTCCAATGACTAACAAAAATATTTGTAGATGCAATGCTTTTCCTTCTAGTTGTGATGAGTATTATTATTATTAAGCATGTATTTCTCTCAAACCTGGACTGCTACAACCAGGAGCTCTAGCACCACAAAATATCCAGGGTTGGAAGGGACCCACAAGGATCACTGAGTCCAACCCCTGGTTCCACAAAGGACTACCTAAAAATGACACCATATGTCTATTGTTCCAAGCGCAATGCACAAGGACACCACCTCAAAACTTTCATACCTAGTATATACAGAAAACTGCTTCAATACCCCTGAAAACACAAAAATTAAATTACTGCTGTTCCTTCCATTATAAAAAAACCTCACACCTATGTTAACTAAAAATCCCCAAATAACATTTTTAAAAAGATTTGCACCCATTAACACCCACAAACTGAGTTTTTAATCACAAAGGAGTAAGTTAAAATAACTCCAATCTGAGGCTAAGTGTAAAGCCCCATGGTTTCAATGTAATTAAGGAAATGAATCATTTTTTATAGAGGTGCTCACACAACTGCAAGATTCTAAATATAACCATGATAGCTGCAAAAGCACTGAATAACACAGCTGAGTGAGAAGGGCCCTCTTCTGGCAGATCACCTCGGCTGGACCTATACCACTCGTGATGTCTGTCTGAAGAGTGCTTCTGAACCTCCAGCGATGCTCTTCAGCACCCCTCAGCAATGTGTCTCAGTCCTCCACTTGTCTGGGTTCTCTTGTTTTGCTGTCTGTATGCTCCCCCCACCCCATGAAGAGCCATCCCATCATTCCCATTTGAGCTTCCTATGCCCAGGTCCCTTTGATCATATCTTCAGTAAACGATTAATTCTTTCAGCCTCTTTGAATAAGTCTCTTCTAAACCCGGGTGATTCTCATCCTCTGACCTTTCCCAGCCCAGATCTTTCCCCAGGTGCTCGCAGGGCATGAGGAAGGCCTCACCAGTCCAAATGCAAAGGACACGATCCGTTCACGGTCTCAAAGGTTGGCACACTGCACGCATCGTGGCACGGGACGGATCAGACAGGGCCCTGCACAGCACTTCCCCAGCTCGTCCTGTACCACTCGTTGCTCCTGCTTCAGCCTTCTGCACCTGCTCTGCATCTGCATGCTGTCCTCTCCACAATGGTTCCCTAATTACTCAAGGCTGCTTTGAATGCCATTAATATAACACTTCCCATGCAAGCCAAGCCATTAGCAGACACAATACATAACACCACACAGGGGACTGTGAAGGCCACACACCTGCACTCCTCAGGGCAGGGTTTTTCCAATTAATCGCTGCTCTGAAGGCCTGGGTTTCATCGCATCCATCTTTCCCCAAATTGCTTCCCAGACAGCATCCTCGGAGATGGGGTCAGGACCTCAGGGCAGCATCTGTGGCTGCTCCATGTGGGGCACGTCACACTGCCACAGGAACACGCCTGATCCGACAGGGCATGCCATGTCACCTCCTGCACATCTTTCCAACTGCTTCCTGGGATATTTAATTATTTTGGTGTTTGTCCTGGAAATGAAGGTAAGCTGACCAGTCTGTGAAACCTCCAGCTCCCCCTCACCTCCTTCCCAAAGTGGGCTCATACGGTATCTTCTGCCAGTCTGAGCAGTGCCTGCTGGCCCTCACCAGCTCCCAAACACGGCCCCTGTGAGGCTGCTTGGTCTGGGTTGGAGACACCAAGCCCTTTGGGACGCCGTTTGTCCTGGCCCCACCACAGACCGCAATACAGCACCAGCACTGGATGGCCCAGGTGGCCTGGTCCCTGCTCCAGGTAGGGCAGGAGCCTCACAAGCAGCACTGAGCATCCATGGCCCGAGGAGATGCTCTTGCAGACCTTTTTTCACCTATCTATTCACACGTGGGACCCCTGAAGGGCTGCTTTGTTCAGCGACACCTAAGGCAAATCGATCCCAGTCATCTCGTTAGGATACAGTGTGTAAAGGAGGGGAACAAATTCAGCTCTGCAAAAACAGAAGTCTCGTCAGCAAGCAAAAACTTCACAAGAAGTTGGTTCTTTTTTCAGCCACAGGGACAGGTGCTCCTCCTCCTGGCTTAGCTGGAATTCACAGCCCTTCCCTCAAACAGCAAGCACAGTTCAGCAGAGAGATGCTCATTACAGAGGTAATCTGGACCCCAAATACCAGATCTGAGCCAGCCCAAGCGTCCACCACGCTACAGCTTCAGCCAGCAGGGAGGAGGCAGAGACTGAACCCGAAACACCAGACCCTCACTGACATTGCTGTGCCCACCTGCCCCTCACCTTGCCTGGCATCACTCCAGCCGCCACACACAGCCTCGAGCCTGCTCCCAGGAGAGGCACAAAGGCTGCTGGAGACGTGTTTTCTGAGCTAAGATAGCTGGAAGTCTGCCGTATTTACGTCTGCAGTGCTCCTGCAGGCTCACCAGGTAATTCTGTAAGGTGAAGCTCCGTGATATCCCATTTTTTTCAGAAAGAACAAACCATTTCCAGCTTTTTGCAGTTTTCCTGCTTCTACCTCTTGAACTGATTCCCTCGTTTCCTGACCACTTTCACCATTTCCTTTTGGCGACACCCCTGGTTGAGGCAGTGGTTTCTGCAGTGCAGGTCTGTGTGCCTGACAAAATCTACACTGAACTTGTAGAGAAATGCCTTACGGAGAGCAAGTCCTGCTGCTGCTGGGGGCAGAATTTAGGAAACAGTTAACAGAGCACCTCACATCGCATTATCAACATCCTGAGCCAGTCCCACAGTTTTACATGCAGAAAAGCTTACCACCACTGCAGAGCCAGCCCTCCCTTTTCCGACAGTCCCTCGTGTGAGAGAGCATTGTATCAGCATTTTGATGAACATTTGAATAACCTCAGCTTTTGGAGCACACAAAGAAGAGCAAACCTACTCAAAGGGTGTAGGAGGAAAGGCCTCAGCTCATTTTTAGCAGAGGAGGTTTATAAATTGCTGAGTTATTACTTTCAACCTCAGCTCACCCCATTGATCCCTTTGCTACCGGGAACCACTAGAAATTCTCCATCAGGGGCCAAATCCTAAGAGACCAGTTCAAGTGTTGTGACAGATGCTCAGCATGGAAGAAATTACCTCCAGATAACGAGTTACAAAGTGAAAAGCCTGGGTAAAGCCATGCGAGGAGCAGCTGGTGCTGCACAGCACACGGCCTGCCTCACAAGGCACAAAACCTGCATTTTTTGGTCACCAGCGCCACGGGCACACAGCCTCAGCCCAGCTGTGGTCCCCTGGGTGATGCTCACAGCAGAGCTGGTGTTAGGGGATGGCCCCCACCCCAGGGCAGGATCCAGCCACAAAATTCTGAGTTGAGATGAAAGCACAAGTAGTTATTATGGTGAAAAAGGAAGGAAAAACATTGAATTATTTTATAAGCAGATGTCTACCATTCGGTCTACACCACAGCCATTTTACAGCCCTATTTCATATCCAAACGTGTCTCCTGCTGCATAAATATTCATTATCTGTCCTTCTTGGTCTAATTTTAGTTAAATAAAGATCTCTGCAGCAAGGCTGTATTTTGAATTATTTACCATCTCACCTACAAGCTCACCAAAGGAGTAAGTTCACAAAGACAGAAACATGGAGAAAGAAAAGAGCTTTATCCGTCAGACCGGGCTTTTCAGGGCACCAAGCAATTAACATTGGCCAACAAAGAAGTTGCAGGGCTTCTGTATAAAATCTTACAGGAACTAACACTGCAGGACAAACATCTTGACTCATTTTAAACTCTCATTAATATCTTTGATAATACTAAGCAATTGCTGCCCACACCCTACATTCATTACACTTTACTGAATACGCATGCAAAACCTTTACAATGAGCAAAAAAAAATTTGCATTTACATTTTTGCAAGTTCCAGTATCACTTTTTTTTTTTCCCCCAATAGGCTTGTACAGGAGATTGAAGTAACAAATTAGGGTCACCTTTCCCCATGCGTTGTCAGCAAATCAATTTGCGACGCCTTTCAGACAGAGTTCATCCATAAATTAGGCAGTCTGCAATTGATTCACAGGAGAAACCCTAGAGCAGCAGAGTGAAACACCAATAAAATTTTACAATTAACTTGAGAAGTTGCCTTTTGTTCCATCCCAGTGGTCCTTTTATTTTTCAGATGCAGAAAACATATCATCATACAGATGCTCCCTTGTAATAGATCTATATGAATATTTAAAATCGGTTCTTGAGAACTAAAGCTAATTACATACGATGGAAAATACATACAGGAGAATTATGTGCCACACAATGGCCAGATTAAATGCTTGTGTTTCAGTGGCAAAGTATTTCATTTGGGAGGGAACGAGGGGAGGAAGGGAAAAACAGCAGCACGATGTATGGGCTGTCTGCACACTCAGACGAACCAGAAAAGGAGAACATGACGTCTCGATATTTGAGAACTCACTCATAGCACATCAAGAAAGATGCTACCCAAAAAGTTATATAGTAGTTTTGTGACTTAAATCACAAAGCACCATCACAAATCACACTGCTAACTGCTTGGGTTAAAACAAGCCTCCCAGGCTCTGACAACTTTCTTCGCATGCAGAAACCTTTCTATAACCGTGCTTAACCCCGTTCTGAACTCCTATTAAAATGTGATAACTCTACAACCTGGTGAATGCAGACCTGGAAATGCAGGAAGGATGCAGCCACCCCGGCACCCAGTCTGGCATCCCGGTAACTGGGAACCCCAGCAGGGCTGGGATAGGGCTGGAAACCCAAACACTGGCAACAACACAAGCCAGAACCGTCCCAAAAACATGGGAGCAGCAAGAACAATGTTGTTTTGGGGGATTAAAGCTGCAGCAACAGGAATTCCTGCAACCCAGACTGGCACAACACGGCCGGGGACCGCACTTGCAGGACTCGACCCCGCAGCTGCCCACAGCTGCTTGTGGAGCCTCTGCTACGGCACAAAAGCATTCCCACTGACCAGCAATTCTCTCTGGCAAAAATGTGTAAGGAACCATTACAAAACCAAGGAAGCGAGCCAAGCCAGATGCTGAACTCATGCCCTGGATAAATCTTTTGTGCCACCTGCTCTGGAATGGCTCCGTACGGCGAGGCAGTGCCCTGCGAAACGTGCCGAGATTCACTCGGGGTAACAGCTGTGTGTGCACGTAGGGGCTGGCTGGGCACGCACCAAAACCTGCTCCTTGGGTATTTATTGCAGGGACACAGCTGCAGCGGGGACAGACAGCAGCTCCGGGGTCCTGCAGCTCCCCGGCACCGAAAGCCACAGCCATAGCTGGGCAGCTATTGCACGGATACTGCAGCAGCTGGTGGCAGGGGGCTGTATTTCTCTCCTCCTGCAACAGTCACTAAGTTAGCAGATAAATTTAGCTACATAAAGTAAATATATGACAAAAAGCAGCAGCTTTAATTCAAAATCAGGCCTTGGGACATGAAACGCATCTGATTTTCTCATGCATTATTAAGTCACACGCCTACTAATAGGCCATTTCTCTCAAAAAAAAGGATCATTACCAATGCAAATATCTAGGGATGCTGAAGTTCTTCACAGCCTGGAGCCTCCAAAAAATAAACAGAAAGTTCTTTACAGCCCATGGTCTCAAAAAATAAACAGAAGCCATGCATTTACTACTAAGATTAAGCTAGCAAGCCTCTGAGTTACTGGAATGTAAAACCCAGGCCGGCAGCCTGTGCTGCACCCCAGGATGCAGGCATGTATTTCAGGGCAGATTAGGCTTTCTTGGGCAGGAAGGGGCAGGGAGGAGATTTCCCTTTGCTCAAGTTTTAAAAAAAAAAAAAAAAGAAAGAAAGAAAAAGCATTAGTATCATAAAAGAGGAATGAGAAATAAAAAGTTAACCCTGAGAGGAAAAGCGCTGATGCAGGCTGGAAAAGCCCCCAAGGCCAGCAGCGAGCAGCCCGGTGACACTGGTGCTGTGCAGCAACTTCCCATCACAAACACCGATGCTGGGCTGTGAGGGTGACCCGCCACCGAAACAGCCTGCATGGGAATGCAGCAAATTTTCCATCGCTTCAGCTCCAATCAGCACCAGACTGCCGAAATGTGCATAAACAAGAAATAAGGAAGCAGCACGGCCTGAGGTGCAGCAGTGACCACGGCAGACAGACAGACAGACACGTGCTGTGCCAGCATTGGGACCCCAGCTCATTGCCTGCAAATAAGTCTGGCCCCAGCCAGCTCACCAAGTCCTATGGATGTCCTGTTACTAGAGCTTATGGCTGGCTTTTCGGGATCACAGCCATGAATAGCATCAGACAAGAAAGGCCTTAAAACTTTTATTTCCTTTAAACTTGCTTTTTAAAGGAAAGAAAAAAGCAAACCCACTAAGACAACAAGAAAACCAAACGTATTCCAGCGAAGTGCTTCAAAATCTCCGCACACAGACTGCATCTCTTTATATTAACACGAATCATTGCACTCAAAATTCTTTTTTTTTTTTTTAATGTCCTGTTACATCTTTTAAACTTCTATCAATCACTTCAAAGAAAAGAACGATCAGCAAAACAAACAAACCAACAAAACCCACCACTCACCTGATCTCAAAAAAATGTATTTTTTTTTCTTTTTGAATTGATGTCAGAAAAAGGAGGAATGAGAACCCGAGGCAAAAAGTACTTCTGTTTCTGTGGCTGACCCAGGATTACAGCTCGACATGTCTATAAAAGTCACTGGGACAGGACAGCCGACCCCCAGACGTACAAATTACGAGGCTCCCCATGAAGGTCGCCCCGAACAGAAGCCGGCAGGGTGGCGTTGTGCAACCTGCCAGAGGTGGTGTTGTAACCTTGTTCCTCCTGCACAGCACCCGGTACACACAGCACGCTGCCTTCCCTCTCTCCTTGTCCATGAGGAGAAACGTGTAATGGAAACAAGAAATAGATACCTGAGAGAAGGTGAAGATTTGGGGCCTGCATTGATTAGGCACTCTTCAGCACGAACTGCGCAATACGTACAGTAAGCGTTAAAAAAATCTTTACGTTAAGCTTGGGAAAAAGGAGAAATCTTTACAAAGCTAAAGGCATTATTTGACGGAGCACTGTGTGCATTGTTAAGCTTAAAAATTAAGCTGTAAATTAGCATACACTTTGAAACGATGCTAGGTACCGCATGGCAAATGAAGACCATTTCAGATAAAGCTGGTTCTGAAATCAGAGACACGGAGACTTGAAGTAAAACCCACCGAGGAAGGCAACAATCTGTGGTGGTTCCACTGACAGCAGACACCGAGCTGCCTGAACTGCCAGCAGCTGCACTGCCAGAGGTGCCCTTCACACGTGCCTTCCTTACCTCCCCTTCATCGTCCTTGTCTCAGTTTTACAGCCCTACAAAGGGATGGATTCATGTCAGTTCCTGGAGGCAACGACACTCGTACTGTAAAGTGAGGCTCTTGACATGCTGTAAAAGACTAATGGGCACTTCAAATTGGGGCTGGAAGCGGCAACTTTCCTCCACAATTACGATTACGGTGGACTGGGGGATCTCTGGGGTGGGCACAAACAGCACAGCCAGCTCTCAGACCTCCCCAGCCTGCTCACCTTCCCGGTTAACATGAATTTTACCATGAGAAATCAGAGCCTCAGCTTGAAGGTGCTCCGATCGTACAGTAAGAACTTACATGTGGGTCAAACCAACCCAACCCAACCCAACCCAAGCCATTTCACCCACTCCTTCTTTCTTAGTATTTGGGCAACAATTTGGCACTGTGTGCATACGCTATCTACATAGAAATACAGTACGTAAGAATGGTAAAACTTCCAATACACAAGGAGGAATGCAAAACAGCCCGAGGAACAGGTTAAAAGGTCATCAGGAGGTTTAACAGACAAAGAAATCCCTGCTGGAACTGTGCCCCCCGCTCCCCTCCATGTTACCTGCTCGGGGCCAGGAGCCCTTGGCCTCCATGCGCCCGCGCTGCCGCCCGGCTCCTCTTCCTCTCTCCCATCCACTTACCCAACTGCACGTGAGTTGCACTCTCTGTATCTCCAGCCTGATGAAGCAACACTCTTCTGATAAACACGTCTTACAGTCTCACGCATTTTTTGCTACTCTAATGAAGGAAGTACCTCAAAACAAAAGCGAAGGTTGCTGACCTGTTTTTGGTCTCGTTTGCTGCTGACCACACTGCTCCTTCGGCCAACCAGCAGATGTTACGACGCTGTTCAGAAGCTGCTAACATACCGCAATCTTGCCCTTTTTAATTTAAGGAAAACCCACAACACTTTCTAGTTGCTGTTGGTACAGGGAGGACAGGCACCCAGGGGTCGTGTGGCTCCCAGAAGCTGCCGGCACAACATCTCCTTGAGCCGTCTGACACCAGCACACTGACCCAAACCCCTCAACTTCCACATAAAAAACCCTAATGAGGAAGCTGCTTTTTCACATCTGCTCTGGACAGAGGTAGAGCAGTCCTCTCCAAAGACTAGGTTGACAAAGGCAGCAAAGTGTTAGCGTTTTCATCCCAGGTTGGCTAGGAATGATGGGCTACCCCCGATGCTGCAAGTCCACGCCTAACAATGTCCTGCCCATCAGCAGCACCCGGACACACACTGCCTCACGTAAGAAAACTGAGTACTTTAAACTTTGTTAAGTCAAAAAATTATTTACATTCTCATTTGTGTATTAAAATACACTGGCAAATGCAAAAGTAAGTCCATTTCTCTTTCATAATTAATCTGCCCCTAAAGCTCCTCATTTCAGACAGAAAGGTTAAGACTGCAGCCTTTAGGCGCCAAGAGCCCCACAGATAATTCTCTCAGCTTTTTCTGTCTAATGTCAGCTGGATCTAATTTTTTCTTTGGAATGAAAACGTAAATTTCATTACTGGAACATTATTAAACTTTTCATTTCTTAACCTCTCCTGAAGAGTGATAATTCACTCTCAAAACACAGACAATTTCCATCTAAGCCAGTAATTAATCAGGAACAAAGCAGAGCAGTACAACACAAGCTATATAATGTGCTATACAGGCTATAGAGGGTTGTGACTCCTCGTACCTGTGAGCAGCTCTCAGTGCCTGCACTAGTGCACAACCTCAAGTTTGTGATTTCTTATGCAAGTCAAGAAAGCTTGCCTTAAATAAGGGCTCTCGACTGCATTGATTTTCCTTTTTCTCCTTCAGGTGACATGACAAAATGTATGTCCCCAGTTATACATCTCCACTAACCCATGGCAGAATGTCTTGTGACAATGTTTCTGCACTGCTCCTCTCTACACAGTTCAGTCTTAAAGGTGAAAAAGTTATCCTGTTTCTGTGATATCTCACTTCTTCCTTCGTGTCTGAAAAACTCTTCACAGCCAGTACAATTTGCTGAAATTATGATTTCATAGAGTGTTCGTGTGCACGTGTATTTGATGCTCAGCATCGTGCAGCCCTGTGCTGTGCACAGATGGTTCTGCACGCTCAGGGAAGGAGCCGCCAGGTGAGCTCAAGGAGCTGGGTAGGGCTGAGAGCACACACGTACGTGCAAGTCTGCCCGTTCGTTTCCTCATGCTGGAAGCCTGGCACCCCTCAGTGCGTTCATTTAAACCTGGATGCTATCATCCATCCTTAATGAAGGAGATAAAACACCCAGGAGTCCTTTCCTGCTCTACCAGGACACTTGGAGCTGGTGGGCTGGGGACACCTTGGCTGGAGTCACCCAGGAACGAGTTCCACAGCCGACACGGCAATTCTCTGTACCGCAGCTTTGCAGAAGGAGCAAGGCATTTGCAGACACACCGATCACCCTCTTCCGCCTCCTTTCCAGCCCCCACTACCCCTTGTTTGCCGCGACTTCCCCAAAGCACTGCAGAGAAAAACCACAAGGCAGCGGCTGGAGAGGTCGGCAGGGAACAGAGCCTGGCAGGCAGCACCCCACGGGTTAAATTGGAGGAAAACCAAACTACCTTACCGCACAGCTCCAAACCAAAGTGCTGAGCTGCGGGGGCTTCTCCTGAGAGCACACAACTATCTGAGCACATACATTTTTCAGGGAGTTTCAAGAAGTTCAGGAGACAGGACTGCTTTTGTACAGCCCAGCACACTGTTACGTGCTCACAGTATTGCTCTGCAGCGTAAAGATAACAGTCCGGGCAAAATACTTGTTTTTTTTTTCTAGATAAAGCAGAGTATGAGCAAAACTCAGCCCTTCTCCCTTATGTCCCCACCCAGAATCTCTCGGGTATTTGCTCTGCGATACGTGCCAGGACGTGTGTCTGCAGCCTCCTTACCGGGCTAGGGATGTGACTTCCAATGTGAGAACATTGGAAAAAAACTCAGTGTTCACAGCATAAAAAGATCATTGATAGCACCTCATCAGTAGAAAAAAAAAAATAGTACGCATCTCTACCTAGTGCCTTGGAGCCTTAAAGACATTTGAACTGTTACAGCCAGAAACTGTTCTCCTCTGAAATACCACTGAAAAAAAGCAGTGAAAGTAAGGTGTGATATTCAGTCTTACACAGTGCACTTTCAATTTATTCTACACCTCATTGCTACTGCCCACATACTAATATACTAACATTCAAGATGATAAATTGCAGAAAAATTAAGGACTGTAAAGAATGTGCAGTAAACAATCATGGAAGAACAGCTCGTGCAATTTTTATTAGGTCCTGTAAACTTTAAAATCTCCAAACCCTTACTGATACAGAGGACCAAGCTTAAGACGGCTTTTTAAAAAAAAAACTCCCTGTAATGCAGTAAGTTCTCAGATAAACATGTATTTAGGTCAGTGGCTTCCCCGCCCTCTCCAAAAAGTGTGCCACTTACCCAAAATACGGGAATCTCTCTCCGGTAGAGCTGCTGCGTCTTTTGAGAGGATGTATAATTAGATCCGGCACCCAAGGACATAGCACTTATTTTGTTCTAATGGTCTCTCTACATTTTTGTATCAGGATTTTTCTCTCTTCAGTGCCACATAAGAACAGCCCTCAATATAGAAATAGGTTTTCTGGTCAACGGTGATGTTTATTATGAACTCCTAATCCTGCAATTTCTGCAGGAACATCCTCTTTGAAAACCTTCAGGAAAAATAACCAAGGTTACTCTCTGGTGCTTGAAACGTCATTTTTGTACCCCAAATTTTGTTCGCGAAACTTGCTGATTTCTGTTTTATCTAACTTTTTACTACTTAATGCTTCCTGTTGCAACTTCAGCCCGCTATATTATGCATCCACAAAGGACAAAACTGGGCCAGAAGATGCAAGTTGTCGGAAAATAATAAATTGATTAATGACAAAGCGAGGAAGAGCAATACTAAGTATGGGCAGCTTAGCCATCCTATGGGAACTGCAACGTTTGCATTCGTCTTTGCGTGACTGCAATCCTGCAGCACCACTCAATCCAAGAAATTTCAACAAAAAGAAAAGCAAAATGAGTTGGCCTGAGGGGCTTATGCGGTTCTCCCCGTGCAACATCTGTTCCCTCTCTCCTCCCCACTGCTTCTGCTTCCAGCCCTGATGAAGATGCAGCGCAATGCATACATCTGTTCTGCTCGCAGGTTTTAAATAAAGCTGGAGATCCCAACTTGATTTGTGCAAAACAAGCACGATGCTCATTTCCATACGCACGTGGCCAAGTTTTAAGCATCAGCCATTTGTGCGAGTGCTGCTGTTTGAAGGAGCTGGGTTTAAAATGCGAGTGCACAACACAGGGCTAAAGCCAAGCAGGCACGATGCCAGCCAACCGAAGGGTAACCTCCCAAAGGTGGCCACAAAAAGCAGACGTGAGAAACCAGTGGCAATCCTCCAGCCTGTACCAGAGCACAGAGCTGCTCTGCGGGGCAGGACCTGGCATTTCTCCTTGCTGAGCCCCGTGTCCCCCTGCACAGCAGCACGGCCACCACGTCCCCCATCAGCTCTTCCCATGCCACCTGCAAGCTGGCCTGGGGGACTGCCAGGTGTCAAGGGGTCAAAGATGCTGGACGCAACCCCAAAGGACCCTGCGAGCCTGTTTTGCCCCACTCATGCTCCCCTTGGAGCCCCCCAGCTCAGCCAAGTTTCGTGCCACCTCACTGCCCCTCACCACAGCCTGCGCCTCTTGCAGGGTCTCACAGCCTCACTCAGTCATTTTAATAGTGCAGGAGAGCAGCATAAGTATGTAACTCTAAGCACGGCCTCCAAATTAGTTTCATCGTTGCCTACGCACTCAGCAGTCACATTCACTGCTTCAGAAACACGACAGCGAGAGTGAGCTTTTCTTGCCCCAAACAAGAGCAGAGAATTATAAATTAAATATCACCACTATATATAGAAAATAAGCTCTCTTTCCACTGCAGTTATAATTATGGAAGTGTCATAACAACTTCAGCTTCCCGGGATAAATAAGTATTATCTGCAGCAAAAACATTTAAACATGACACGTCCTCACCTACGTTAACGTCTGTGTCAAAAAGGTGTAGGTCAAAAACCCCTTCCCATGAGAATCTGCTCTAAGCAAGCATGCAGTGTCAGTCACAGCTCTCGTCCCCTAATTCTCCTATTCCCAGCCCCAGAAAATCCAGAGATTTGGGGCAGCGGCTGATTGTTTGTGTATGAAAAGTGAAGACAAGTTTTGTCCATCAGAGATGAGCAGAGGATGCTGGATGGCCTTTGATCTGAGAGGTTTACACTCAACCTTTTATTTTTCCTTCCTGGATATTTACATCCTGCTGGCTCAGAAAACCGAGCAGCAAGATGCACACAGCGACCTCCACAAGGGAGGCTCAGATCCTTCTCCTGGACGAGCACCTGTGCCGCATTTTTTCTTTAATCCTAAATCCGGGGAGAATCTTCTACAACAATAAATCTTCCGTTTAGCTCTCCCGGCATCTCAGCTTTGCTAAACCACGATTCCATGCAAACTTTGTCAGTATTTCTAAGATATTGGCCGAAAAAGAAAGGATTAGTATTCCAAATACACAGGCAACATTAATCCCGAAGAAATTAAACAGAATCCGAAATGTGACAGCTGCAAAATGTAGAGCACCGATGATCTGAATCACAATCTGCCTTATATGAACTTTGCTACAACCACTGAACAGGCAGTGTTTGGGTGTCTTTTCTAAAATGCATACCTGGATCTCACAGCAGAGATGTAGGGCTCGGTTCATCACCGAAATGAAGACTACTTGGAAAACAAGACGTGTTTATATGTAAATAGCCGTCAAAGAGGCAGGAGCAGTCATTTCTAAGATTTTCAGGATTTTTACTTTTCTTTTTCTACTCCTGTAATCTTTCATTCCTTTTAATCAACATGAAGTACATTGTTTAGCTGAAAGTGAGCACATTTTTATTGGGTTGTAAGAGGCATCACACATACTCGGAAAGCAAGGCACCGACCCAAGCGGGGAGGGAACCCCTTCGAGACGAGGACAAAAATCTTCGATCCAGGCTCTGCATCCCCTGACAGGGCAGGAGAGTGTTTATGGCTGCCTGATGGGAGCTCTCTGGCGAGATTATCTTAATTGTGACCACGTTTAAATTACTTAGGTATTATTTTGATTGTGAATAACTTGATAAACATCACCTGCAGAGATTTTTTATTTAATTTATCTGCTGGAACGCACTGAGATATACCCAAAGTAGGCATTGCCTCTATGCAACAGGTACCTTGACTTAAAGGGAAGACTCCATCGCTGGTGAAAGGCAGGCTAATGCACTGCACGCTCATGACAATGGGAGTTGTAAGCCTGTAATACTTTCCTGATCCATTCTTGTTAACCAAAGGATTACAATCCATTCACATCGCTGAGTTCTCCCAGCCACTTAGGCTAGTACAGCCAATACATATTTATTGAATTTCTTCAAGCAAACCCAGCAAAGCCCTTCAAATTTAAGCCCAAAGCATTAAAATCAGCTTTAAGTTTTCTTCGGGGCTGTTTTAGATGCATATTTTATATAGGCTCATTGGTAACACAGTAATCTGGAATAATTATGAGGGCTTGATAGCAAATTCACAGAGCATTCCCAGAAATGTCCAAAAAGATCTGAAAATGTTCCATTTTGATGTTAACTTGGGAACTGTTCTTTGAAAAAAATACAACTTCAAACACTCGAGTGAAGTCTAGCACGCACCTCTAACGTACTTGTAAAGTGTCCATGGAGCTTCAGCGTTCAAATGCAGCACAGGCGAAGATTACAGCGGTAATTAAGGTACTTTCTTTTAGAACTGGTGCCAGAGATTCTTCTCTATCCCTCAACAACAAGGAACCACAATGGACTGCAAAAGGCACCACTAGGTAGGGCTCGCTGCACTGACTTTTGACAAAAAAAGCAAAGCTTTTGATTTGCTTACGTGTTGCTTGCGAAACAGCCAAGGCAGGATCTCTGCAGCCTCATGACATCCACAAACTAAGGATCGTTTGGTCAAATCACAGTTTATTAAACCTAAGAGCTTCTGATTCTCTAATTTCAGGTATTTACTGTCAGTACGTGTTTCAAGTGAGTTTTTACTTTGCAATTCAGGCAACTTAATCCCTAGCTTTAATATCTCAATGGAGACAAGAATATTCAAAATAATGGGCTTGAATGATCCAAATGATGTACAGCCCATACTCATCCTGTCCGTACGTTCAGAAAGGTCATCCCACTTTCTCAGGAAGGAAATGGCATATGGAGCTAATCTATTCAACTGTCAGGTTTTTTCCACGTATAAACAAACAGAGGAAAGCCATCGCAGTCTTCAAATGTTAATAACGGGAGGAAAGGGGTAGAGGTCAGCTCTTTATTGCAAACTTCAAGTTCCACCTTAGGAAAAATTGATGTAATGGACCAAAATATGTTTCCCCAAAATAACTTAATTCTAAGGCTGCAGTTACAAACAAACAAACAAACAAAAAACTACCAACCAAACAAAAAACCCTTAAAATGCCTTTTCTGAGTAAAGCTTGTTCATTATCTTGAATTCCTAGTTAACCTCGGGAACTGGTTTTATATATAACGAAGAAGTGGTACTTCCCAAATTATGTAGAAGGCTAAAAATATTTCAGCAAGTTCCCTACAATTCTTAAGTTTCTATGAGAAAAGTAGTTTCCCAGAGATAAAATCACAGCATGCAAACCTACAGTTTGAAAACAGCTCATATTCACTTCTAAATATCTTAAGAGTAAGTAACCCACCATGCTGGCTCTTCGAATCAGGTATAAGGGGAATTGTGAAGGGGTACTTTCACAAGGTGTAAAGCATGGTGCCTCCATGCTTTGGCAAACTTCATCAGGAAACTTTTGCTTCCTTTAAATATCTAAAAATGTATGGATTTAGGCTATCAACCCAAAACGCTCCAGTAATTTAAATTATCGATATGGACAAAACCAAACTCCAGCCACCCGGAGCAGCAGTACTGCTATTTGGAGACCTGTGGGTGTGTTTCCCACCCAGGTTAAAATACTGAAGTCTTACTTTATGATAGAGGTCGGGGTCACTGCGGGCAGGGCAGCGAGACGCGTGCCATGGGAACAAGCGGCGAAGCTTGACAAGTTGGCTGGACTTCTCGTGAGAAGGGGTAGGGGTGCTTTGAAATTTTACATTTAGCATTTAGTGGTTAAGCAGAAGCAGAGTAAAATAGGTGTTATTAAAACGCCATATGTAATATCATATGGTATTTTCTTAAATAGTTCAGCTTCTTAGCTGAAGAGGACGTGAAATGATAATTCAATGCAAAACAGGCTCTGACTCAGTAGCACGCTGCTTTGTAATTATCAATTTTTCATTTTTTTTCCACAGTTCTGTTCAAGACTTTTAATAATTCAGTAACTTCCAGATAAAATTTAATACCAATTCTGCACGTTTTGCATATAAAGAACTAGAGTGAACTGATGCACTGAGGAGCAGCAGAGGAGCTCGCTATTAAGAACATGTTTTGCATTTAAGAAAATGACTGGATGCATGCATATGTCCTCCGATGGCTTTAAATAAGAACGAGAAAATATAACTTAAGCTTCCCTTACAAAATCAAGGTGCTCTGGTGGCTGGTTTGTTTGTTTTTACACGTATGTACAAACACTCCAATGGGGATTCACACAACTTCCACTTGATAACTTTATGACTGTAATTAATGCTGCATTTCTTCAATACTTTGGGTTTATTCCCCTTTATTTTTATTGAGCCAACAGTGCTGATCTACAAGGGCCTTTACAAAAGCATTAGAAAAATCCCCATCATGATTTGTTTTCAGCAATGAGAAACTTTGAAAGAAGAATGTGACAGCACTACAGCCAGACACTAATAATACTTCTTGGCTGCAAGAGAATTTGAGATCTCTCATTTTCCCAGAAGGGGCCCTTATTTTCCTGGGTTGCCATGGAGATTTTCCAGTATAGCTGCTCGGGACCTGCAGCTCCCCTTGGCCAGCCCATAACGCGATGGCTCGCAAGGTGCAGCACCCCCAGCGATGGCACCCGCCGTGGGCACCACAGTGCTGGAAGGAGCAATGTGCTGGGTGGCAGAGGAAACGATTCCTCCGACTTGCAGCTCAGATCAACACACAGAGAAACATCCCTGTTAACTTCTACACAGATGAAGCTAAACCACATCCATTTATTCCTTCGTTTCCTACCTACAAGAGAGGGGTTGCATCACTTGCTATTGATCTGAGCAGCTTGGATACACTGAAATTCGTACCGGAGGATGTTTTTCAATTTATTTCAGTGAAGTTGCAGGCTGCTGCATTTGTCTTTGCCTCTGAAATGCAGGGGCTGGTGCTCTTGAAGCATGCTGCACTAGAGGAGCAGACTGCAGTCTGATTTACTGCCAGGTTTATATGCTCTTAAATGGGAACGTGAGGCACAGACGCAAAGGGCAGGTTGCTGTATCACGCCAAGGCCCTGGGCTCAACTAACCACCCCAAATGCGAGGTCTGTGGTTTCCTGAAGCCGCTGTTCCAGGGGGGACAGCAGAGGATGATTCTGCAACAGCTTCCGACAGCAATTCCCTGCATGAAGGAAACCTTATTTCCCCATAAAGCCCCCTTCTGAGGGCAAAATGCAGCTCAAACTAATTTACAATGCAGGGCCGTACCTTCCCAACAGGCAGCATTTTATTAAAAGAAGGAAAATGACAGTGATAACTTCTCCAATATTTTCTGACACCAAACTTTTAAATTTCTAAGTATGGCACATAAGTCAAAATAATAATAATAATAATAAAAATAAAAACAACGAAAAGCCCCCAACAAGCCACGTTTTCAGTTTGTTCTCTCCCTTTCATAATACAGAGAAGGGATATGACACCAACGTAGTCATTTAGAGAATACCTAATGATTTAAATCTGATTACATATTCCTAATGAACTGTGCTGCACGTGCAGATCCTTGCAGCAGCGTGTCCTTGCATCAATCTGTCACACGACAGCAGAGCAGGCTGGTAAAGTAAATACCCTTTGGATGCAAACACAATGGGGCTCAGCAGAGACTGCAAATAAAAACCAACACCGAAACCTGCTTCGCTTCCCTTTACTGCTTACACTTCAAAGGAAAAAAGAGGTCACATCAGTTTGGGTGAAGTCAGCTGACAGTGTGTATTTAGGTTTTTTTGGGGTGTGCTTTAGTGCTGCAAATCCTGCCCTGGCCGCACGATGAGAAGGGTGACGATGCACAAGTGGGCTCCTGCATGGAAATGACCGAGCCCTGCTGCACAAACCAGACACTGCCCTTCATGGGGCCGCCAGCACGGCACTGGGGACAAGGAGACACGTGCCATGTCCCCACTGCCACCCCAGTGTCACACTCCAGAGGGAGCCACCAGTGAAGAGACTAGGGAACACCTCTGTACTAATACAGCAATTGCTTTTGTAATTATTCTAACGATCCCAACTAAATTAGGTAGCAACACAGAAAAGGAATTACTAAAACTTTATTTATCAACATACTTTTCCTACTTTTTCACACTTTTTGGTCTGGACCAAGTGGAAGCATTTCACTGACAGTGTGCAAGGCGCAGAGGACAGGAACCGACCATCTGCTGGAGGAAAATTCCCTTTCCACCCAAAAAAGAAATCTGCTGGTGCTACCTGCTGAGACAGACACACATCTGACCTTCCTAGTCATGGGGTATAGCATATGGCATTGGGAAAAAAAAAAAAAAAAAAAAAAACCAAGAAAGAAATACTAAAGGAAAAGGATTCGCCAGCATGGAAACAAACCTGCAAAGGCACAGCTCGTGGGCACGCAGAGCCCACAGCGCTCGGTTTGTCTGAAAATTAAGGTTCTCACCTGCAAGCCAGACTGACAGCAGGCAGCTGCTCAAACACCGCCACTCCTGGCAGTAAAGCCCACATAGTTATTTTCTAATATCTGAAATATTTTTTTATTTTGTGCACAGGCCGAGTTACAGTACACGCCCATATCTGTAAGCATCGCACGCACATTACAGCTGGGTTTCTGGAGAAGACGGACACTGCACAAGATCATCAGTGTGAATTGCCAGCTGGAAGGTAGGCAGTCCCTCGTTTCAATACTTTCTGATCCCACGGCCTAAAAGCAAGCAGAAATGAAAGGTTTGGCTTAACCAGACCTGTAAGGAATGCGACAGGAATAGTTGTATTTGTTTTTTGATGTAATACATCTTATTTTGCATCACAGGAGAAGGCTGAGCAGAGCTGCTGCAAGGAGTGTTTTTTTGGGACCTGCACAAAGCGTGCAGCCCAACAGTGCCAAGATTTTCCCCACAAACACCAGTCAGTAGGGACTGCACGCACTGAGAGATGGAAACGTGGTGATTGCTTCTGGGTCGATGATGTTTTTTGCCTGGACTGTTACTCTGAACCTGCAAAGAAGCCTTCCAATTCCAAAGCAGCACACAAAAAGGGTCATAGCTCAAGGAAGACAATACAGCTATGCACCCTCCTTTCTTTTGATTATTCTCATTTTATACCTCTGAAATAAAATTGCAGCCCCAGAGACATCCTGGAAGGTTGTTATGGAAGCGATAATGACAAAAGATGATTCCTATTACAGAAGATATCTATTACGGCAGACTGCTGTGACCGGAGCACGCTGACCTGGGCACTGCTCCCGGCAGCAGAGCACGCGGCCCCTGCTCGGGGAGATGCCTTTCCTCCTCCCCGCCAGCCACCCTGCAGTTCTCTGATGCAAGGGAAACGTGGAAGTACAGGGCAGGGAACGCTGGCACAGCTCAGTCCTGGATGGAAAAGGCAGGTGGTGAACGCAGCCCTCCCCTCATGTCCGTGCATGCTCACAGCCACCGATGTCCTCCTCTGGGTATCCCCTCGAGGCTCACCTCAACTCCACCTTCTCCAGCAACACACCAAGCTCTTGCCTCCAGTTAACAGCGCTGCTCAAGGATTAGCAGAAGGGCTTTCAAAGAAGGAAGGAGCTGAGCAGGAGTTTTACAACCTTTGTATGTGTTTGCACTCCCCACTCCCACCCCCTAATCCAATCGCTTCTTTTACTGTATTGAAGCCCACAGATGAGGGCAGAACCACCTCTCCAGTTTCAACCGTGGTTTGCAGAAACTGGGTTAAAGCAATCAGAAAAATGCATTTGTGACATATGTAAACAGGAGAATGAAAAACCTGCAGTGGCTGGGAGCAGATGGGTGCCAGCTGGTTTCTGAGACACGGCTATAGCTGCGCATGGTTACGTGGAACCAGGAAGGCACACTGAAGGAAAAGTTGAGCGCTGAACACGGGGCAGCTCTGTTACCTTCTGGAAGGCTCATGGCTCCTTTGGGACCTTCACAGGTACAAACACCTCACATCGCAGGTTTAAAGCCAGTGTCCAAATCGTGGTGGGAGAAAAATGACAGAATGTGGAAGAACTCCCCGCTGCAGCATTAGGAGCTGAGGCCAAAGGGCTGCACTTTGCCATTACTTATTCATGAATGAAGTCCTCATAAGTCCTTCTGAACTTTTTTTTATTTTTTTTTTAAGGGGGCTGGACTTCAAATCTTGTCAGCGCAGTGTTTAATTAGCAGATAATTTTGAGCAGTGCATTTCAAGCAACACAGGCAGGTTGAAAGCATCGCTCAAGATGGAAGGAAGAGGAACTGGCAGAGGACCAGTAACTGGGAAAATACAATGAGAAATAAATCAAAAGATGATGAGACATCTTCTCCAAAGCAGAAACAGAGGCTTGCAGGCAGGACGGCAAACCTTCCTGGAATATCTGACGGCAGCACGAAGCCCTGACGCTCCCCAGCCTGGTCGCAAGCAGACCTCACTCCATGCACCCACGCTGACCATTTGTGCCACGTGCTATTAACACGCAATATTAATATACAGCCCCCTTCTGCTGCTGCTCGGCTATCGAGGACGTTAGCTAGCACTGAGTGCACAAGCATATGCTAACGTGAGGCGGTATCATTCAACAGAAACAGGCTGGCAAGAGGCACCGCCTGATGGAAAATCCATCCATTGATTTTCCTAGGGCTTGCCCGATGGTGCAGGAATGTCGCTGTCGCTGCTCCTGCTGTCTACAAACAAACAACCCAAATAATATTTGCTTTCCAGAGACAGCTGGTGTCAACAGCAGCATGCATTTACTGTCCTTTATTCTCCAGAATAAACTGAGATTTTATTATTGAATGTGCTTTAAAATCGACTCTGGAATCCCTGATGGCATTACCGTTGATAAACAGCTGTGTATTTTCAATCCCTGACAAGGCACCGGTTAGCATTCAGATTCTTATCAATTCTTTTCAAGAACTGATATTAAGAAGAATTGTTACACTCAAGCACATTTACTAAGGAATAGAAGGGGAAGAAAAAACTGTATCTGATTAATAGTACAATAACAGTAATAATATAGAAATGTGCTCTTGGGAAATATTTATCACAAGCAAGTGCTTCTCAGAGTATTTACAGCAGATTTTGTTATAGCTCACAAAAATATAATTTTGTAAGGATTTTTAAAAACACTTATTTCTCTTCCTTACACTGTATGATGGATTCTGCATAAAGGAATGTTTTCCTTTATGGAAAGGGGATAAAAAAAAAAGTCACTCTGTTTTCCCACCAATCCTGAACAGCTTTCTTTAAAAGACAACACATGCAGAAAATAGAGACAATATGAAATGCAGAACAAGTTGTAGATTTGACCATTATGTTTAGAGATGCTGGGCTATTTCATCCAGAAATATTTTGGTGGAAAATACCCGTTGGTCAAATCTGGGTTGTTACCATGGGAATAGCTTTTTGGACCGAAACTGTATCCTGGACCCACGATCAAAGAGAATTATATTTCTATTTTGGAAATGAAGAAGTATGTTAATTTTAAAAAAGAATCCGGCATTTGTACAGGACACTCCGTTCCCAGTCTGCAAGCTGTATTTGCACAAACACAGGAGCAGACAACAGCAAGAGCAGCCTCTGTAACCCCACTCAGGGGAATGGGCTGGTGGGCACCGCGCTGCCCTCGCTCCCCTTGGCTCCGAGTGCCAGGAGCACCCACCGAAATAATGGGGTAGGGAAGTTCCTCCCATTGCAAAACCCGTTGTTTCCTAAAGTGCAAAATTATTATTATTATTTTTAATTTTAAAAAATCATATTTTTTTCTGTCCCAATGTTTATTATCGCATCCTCTGAAATAATAAAGCTGGCAAGAGCTGCATGTCTGCCCAAGCCATCTGCTGCTGCCGAACCTGTCCTCCAGTTCCTCGCTTACACCGCCTTGACTTCACTTATTTCACTGGCACACTGAGGGCAGGACACAAGCAGGTTTGGGGTGAGAAGGAAGGACTGATGAGAAGCACTTGTCACACCACAGGGGCACTTCAGCAGCCACCCCCAGGGGCTGTGGAGGTGCTGGGGTTCCCACTCCAAGCCAGGCACCCACCCAGCTGCTCCAGGGCAGGCATCGCATGGTACAGGAGTAATTTGTTATTCCATATCCCCCACACACCCTTCCTTTTGCTTCCCTGCAGAACAAGTAGTACCTGCACACAGCCACCACAGCCCTCAGGGCCCATTTCAGAAGATGCTTTTGCTTTTAATATGAAGAAGAAGGTGAAGCTTTCACTGAAAGTCTGATTTTATAGGTATCGAGCCAGGTTTTTATGGATCTGAATAGTGTGCTCCCATTACTTCTTCTGACATAAAGAAAGAAAAAAAGAGACTGCCAGTATGACACAGCTAATTAAACAGCAGCTTTTTAATAAGACAACTATAAAACTTGAAGATGAGCCGAGATTCCCTTAGGCCACAGCACCATAAACACTTAATTTTAGTTTGTCAGATACAGAAATCCTCCGAAATCACTTAAATGACACTTCTAGCTTCAGAGAATATGAAACACAGTGGTCAACCTTCCTTCCTTTTGACAAGCCATTCTGAAGAAACAGGTTTAAAAAAGCATCTCGGAGATCTTCAGTATGAAAGCAGTGTAATACACACATGCACAGGTGCTACGTGCCCAGATGTGTGCTCCTCCAGCCCAGCGCCTTGCAGCTTTTGGGCAAATTTACCCTGACACATCAAGACAGGAGGCACACACACCTCCTGTATCTCCCTTCTGTAGTCCCAGAGAGCGCACGCATCTACAAACACAGACACATTTGTTAAATTACTCTATACAAACCAATTCTGACAATTTGCCTTTTATTTACCTGTTTTGTAGTCGCTGCAGAACTGCAGGAGACCCAATGCCGCTGCCCCAGGGGATCCATCTTTTCAGATCACCTGAACGCTGCTGCCCGTCAAACTCTTCCTTCACAATACTTCAGCCAAAGAAAGGGTGAGCAGTTTTATAGACCAAATTCAGCGTGCTTGTGTAGTCCCTCCCTGGCGATGGAAACCTTGATTTCTGAGTATTTTGCTTGCGGCTTTAGCATGTGATAACTGCTCATCCCATGGATTCAATGGAATAACCCAAGATGCTCTGCCCATGCTCAAACATTAAAATTTTCCTCCTGTGACTGGAAAAGGAGACGTTCAGGTTGATGGATGACTGGCTGAAGCCACAACAAACTCAGATCCTCTCTTTTTCCAGCCGAGCAGCCTACTGAGAGCCTGGCCACAGTGCACGTATTTCTACGTTGGGAAACAATGAAGGAAATCTACCTGTGATACAGCTACATGAAAAAAAGTCAGCAGACAGTCCTCAGCCTCATCCACCAAATCTGAAAACCTTTGGAAAATGTAAGCCAGGTTTTTTTTATTTCCAAGTCAGAGTGTTTTAACCACAACTCCATTTTCAGAGTCCCAAAAACTGTCACACACCAACCCCAGCGGGCCCACAGGGATGTCCTGACAGCCTCCTGCTTCCCCCCAGATGGCCTTTATGGCCTCACAGACCTACTAAACCCCTGTGTACCATTCCCCCTAAGAAGGAGATGTTGGCTTGTCCTCATTTCGCACACCTTTCAAAAGCAAATAAATGGAGTTGTACGCACAGCACACTGCAGTGATGGAGAGAAATAGAACGAGAAATAGAGAAATAGAGAAATAGAACTACGTCTGCAAGCAGGTCTGCATTGTGTCTGAAGCAGATCCCTTCCTTTTCCATCACATCAGATGTTAGTGACAGAAACCTGCCCTGTGGCACGCATATTTTGTGCCTACGATCTTATTTTCCAGCTGAAGTCATTAATGTACAATTTAGTGCAAGTTAGCTGTCTCATAAAACATATCTTAGCCTTATCAGAAGCAGCTCCAGAGCAATTCTCAAAAGAATTCATACACTGAATTCTTCTCCCTTTATACTCAAATGTACCACATACATTCCCTGAAAGGCCACCAAAGAACCATAGTCATATTGCTGGGAAGAAAGAAAAAAAGAGCAAAAAAAAAATAATGGGATTGCAATTCATTTCTAGGCTCCAACTGATTTTGCACTCCTTTCACTATCTGAATTTTTTCTCTGTATCATAGGACTACACTATATAAAGATTAAAATTAAAATAAAAAGAAAATGAGATCGCTGAATAGCACAGACACAAGGCTAATTATCAACAAAAGTGATGGTAACTAAACTTAGGTCAATTTCTGAATACTTCATGTACCCATCTTGTCCTCTCAAGGAAAAGTGTATCAACAACCAAACCCCTATAACGTGTACAATCAAAACACACTGGCTTCCAAGAGACCTTTTGTTTGTCTATGGGTCAGGTAGGTCAGCTCTAAAGGAAAGAGAAAGCATACTTGTGGGAGGAGAGCAAATAAAGTTATAAACATCCCATGAAACTGAACTCCAGCATGTCTGAAGGAAAGGTTTCCAGCCATCACCAAAACTGTCATGAAAGCTTTAAAACTGTGCGGAAAAAGTGCAAGAAGCAGTCAAACTCCTCACATTTCTGGACCTCATGGTCATCCCTTGTGTACCCAGGTCAGTAAAAGAAAATGCAGCCGTCCAGCTACAGGAAGAAATGCACAGACAGAAAGCTAGCTTACAAGACGTGGAATGAAGTATCAGGAAAAATTACAGGTCAAAGTACAACAGGCAGTGAAATGCTATTTCCTGGTCAGGTCAATCTCTCAAACCCCTTCAGATCAACCCAGAAGTTTTGCTGCCCATAACGGATTCAGCAGTGACACAGTTATGAACACAGCAGGGTTGAAGGAAAGAGAAAAAAAGTATTTTGACAGAGCTACACAAAATCCCTGAGATATGCCACAGACATCCTGTTTTATGGAAAACCTTTCTAGTTTTCATTGATTGACAACCTATAAACTTTTTTTTCTCTTTCTCACACAGGCACAGAGCTTTGATTCTTCCAGGGAACCAACTAAAGGCACTAACTAAAAATAAACAGATCGGCTTAAGCATCTCCCTTAAAAAAAATATTCTTATTTCACAGCATGCTAATTAATATAACAGAACCAATATTTTCATATCAAGATTAAGAACAGTTCATTTTCAGCATTTTTCTCAACAGCAGATCAATTTAAGATGCAATTACCACCAATGCAATTATCTGGCAATTTGCTCACTAAATGACTTTCAAATATGTGTTACTGAGATAAGGCAATGCCTTCCTTAAAGTGACTTTGAGCTGGTGAAAGAAGAACCTGCAGGGAATATTTTCTAAATGATGCACATCATGAGTCTTCAATAATAAAGCAAAACTCTTGCTTCAGGAGTAACATATAGGCACACAAACAAAATGTACAGCTTTGTGGAATAAATAGGAGGGGATCACTGGGAATAATATTATGATACAAAATGCATCTAAAGGATTTTCCTCAAAAAATATAAAACTGACTTCAAAATATTGACATTGTCATATATTTAACCCCATGACACAGGTGACAAACGGCTAGGAGGTGAATCACTTACTTCTGCCCTTTACTTTTTCTGCTCTAACTACTTACTGTTTTTTCACAACAGTCTTTCACAAGCAGCTGCACTGGCATCTCGACAACACAAATGAAAGAAAAGCCATTCTTCAATGACCTGGAAAAAGGACAGATAGGGAGGTGACAAAATCTGCAGATTTAAAGTTATTTGGTCTGGTCAAACTTTACATTTCCTGATTAGAACTGGGGAAAGAAATGACACAACCCAATTATGCTCAATGTAAGCTGGTAAAACATGGAAAAATGCTTCCCGTGCACCCTGCTGGTCATCTCTAAACTCACTAGACAGCAAAGACCTTGAGGAAATCTCACTGCCCCTGAAAAGGGCAGTAGAGAATTCAAACCTCAGGGGAAAGCCTGGAAGAACTGGAGCTCTGAGCAGCTTCTGCACCTCTCCAAAGCAGCAGCCTTTGGCTCAGCTCTGGGGACCAAATCAGAGCACCTAGGGACACCCATCATAGATGGTCCTGCCTGAAACCAGAACAGTTCTGCCAAATTACTCATGCAAGCAAGCATGAGTGCCCCAGGCAGCTGCTGCCCCATGCTGCTTAGACTGGAGAGGGATTTCCCACTGAAACACAGAGGTGCTCTGTTAAATGCTGTACCACAACCATGGGGGTCACTTGCCGTGGCTCCTGACCACCAACTCTGCCTCCTCACCTACCAGCACTGACAATGAAGCACTTCTCTGCACAACAGAGGCCAAAGGAGCTCCTCTAGTGGCTCACTCATCTTTAGCTTTTCTCAACCAATGCAATTCCCCCAGCAGAATATAATCCTGAACTTATCTGCATATCCGTGCAGCTTCCCAACCTGCTCCTTCCACTAATACCTAAATCCAAACAAATTCTGTGTTAATACTTGAGGCTCGCAGAGGTTCCTCCTCCTATTCTGCAGAAACCCTTCCCTGCTTCAGCTGAAAGACTGAAGAAAATCATTAACGATCCATGATATTTAACAGTCTGTGACTTTTAATTAGTACATGCTTATTCAGATATGCAAAATGCATTTCTAAAACCACAAAAGCTGACTTATCATAAGACTAACTGCACCAGCTTGACCAAAACTGACTACTTTTCAACACAGAAAATTCAAAAGAGACCAAAACTTTGTGGTAGCTGTGACAAATCAGCATCTCATTTCCTTTACAAACCGTTCCTGGTTTAGTGAGGTAGGAATAGCACTATTTTTGATATAAATACAATGGGATGGCTCAAGAAGATGAACTCTTTCCAGAGGACAGGAGGTAGTGACTGACCAGTATTCAAACACATTATGTATTGATCCCTGAAATAAGGATTTACTTTAGTTTCTTTAAAAACTGTGAACTATGGACTCTAATGATGCTTTTACAAACAGTTTTATTCAGGAAGTCAAATATACTGATCAGATTTACATTACAGAAAAACAACTCTTTCCAGGTGTAAATAAAGCTCCCACTTTGCTTTACAGTCTGCTAGAGGCACTAATATTTTGAGCATTACTTACACATAAAATTTTGCTTTCTGCTGAATCAACAGAATAGGTTTTGATTTTTCGTAGTACAGCAGCTAACATGGCTAAAAATAGCAACATAAAAGTACAGCCACTTTATGAAAATTAATTTAAAGTATAATTCAATGAGCGGCTACAGACAGAGGATGTTTGAAAGCTACGCATTCCCACAGAGCAGCACAACCATCTGCAGTGATTAGCTATGCTGTTCCGTCAGTACAAACACTCAACATAAACGATAAACATTTTCTTAGACTGGTCATAGTAATAATGAACAGGTTAATCATCTTGATAATAAAAGCTTGCAGGATCTCCTGTGTTTTGGAATAACACTGCATGTACCTGAGTGCAGCTGGAGTTGCACATAGATGTGAATTTACTGTAGTAAGACATTTGGAGAATTATTTTTTTGCCCTTTTTCTTTTTTCCTTAATTCACAGTTATGAAGGATTTTAGCTGGGCATCAGTGCTGGGTGAGACTGAATAGTTTCGGCCCTTTGGGCAAGGCCATGCTCTAGGGCGGTGGGACGGGTGCCCATGCTGCTGGCTCCCCAAGCAGGGGTGCTGCAGCCTCACTGGGCCCCTTCTCCACCATTGTACAGCACTCTAGTGAGGAATTTTCATCCCATTGTACAACCAATTCCAACTTTTATTGCTGCAACTTGCACCCACTGTCTCCTGTCCCCATGAAGGGAAGAGCCTGACTTGGTCTTCTCCACTGCTGCCCTCAGGAAGCTGAAGACTGCAGTTTGGGCCTACCCTGCAGCCGTCTCCCCTCCAGCCTTCACAGAAGCTGTGCTTTACTCCACGTCCTCAAAGCCTTGTACTTGGCTTTGGCCAACACCAGGAGGCTCCCCATGCTTTCCCCGTTCCCCATAGGGCAGCCCTGCCCTCCCGAACCCCGGCCACCTGCCAGCCCGTGGTGCATGCACTTCACCTCACCATCCCCGTCACCGACAGAGATGTTACACGTGAATACATGGCTGAATATCACCCAGCAGAAAATGATGTATAAAGAACTTTGCTCCCGTTTGTTCAGATTAAACGAGGAACAGCTGCTGTGCAAACGTGACTGCAGTTTGCTCTCTGCTAGAGCGTCGTAGCAGTCATTTCATTCTGATCCCACGGGGCCGCAATGATAAGGAGATATCACATCCCACAAAAGCATGAATGATCTCCTGGAAGGCCCATCCTCCTTCTGACGTGCAAAGCCTGCCAAGTTTCGCTACCTACCTTCTGCAAGCTTCCACAGATGTTAACTGATTTGGCAGTTTTCTTCATGACAGAATAAATAATTTTTTAAGGGTCCTGGCCAACATAAACAGGAAAAAAGCTCTGTGTTCAAAGGTCACGCTGTGCATGCCTTCTATGTTTTTGATGTACAAAGGATGTTTGTGAGGATGTTTCGTACGTATACAGAATACAAACTCAGGAGGACATTAACTAACATCCAACTCGTCCACTGCATCTTAGAGAAACAACAAAAATTGCTTCATGATGCATATAAAACGCTCTAAGAGCTGCAGTTATTTCAGCAGACTTCAATTGCTAGTGTTTTGACCATTTGCCACAAGCACTCAAGAGAGACAAGCTCACAAATGTCACTACATCTCAATTCAGCAGGAAAACAGCTCAACTCAGACATTCCCTGATAGGCGTGCAACTGCATTTATTTCCATCACACTGGTTACTCTCCTGCATTTCTAGATTTTTTGGCTCACCTCCACCCCCCAAATAGGGGAAAAAAGGTTGAAATGGGTTTATGCGTGCCTCCCAAAGGCTTCTCTTAAGCATTCTTTTCCATCTGAAATAAATTAATTGCATCTACTGACAAGATTTCAAGTCCTGAAAGATGTATTACAGGTGTTTTTAAAATTGACCATAGAAAACTCAAGGGTGGCAAGGAGCTCTGGAGATCACCTGCTCCAATCTTCTGTTGAAAGCATGTCCTTAGGCTACATCTTCCCACAAGTACTGCTTACATGTACTTAGAATAGAAATTATGACAATGACTTTTACCCCGTGCACATTCAGGAACTTCCTTGTGTGCAAGGAACACCGGTGTGCAAGGACTTGCTGCACACCCAGCCGGGGATAACCACACAGATAAACTCTGATGATACCAGAGGGTGGCACTACACCAGACCAGCCCTCAGCAGTTACACAGCTGCCTCAGGGACCTGCCCTCTACATGCCTTCAACTCGCCTTCAAAACACCTGCTCTGCCTGAAAAGCAGTGAGAACTGCTTTGTGGGACATTTATAAGGCTGTCCTCTACGTCTGTGTAATATCCAGGCACTTTTCTACAGCGTTTGTCCTGAAGCAGCACATGAGGACATTGGGAAATGCCTCTTCACCTGGATTTCCAGGCCTGTCCACGCTGCTGGACAGGGCAGGGACTCAGGGAGGTAACACCACAAAAGCCCCACACAGCACCTGGGTCACGCTCAGATACAAACAGTGGTGGTTGATGTTCCTCTGCTAATCCTATTCCAGCTAAGCCCACTGGAGCCAAAGCAAGAAGGGACCAACCTAATTCCAAAGAGAATAGTTTGCACTGAAAGTTTATATAACTTCAGCCATTTCTTTAACATCTGGGCCTAAATGGAACAATGAAACATAGCAGATGCAATGCATGCGGCTTGCAGTGTCATTTAAAATATTCAACTGGTACAGTTTTCACCATAAATGCGTAAGCTGGCCCTAAGTCCGTCATCTTAGCCTACTAAAATTTCACAAGAAATCACCCTGCGGCATGTTTCTTGGCCTCAGATGACCGCAGTCCCCAAACAGTCATTTATTATTATCCATTCCCAGCACAACGGAGTACAGCAGTTTCACAAGATAGTTTTAACCATCTTTATAGTTCAGTCAGATGTCATACTCTGTGTAAGTCAAGTCAACTAAACACAAGAAAAAAAGAAACGAAAGGCTTTTCTGCCTTTACTCTTCAGCTATCATTTGTACTTCAAAATACACCTTTCCTACAGCCTAAGCCATGTTTGCAGAAAATAGAAACCCCAGGAGCCTGAGGCCCACCTTAGCAGGCTGATTCTCCTCAGAAACCTGCCACTGTGGGCCTGA
Source organism: Anas acuta (assembly GCF_963932015.1). NCBI lineage: Eukaryota > Metazoa > Chordata > Aves > Anseriformes > Anatidae > Anas > Anas acuta. Next base: position 35,965,235 of record NC_088985.1, on the reverse strand, counting down.
AGAAAGACTCAGCCACCTGAAATCGGCTGCCACCATAAAACTCAGTAAGGCAGAAGGAGATACTTCACCTTATGATGTCTTTCACTACCGCTTCCCCACGTATCATCAGCTTTCGCACCTTCAGTCACTTTTATTGACCAGTTATACCAGAAAAATAACACCGAGACTTTATGGTTTTGATCGCAGAGCAACAGATGGGAGACAGGTTTGGGAAGTAGAGGTGGAAGGAAAACAAACAAAAAATACAGAAGCCACAAACTGAACCATTCAGCTGTCAGGGAGGGAAATCCTTGCAGGCTGAGGCTGGCTGGTGGCTGGGATCACTCAGTCCTCGCCACGCACCTCCACCTCGGCTGGCATCTGCCACCCGCCTACACCAGGCTCTTCATGCTGTCCATCAGCCATTCACGCTGACATTCCAACCTTCCAAAAATCAACTCAAGCAAAAGAAAAAGCCTCCTCAAACCGCTGAGCACAGTCCTCTACTCTGCTGCCAGATCCTGAGAAAGTTCTGTGAACTCCTCATGAATAACTCCCCCGTACCAGCGAACACTGCTGGATTCATTTAGAAAACAAAAAGCGTATTATAAGAAAATATGCTGCTCACAATTCTGGTGTAATATCCTCAAACAACAGTGTAATGTCAAAAATGGCATTTTGCTTTCTCTAACTTGAACAGTAAAATTTCTGGCTCTCTCTAAACAAGCAGAAATTTCAGGTTTCCTTCTACTGTAGAAGACCCGTTTTTTCAAGACAATTTTATTACAAAATAAGATGTCTAAGCCACTTTTAATGACTTTGTTCTATTTTTCCATTTTAATTACTGCGTCTCAAAACTCCTTGTACGATTAGAGAATTTGTACGACCGCATACATCGCACAAATGCACAGAGAACTTGTGCCTGCAGCAAACCACCCTTCTGCTACGAAATGTCACAATGTTCATTTAGAGCTGTCTAAACTCATGAACATGAAAAGAAATCGCAGCATCTCTGCCACTGCAGTTTTTGCTTCTTCCAAAACAAAACGGACGAACCTAAGAGAAACTTTTCCAGTTTCTGGGAAGAAGGCTTTCATTCATTCTTGCTGCTGCCTGCCTCCTGCCACCTCCCCCCCAGCGATGGCCCTGCCACCATCAGCTTAGCTGGGACCAAACGCACACCTGAGGCTGTATTATCCACACTACTTCTTGAACTTAACGGTTTATGCACTTATTTAATCGCACATAACCAAACACAAACAAAACACTGCAATATTCTTTAAGAATATGGCTGTTTCCCTGTTGATAGCCCCATTCCTTCTGTTCTTTAGTAGGTATTGTGGAGGAAGCACCGTGAGTACAGAAGTGCAGCATGGTACAAGACAGTCATCTTTAGGAAAGTTTTTTCTTAATTTCCTCAATATTTACATAGCATTAAGATCACCTAGTTAAAATTGATGTACATACACTATATTTATGAGCCATGTAACAATTTCCATTTGTTACATGGAAACATAATTTTCATAGCATTTTGGAGTTCTCTGCAATGGAGATGCATTTCCTTTAAAAACAAAAACAAAAACAAAGGTATTTACATTATTAGTTTTTTCCTCCAACTTTGAGGTTGCAAAAATAAAGCTTTGGCTATTTAAATATATGATTCAGATCAGATATTAATGAAAGGTCAATGCTTACATTTTGGCCTGCAGTCCCTGAGATCAAACATGTAGAACTGCAGTGCTTTAAAACTTACACTATAATTGGGAATTGAGGTTCCTAAAACAGTAATAAAAAAGTACATTCATTTTCATCCTTAACTTGAAACCTCAGCATCGCATGAATATGGATTTTGTGTTTTATATATATAATCACAAGTTTGTAAGGTGCCTTGGGACCTTTGAAGAAGGCACAGAATAAATGAAAATAATTTTAATTAAAAGCAAATTAAAGGGCCTCCTAATCCAAGCAGCAGTAGCAAACCCATGGAGACTTTTTAGAATATGGATCCTTGAAATTACATTGCTTATAACCCTCCCTAATTCCAGTTTCCTTCCTTCACTTCCCCCCAGCGGAGGCTCTGAATCTGTAGGAGATCAGGTTTATTATGAAAATTCTGTTCCAGTTTCTAAAAAAAGATTTTGCTCTAGTTTCTGAGTGGCCAGAAGCATCAGCATCCACATGGAGCAAATAAAAACAAAGAAATGAAAAAGGGAATGTTTTTCTCACTACAGGGAGAACAGCTAAGATCCTGTCTTATGCTTTTAAAAAGTCATTTCAACACTGATTAAAAAAGATGGAGTTCCCTTCCTCGAGAGAAGGCTTTTTAAACACAGCTCAAAACCAAAACAAACCAAACAACATGCTAAAATGCTATCACAGAAATGGCTTCATACTAGAAATCTTACAAGTTGGAAGAATGTTTAGAAGTAAATTAGGCATTATAGTTGTAATCTTTTTCTGTGCTGTTCTGACAGCAGGAAGACATTACCCATGAAATAAGTCTCACAGTTCTCTCACCACCTGTCCCTGGTTCACTATTACTTGTTCTGGTAAATAAAAGAATGAATTTACAGATACTGCTAAAAATGAACAGAAATCTAAAATCAGCAGTATGATCTTCATTTCTATCTGAAAGATGTTTTTACATGTATTTATCTCATTAAGCTATTACACGCCTCCATTAAGAGAAAAAAAATAGATCCCAACCTTGATGAAAAAAAAAAATCCAAAACAACTGAACAAGAGAACAAAAAATGAAAGTGGGCAAAATGCCTAGAGAAACACTGCTTTGATTCCGACACATGGGAATAAGTGGAAAAAATATTCAGCTCTTTTTTAATCAAAACATCTCCTATCTCGTGTGCAAATTTCAACAGCTGAGAAAGCATCCTACTCAGTCTCCCCAAACTGGTGTCAGCATGTTTTATGTAAATACTAGTTAACAAGGGATGTGTGTTTGCAGCAAACATTTTAGGGTTCTACTTTATAGGTTCTGGATTTACCCCCAGTGTTGGAGGGAAAACGGTAACGCTGAAGAACATAATGGGAGATACACACAGAGGACACAAGAGAGTCTCCATTTTTTAAATTGACAAGAAGACACATTTGTCATTGAAGGCATTTAAGTAGCTATTTAACAAATGAACAGGAGGAGGATTTGATGACTAAGCTCTGCATCAACATGCAGCAGTGTATGTCCTGAAAAGAGTTTTATTCTGCAACGTCCAGAAATAAGGCTAGGGTTTGATAACAGACTCTGTCTGAAATGATTACTGAGACCAAGATAATTCCCCCGGGGCAATCAGAGAAGTGTCAAATGAAGTACACATCTGACAAACTAAGCTCTACAAGAGTACGCTCTCAAACAGGGAAATCAATGGGAAGCAACAAATTGAAGTCATCGCCTGGGGTTATCAGGCAACACCAAACTCCTACTCCAAGGGCAGCGTTGGCTATGGCTCCTCGCAGCACTGCCCAAGGAAAGGGCAGCTCCTTCACAGCCATCCATGCTTCTATGAAGACACGGATCTCTGAAGCAAGTTTCATACTGATTCAATAGTAAAAATGCTATTATTCTTAGCGTTCAGTTTCTCTTCTTTTGTATTTGTTGGGCATCTTAGATACGACCACCAGCTGTGCTGTGGCCACCCTATGGCTTCTTTCCAAAGCTATGCTGAAAGGAAGCACAGCTCACAGCACTGGGAAAACAAGCATGCAGCGAGTGGATGAATGCAAACAGCAATAAAAACAATGTCCAAGATCAAATGTATAAAAAGGAGGCTTGAAACGTACTGGAAAATATGACAGTTCTTTTGAACATCACATTGAGGTTCAGGAGATATGGATTAATTTTCTGGGTTAACCAGTTCATTTTTATAGTCACACGAGCTTTAGTTTGGGCAGAAAATCAGCCTGAGAATCACCCCAGCCACTCTGCAACACACCACCACTTGCCTGGGCACAACCATTTGCTATACGCCAGCCTAAGAAACTCTCCAGTTTAAAAATAAATAAAATACTAACGCAAGGTCCTTCCAGAAGGAAACATTTCCCTGATCTGATTTACAGCCACAAATAACATTATACATCATCAGTAAATGGCAGCTCAGAGGCATGAAAGCAACTAAGGAAAGGCAGAAACCTATAACAAAATTCTGCTGGAAGATGATATCCACAGAACCTTACCAGCCTTCATTCACAATGACAAAATGAGAATACCACTAGTTCATTTATTTCAGCCTTTGTCTGTCTTCTCTATTTAGTTTATAACTTTTCCTGTCCAAAGCCTCCTTCACATAATGGCTTCCTGGAGGCAAAAGCAAAGACAAACAGCCCAGAGAGACCGACCCCTCTGAGTGAAACAAATAGGAGCAAATCTGAGCCATGCTCAGACTCTACTCACAGGTCCCGTAGTCATCTCCATGTAACGCTTCAGTAAATTGTGAACCACTGGCACAGACGGCAGAAGAGTTATTTCCAGTGGCAGAAACCACCATGCAAGCAGAGACCTTAGCCCCGTTCCCAAGCAGAAGGACGTCACCAGCTCTGCTGCAATGGGTGCTCCTGGAAGCAGAGTCCACGCTGCCAGATCACTGATAAGAGTGAACAAGTTACTTCCTTCCATTCGCTCTTCCACAACCCATTTCATTCAAGTCTACTTCACATACTTGACAGACTGCATTAATTATTATTTAAAGAATATATTTTTCCATCAACTGGAGTGCCTCAGAAAAACTATTCCAAATACAATGGCACAAGTCAGTGGATGGTAATTTCTGTTTTTATTCTTCTCTGAATTTTAGCAGCTTGAAAGAAAGGTAACTCCTAGATAAGTACAACAGAAACAGAAACAAGAGCATTGCGTACTGAGGCATGAAGTTTTATCACAACAGGATTCTCATAATCGCATACCTCAATAAAAGGGAACATTTAAATATCACCTTAATCTTCATTTCAGAACAGCCTTACATTAGACCTAGCAGTAAGCAAGATTCAAGTAATTATGTGCCGACAGCTACACTGTAATCTAACGCTACAGTATAGATGTGACTTCCCCCCCTTTTCAATTGACAATTTTCATTAAAACTGTGCTTTGATAGCAAGTTAACCTATAGCCTTGTTTTTTTTTTTTTTTTTTATTTTGAGTTTAAGAACAAACATGAAAAAACTGTTCTCTACAAAAAAAAATGTTTCTCTATGGTTTGCAGAGAAGAAACTACAGTTTGGCAGAAGAAACTCCCAGCTTCAAATATGGACCTGCCTGGAGAGGACCCTTCCCTGGAGGCCCTCTGTAGGTGTGCAAAAAGGAGGACAGCACCCACCACAGAGACTTGCAGTAGTGCTTTAAGAAGATGGTTCCAGGCTTGTTTTCTGTCACACTGAGGGGATAAATAAAAGCTATTGCCCTCAGGGAGCATTTCATGTTTGCATTTATACATAGTTCCCTTGATTTAAATACTCTGGATATGTCCTACAGGGACTTGACCTTTCTGCTTGGATGGTGCCATCCTAAGACCATCTTGCAGAAACTCAGAACCACTACTTCCTTAACACAGGAGATGAAAAACAAAAACTGGTGTAAGTTTGAGTTATTTCAGCTATTCTTCCGTACAACTATCCAAAGCGAAATGGTGAACTTTGTTCCTCCTTAAGTCAGTATTTCTACTGGCTCCAGAAGCACGTCAGATGTTCATGTTTGAGGCCTGGATAAACAATCAGAAATCCAGATGCAAAACAAAATCTACCAGGGGGAGAGTGAAATGAAAATAGATAAGCCTCCTTTCAACAACGGGAGATTTCACATGGAGCCTTACTATCTTCTTATACAACGAAGATAGAGTTGTACAACTCCAGGGTGAAACTGATAAATACCTAGCTCAAGGCTGAGCACAGGGACAGGTACTGGGACTCCCCTAGAGTCCCACGATTCCCACTGTGTACATTGCACGTATTTTTCAGAGTGAAATCCACACGTAACAGGTTTGTTTGTTTGTTTGAATGTCAAGGGGTCTCATAATTGCATGAGTCTATAAAGCTTTTGTGAAAGCCTGTGAATACACTAAATGCGTCAGATTTCCACACTTTCCTTGTTATAGAGGGTGAGGGTTGAACGTGAAAGACTAAAACACTGCGCAGAGGCTCTTCTGATCCCCTACTTTCATTTGCTCCTTAAACAGTGGACAGTTATACCCAATCACTGGCAGATGTCATCTATTTTTCCATGAATAAAGTGTCTTCTGCAACTTGATTGCCTTCAAAAGACTCAAAGAAGAGGGCTTGTCTCCCAGATGAGCCTTTCCATCTGATACTGGTGGTCACGTAGGCCTGCAAGGACGAATTCAACTCCCAGCAGTAGAGAACCAGAAATCAATTATCACATTAGGAAGGTGTTCCCCACTCATGTGCTCTTCTCTCCACTTGCTCCAAGGTTGAAGTGGCAGAAGGAACCGAGATGGTGCTGGCACCTGGCAGGCAGGTCCACAAACCAGCCACAGTGATGAGAATTGCCCCAAGACGGAGAGGTCCCACCGACGCCTGGCCACGGCCTCTGTGGGGCTGCGGCAGAGCATCATTGTGTGTTCCTCTGCTGCATCTCTCTGGGGAGCACAAAAAATCCCCATAACTGTGATTCCCATGGAGATCCATGGGAGGGGACAGAAATAGACAGGGTCTGGGGTTAACCTCTCACTGCCTTCATCCTTCCACACGAAAGCAGGACTCTGAGGATGCTGAGACGGGGGCGCGTGAGCTCAGAGCTACGCTCAGTTTGGCAGCTTCTCATCACACTGGCAGAAAAAAGAGAAACACTCAGAACCATGCCCCAGGGACTTCAGAAATGAAATGATGGCACCAACACTGAAAGCTGAGGACAATTACCAAGTCAAAAGCCTCTAATCATTACAATCCTTTTCAAATCTTTTTGAGGCAATATGCAAAATGTCTGAGTCACTTTTACTGATGGCAGTAAATACATCTGTGCATTTAGTGAAGGCACAGCAGTGGTGAGATTTCTCTCTCTTCATTCCTCCTGCATTTACTGTGAAGGCTAGGACCTCTCTGTAGCTCTTCTTCTGCAAAACCTACTTTTGCCAACAAGATTTCATCAGTTTTGTGGCAAATTATGTACGTGATCACGAGAAAGGATTTTGTCATTTCCTATGTGACAGCTATCCTTGTTCCTCTAACAAACAAGCAACATAGGTATTGCTTTCTTACCACAGAGGATCATTTCATGCTTTAGTAAAAACATTTAAGGAAGCGCCTGTGTGACCTGTCCCCACCGGGCTGCCAGCAGAGCCACACTCAGCTTCCCAAATTACCTAGGCATAGACTCAAAAGGGAACAGCCCAGTGTACCACAACATTAATGTAGATGCCCCCAGCTCCTGAACACCATACAGTGATGTACACAATATCATATTATGTCCACATATATCATATGCTTTGCTCACAATAACAGCAAGTGGTTTATTTCGGGGATAGCAGAAGTGCTGCTGACTGCACAGCCCATGTTGGTTAGCGGCTTGTCCTTCAGCACAGCCAGCCACTGAAGTTCACTCATCGAGAACACGCAGTAAGTTTGTTCCGTTATGCAGAAACATTGCAAAAGGTGAAAGAAAGCGCAGAAATTTTCTGGAAATGCTGACAGCAAACCCAACAGCTGAGCTGACACAGAGCCTTGCTCAGACACAGCCACGCACAGTAACCGCTGCTCAGTGGTCCCAACAAGAAAGTCATTCCTTCTCCTGTCCAAACAACCCCGGGAACACCCCAGTTCTAACAAATTGGACACAAACAGCATCAAACTGGATGTCTGCATTGAACTGGGGCCAGGCCTGCAAAAGCAAGGGGAGGCTCCTGCTCTGCACCCACCCACGGCGCCCCTCACCCCGCATCCCCTCACATTCGGCATTTCCAACTACTTCGGTTCCAGCTAGATGAACAACACAGTTTGTCTCAGTAACAAACTCCCTCATTATCAGGGAGTGAAGCGATAAAGCACAGAGTAATCACTTTAAATTAAAAAAAGGGCAGGTTTAGATTAGGTATTTGGAAGAAATTCCTCCCTCAGAGGGCAGTGAAAATTTAGGCACAGAGGGACAGGGACTGCCTGGGGAAAAAAAGGTCAGAGAAGGGTGTTAGAAGGTAAACATGGACACTGCAGCAAGGTGTTTTTCCCTTGCTTTCACTTTTCCCATTTCCTTTGGCTGTTTCAGAGCCTTTATCCCCACGTGGGGACCTGGAACAGTAATGGCAAGTTATCAGGAAACAATGCTTTAAAATACAGTTTTAAACACATGGAATAATTATTCAAAGGGTGGAAGGAGCAACAGTCTGGATTCAAGCTTCTGGACCACAAGGTGACCACACAGTTTTTGTTCCCTTTACGAACCAAAACTACGAAGGCTCCTGGCTCATTTAGACACAAGTGAAAGATTTGGGAAAAAATTTGAAAGACTTCATATTAGCTGGACAAAACTCAGGAGCTGACACTCAGGACACTCACACAAAGTCTATCATCTAATGCCATACTCAGAGGCTCCCTCCTGCAATGCCATTTATTTCAAGAATTTATATCCTTTTTTACTTTCATTTTACCTTCTGGCACGACACTAAATCTGTATTAGTTGGTTTGATCTGTGATGAGAATTAATGTTTGCTGAACTTTTCAGGTACAATGGTACACCACCAGCAGATTAGCTACTTTGGCATTCAAATAATAACCCGCATCTTAAATTAAAAAAAGAGAAAGATGAGGGATAAAGGAATCAGGTGCATTTCTAAAACAAGGAAAGTTAGGTGTCCATTTGGAATTTTCCATGATTGCTCAGGATATCAGGTCAGACTTATTAAAAGCTATTTCAAAAAAAAAATATGTCCCAGAGGCCTAATACCAATATCCTTTCTCCATTGTCCTGACTTTGTTTGCTTGGAAACAAAGAACACACATGATTCTGGCATTCCAGAAACCTTAATAAACAAGATCATGTGCCCATTCCTATTACAGAAAGACATGACAGCGTAAACACAGTCAATACCTGCTTGTGTGACTTGGGGGAAAAAAAAAAAAAAAGGAACAACAACGGCTGACACATAATCCAGACACAACACGGGCTGTGGGGATTCGGTTCAGAAAAAGCTCTTGTTTTGGGACCCTGCAGCTTTTTGGAATTGCTACTATAAACATAACGTTTGCTTGATCATTTAATTTGACCATAATTAAATAGACAAAAAAAAAAGTATAGGTTACTGTCCCAACAAACAGCAACCAATTATCACTGCTCACTATCCTGGCACATCAGCTTGAATCTGATTATGTATTTACCACAAATCAAGTATGAAATGATTTAAATGACACAGTATTTCACAAATTCATATTACCAAACAGCATGTGTTGCAATTAAAAGAGTTGTAGTATTTAAAAACTGATCAAAAAATAGATATGTGATGCAAGCATTTGTATGTTTCCAGGGAGACCTAAAAAGCTAGGAAACCATACAGGAAGAAGAACCTGTTGGTCTTTAGAGGTTTCTAGAGGAGTTCTTAAATATCTAGTCAAAGATATGTTTCCTTTCTGAAAATTTACAAAAATATTTAATAGATTCTGATAATGTATTGGCTGCTGTCCAACTGCTGCAAGTCCCTGAGCAGCAAACCCTAGCATGCCATCAGTTCTCAAAAATTGCAGCATTTCTTGCAATTTGTACATATTGTAATCTAACTATTGATTTTATACACTGAAACTAGCCAAAAAGTTCCCTTTTCCTTCTGTTTTCAATTGCTATAATATTTTGAAACTGCATTTATATTCCTTAGATACAATTCATCAATGCACATATAATCAGTACAGTATTAGGAAAATAGACAAGTGCTAGGAGGGATTTCTATAGAAAGCATTATGTCCAAGACTCCCAACGTAGTATGTCTTTAAAAAAATACTAGTTCCAAAAAAAACCCCAACAACATAAAAATAAAAACAATAACAAAAAAACACAACTCACTTGTGAGGAAGGGCAAAGCACGGCCATAAAGCCCGGGCAGAGAAGAGCTGCTGTCACCTGCAGGGACTTCTCTACACCCCTGCCTCGCTGTTGGCAGGATGAAACAAATTGTTGCTGAGCGCAGTTATTTTTCTCAAGCTTTGTTCTGTCCCAGAGGAAAATTCGAGTTTCTATGCCCAGATAAAGATTGCTGTCAGCCCCTTGAATCAGCCGGCATGAATAGCTCCAGTGTTAGGCACTGCGTGACGGGGAAGCTCCAGCGCCAGCACAGCGCTCAAAACAACGGGGTTTTGTGGTTCCTCACATTAGGGTTGAGCACCAGCCTACCACACAGCAGCAGATGTGCTTTTATCACCTCTGCTAAAAAAATCAAAAACTCAAATAAATAGAATAGGTTTTGGATTTTATTTTTTTTTACAGTCAGCTTTTTTTGCTTCATTCTCGCGTTCACTTGAATCCCTAAGCAACCTGAAATACTGCAACTGCCACAGCCATGGAGCGTCCCAAAATGAAATGCAATCAGAAAATGTGCTTACCTATGTGAAAGCTACAACATGCCAAGTTTCAACTCATTAAAAAAAATAAATTAAAAATATGATGTTTGATTTTGCCATAAAAATCGTCTTCACATCCAGTCTTTTACGCACATAAGGATACATTTGCAAGGTATTCAGATTTTTCATACTCAATGCTGAAACAGGAAAGCCCATTACTAATCACTTTTGCTGCAACTTTTTTTTCCAGCTATTTTTTACTGAAACTGTTAGTCTGATACTGGTCTAGCAGTATAGGTCTTTATACAGGTCTTATGAACTATTGGCGAAGGAAGCAGCAATTTCCCAGGGACACTACTTGATGTCCTAAGGCTGGGGAAAAAATAAAAATAATAATAATTAAAAAGAAAACAACACTCCATTTGAATTTCTTTCAGCTGTAAGGAAAAGAAAATCATTACAAATGTGCAGACACAGATGAAATGGACATTACCCAACATTCAGACTTGAGCAGTTAATCTCCCCACGCTCCCTCCATCAGTCAGGGACTGGGCAGGAGCCTGCTGCAGGTGCCTGAGCTGCCTCGCAGAAAAGTCTCTCCAAAGACTGAAGAGAGAGTTTAAGGCAGGCAGCTTGCTAGTTTGTGGGTTTAGTGCTGGGTGGCGCACATACCGAAGTTTATAAACTGGAAAATACAAGCTTTTAAAATTCCAGTAATACTAAAATAGCGATATATCTGGCTTCCTGGGGGCTTCAATTATGCAGCATTCGCAAATGGTTTCCACCCTGCTCATGGCAAAAGCAGTGCCCTCAGAGCACAGTCAGTTCGAACACACGTTTCGTATACATGTAACAGAGAGCAGTGTGTGTACAGACACACTGAGGAACAATATCCTTGCTCCAGCCTGAGCTCCAACTGCATGGGTATGAAACCCTTGGATTCAGCACTTCTCCACCAAATTTCAATGTGTTCACCATTTAAAAGGACAGCAGATGAACCTAATCATTAAGGCAAGAAGCAGCATAAAACACACTTGTCATTCTTGGCAGGACAAGCCTTGTAGGCATTTTTTTGTTTTTAAGAACAAAATATAGTAAAAACAATGTTCCTAAGTTTACTTTTATAAAAGGAATGTTCTCAAAGTGGTCCTACAAGAACATTTCCTAACATAACTATTCCCACATGATGCCAGTCTGCCTGCCCACTGTTCTTGAATTACCAGCCCCTTTTTCTTGGCCATATTAATGCACAGCAAGCGAGGAGGCTCTGATGGTTTCTGTAATGCAGCCCAGGTACTTGAAAACCACTTGAGCCATGTCACGCCCTTACTCTGTCTGTGACAGTGACCGCGCTCCCCTTATCAGCCACACAATCACAGGGCTGTCTTCTGTGGACAGCTGTTACAGGGCTTATCAACAAATGCACAAGCCCAGGAATGCAGATGAGATGCAGCTACTCACTTACTCGCTTCCAGGCAGGGTGTACACATTTTAGGGGAAATAACCATCACGCGTCTGAGTCACTGACAGCTTCAGAAAAAATATTTTGCAAGCAGCTTAGTTAATTTTTTTTTTTTTTTAAAAGCCAAACCTAGTGGATCCACTGAGCGATGAGGATGTTAAATACAAGCTGCACAAGCTGAGATGCAGCAGGGTGGAGGGCAGCAGGACGGGGCATGGCACAGCTCTGCAGGAGAGCCCCACCAGCAGCACCACCATTGCTGTGTGCTGAGCTGTAAGAACAAACAAATCCAACCTGCCAGCTGACCTCTGGGCAGGAACATCGCCGGTGAAGAGGTTAAGAGCTGCCCAAAGCACTGCTGGAGAGCTACAGGGATACGCACCAGGACGTTACGCAGAGCAGGGGAGTCTGGAGGTGTTGGACAAGGAGACGATGTTCCGCAGAACCCATTAAGCTTAGGACTTGGAAACAGATTTAAAGCAGGTATCAAGGCAGAAAAAGCTTTGCATACACCTCTGAAAACTGGTACACAGCTGTGAGGAGGCTTCTAGCCTAAAACCTAATAAAACACTGCCTTCCCCCCCCCTCACCAGAGGCATGCTGTGCGGCCCTGCAGGCCAGCCCCTTCCTTTCCCACGCTCCAGCAGCGGTTCTGCCTCCAGCCTCCAGTGACAGCAGTGTCACTGCATGGCATCCAGCCACAGCCCCGCTCCTCAGAGCAGCTGGGACAAAGCTGGGGATGCTCTGGCCCCTAATGACATTATATTGCTTATAGGGACAGAGAAGTTGGGCTCAAGAGAGCACAGGGCGCAGCAGAGCACAGCCGGACAGGACAGGAGCAGTGGGTTCCTCCTCATCCACCTGCCAAGTACCCCGACACGAGTTTCATCTCCAAAATCACCGAGGCGATTCAGGGTCTTACCTTGCCACAGTGGTTAAGGTAAGTAAATGCACCTCAAAAGCCAGAAGGGTTTCCTCTTGCTAATCTATTTCTAGATGAGCAAGCACTGCCTGCCCTTGATCTCATTTTGCAAGCAGGATAAATTATCCCATAAAAAAAAAAATTACAGCCCTCCCACCAGAGGGAATTTTCTAATATAATCTTCTCATTCCTTTCAGCATTTCATAACCAGCTACCTTTAAGTCCAATTTGAATACAAGTACAGCAAAAGCATTCTTAAAATCTATCTTGAGCTCCGCCAGCATCCTGAAGTGTCCACCACGGAAAACATCAGCGCTGTGGTGGCGGCTGAAGACAGCGGCACCTCCCAGCAACCCTGCACTGCTCCCCCTGAGCCCTCCCCACATCTCAGTTCTTTTACACGGTCCCCAAAGAGGAACAGAAGGTACCCCCAGTGACCACAAAAGCTGTGAAAATAGCAGCAGCTAAATATCATCCAGAAAGTGAAACGGCTCCCAGAGATGCTGGTGGTGCACGCAAGACTCTCCGATTCCTTTAGCAGTGACACAGACACATTGCACAGCAGTGTGACAACAATGTGAGTCGTCTCCTTGCACCTCCCTGCCTGTAGGATCACTAAAAACAAACAAAAACACAGAAGGGTTTAGAGTAATTGGGGAAAAAACCTCTCTCCTGCAGATACTGTGATGTGAAAGAGACTGGTAGATAAAGACGGAATAAAGGAAAGAAACACAAAACCCCACCAAAATCTAAAAGGGCACGATTAACCTGCTAAAATCTCTTCCATTTAAATGTGACATTGCCAGAGGAAAAAGCAGGATGTAGACCCACTGGCAGGGCAAACAGCAGCAGCACGCTATCAGGACTAAGCTTGAAGATTTTATTTGCACACAGAAGTAATTCTAGACAAAATGTGTAATTTCTTCTGGAAGGCATTAAGCTTTCATTTCAAATAAAAAACTGCTAACCAAGGGCCTTTAGAAATGTAAAACAGCATTTACAGATAAAGTGTTGAGGGTTCAGTGATTTTTAAAGGAAATTGTGTAAGTTTCTTCCTCTGAAGATCTTGGTAAATGAGGCTCAATTTCAGGGGCAAATAGTTTGATCCAATGCAGCAGTTTTCAACCTTTTTCAAAACAAATGGCAACTTCTACTCCCAAGTTACATGCATGCGACTTAAATTACTTTGCCATTTTGTTAGTTAAAAACATTCAGAAAGAAAAAAAAAGTGAAGGCTGTGACTGCTCAGAGCTTTCCTGTGCATCGCTCTGTATTTGCAGCCAGGTGCCTGTGTTAAACAGAGAGGGGCTTGCAGCAGACTAGGAGTGTCTCTCCTTGGAAATCATCACCTGATATGACAGCCCCAATTATCTCAACACCACATCATCGTACATTTGTTTTTAACAGTTTAAACTAACTAATGCAAATAGGTCGCTATTTGAATACAGGTCCCCGTTTCCACCTTTTCCTCCTCTTCCTGCCTTCCCAGAAATACTGAAGTCACCACAAGTCCCTCTCCCAAAGGTTCTGCTGGGAACCAGGGAGGTGCCACAGGGGACAGCTTAGCCTGTGAAAACCAGACCGGAACAAAGTGTTGTACCCGTGGCCTTGCAATGTGCCCACAGCTGGGGTTTTAAATTAGCTTTTCAAGACCAATCAGCACACATGTAATTTAAAAGCAATTTGAAGCAGCAAGCTAGGTAGTTTAACTTCAAATTAATGAGCTTTTGACAACTGCAAACAAACTGATAATGTGGATCCATTTAAACTGATCCCTATATTTAACAGGAAAAGCGTATATCATTTTAACTTGGTTATACAAAGGCTTTTCTTCTGCATTCTGAAAGCTGTTTAACCACCATCTAGCTCTCGGTAGCAATTTGCAAACTTTGCCCAGTTGTACAAGATCAGCAGGATGGAACACGGCAGATATTCAGTTTTTCAACTTTTTTTTTTTCCAATTTTTAAGAGACATTGTGCAATGTAATTAAATACGCCCATGAAATACAGATCTAAATTAAATAACTCAGAAAGCATCCGAGACATCCAATCCCCCAGAACACAGGATACAAGCAGTGGTCATTGCTTGTTTGAATCAATACTCCACTACTCGGGAAAAGCACCGTGCTGGAGCTCAAGCAATAGACAACACACAACAGCAGAAACTAAGGCAAAGACAAATAATGATCAAAGGAAAAGCAGCAAAGAGGATAAGATTAGAGGAGAAATGACATGATAAAAATGTAATTTACTAAGAGAAACAGTACATGAGGTGAAGGAAGGGTTAATGCATTGATTTGTTTTGGATAAAGACAGGTTTTGTTACTTTGCTTGTTTGTTTTTTCATTTCCACTATTAGTTTGGAACTCAGTTATGAAAACAGCTACAAGGGAAGAAATAGGCATGTGGAGCACTAAGATCTTTTAAGAAAAACAGTAATTTAGGTACAACCTGGCAGATTCAAACTCTTAACAAAGTTTTACAGCACCGTAAGCTTAAAACGTGCAGCTGAAGCATACTAGGAAGCGGCAGCAGACCCAGCACTAGAGTTAGGCAGGTTACAAAATAAGTCATGTTACAAAAATAATGTCCTCTTAAGTTACAGTAAATTCTTGGTGGAGTTCACACGCAGACATGCTTATGAACTGCCACACTGCACCAAAAATAAGTTAAAAGCCAGAAAAGTTGGTTGAAAAGAGAATTGGCCTTCTAAGAAAATGAGGACTGCGCTGGAGGCAAATAATGACAGCTCTTAGTAAGGAAATATTTGCAAGTAGTTGACGGTCTTCAACCACAAGTTCTCACAGTTGGCTTCCAGTGTTGATCACAAGGTCTTTCTGTCACTGGTCAAACCCTCATCCTTGATTTCTGATCAACATTTTCATTAAAAGCAGCAAGGGAGGTGGCAAATTCTGAAAGCAAGTGACAAGATAAGTGTCATGGTTTAATGGTGAACCTGGCAGGGCTAGGTTAAAGGTTGGACTGGATGATCTTGGAGGTCTCTTCCAACCTGAATGATTCTATGATTCAAAAATGGATTATAAAACCTAAGATCTAGATTCTAGGACAGATCCTGCAGATAACAGCAGGAAGGTCACGGAGCGCAGCCCTATGCCAGGACCACCTAAACAAGACAGCAGCAGACCACGGGGTGCCGTGACCTTCAGGTTGCAGGACCTCAGGCCCTGGAAGTAGAAGCCCTGTACAACCCAACCAAACTTCTCTCCTTGGTGCAATGCACATTACAGCACATCTACGGGAGAGTGAGTGACATTTATGAGCCCCACGCTCCCACAACTCATCTCAGTCTGATTACTCTGGCAGATAACACTGGGCTGGTCTTGGGTTAGTGCATTGCAAGGGGCACGGCCACGAACTGCAGCAGCTTTCTGTTTTACTCTAGCTTTCTTTAATCGCTACATCAGATGAAAGAGATGGCGATTTTACTGAAAAGGAAGAAAACTCGAGAGCTACAATTAAATTAAAACCCAACCATCAGAAAACAGGAAACTCACTTGTATCAGAGCGCTGGTATTATCATGAATAGATAGTTGTGTATTTCTTTCTAAATTATCTTCTAATCCTTCCTAGAGCAACCAAACCTAGAGGTGGGAGGAAACCTCCTCAGTCATCTAACTGTGGTTTAGGCAGAAAAGTTTGTCCTCCAATTTATCTAAGTGTTCTGCTTATCTTAACCAACACGGGTATCACAAGTTTTACTAACTTCCATTGTGAACCTTCTGCAATTTCTCTTATTTGCTTTTACCTAAAAATTTATACTGCTGTTTATCCAAAGCTTTGCCCAGACTGCATCCTTCCTGGTGATTCCTGACATAGCTGTACCCGTGTAGGTGTGCAGTGCTCAGCGGTGCACTCGGTGCAGGTTCCCCTAGGCACTCCTGCACGAGGCACCCGTCTCCTGCACAGCCACACATCACTCATTTTATAGTTAGCATCTCACCTCACCTCCACCTAATTTACACTTTTGTTTCTACCTGTTCAGATCCCTTATTCTTACTGATGATTATCACTTTACAGTCAGAAAAATGGAGATCTATGATAATCAAAGTTTTAAGGCCTGAACTCTCTTTACAGCTGAGATTAAAAGGGACAGAGAAATCCACAGCTGAGTCATGCCATGAGTTCCTGTAACAATAAAATGCCACTGCAAGCAATAACCAACCCCAATAGATTTATTTCCACTTTTTGTTTCTTCTCTTGGCCAGATTACACCCTTGATAACAGACAGGACTGTTGCCCTAGATCTCTGTGCCCAGATCCTCTTACTTTGCCGCTTCAGCAGTGAGGCAATAGGAGTCAAAGGCAGAAGGGCATTTTTAGGGCATTGCTGTATCCCTCAAACTGTCAGCAGATGTACTCAGCGGGCTGAGGAGCAAAAAGACTGGTTTACAGCTCACTCCCCACAGCCTGGGAAAAGCACAGCACCCAGGGACACACAGCAGGCACCCAGGCTCTCCTGCAGCACCTCACCTGGCGAGGCCACCCGGCTGGCCCTGCTGTGGAAGAGCATGAAAGTAGAAAAAGCAGCCTTTAACTGCACTCGTGCTCAGGGAGCTGTCCCACTGCAGGTAATCCACTGGCTGGCTCGCTGTGAAAGAGAAATCTGAGCACGCTGCAATTCAAAATCCAGTGCGAGGTATCAGCCTCGCCTATCAGCAAGGAAATCTCCCGTCCATTCTGCCCTCTCCCACAGGCACCCTCTGCAGACAACACGGTACATTTTGGCAGGTGAGAGGATTAACTGATGGAATCATTACACCTGCCGAAAGACGACTGAATTAAAAACACAACACTATAGACATACCTTAAAAATAGGTTCCATACTGTGAGTTACTCAGAAAAAAAATAAATCCTGTACAAATACTTCAATAAATTGCTGGTGCAGGGTTTCTCCTAATCTCTGCCTTACCAGCATCTCACTGCAGCTCTGATTCACACAATTCTCCCAGTCTGTCTTGTTTAAGACATCTACATGTCAGCAAAAAGTTTGGAATAAATAGGAACATTATTTTTTTTTATACAACCCTTATACTCACAGAATTTGGGACTACAGAATACTTATTATTAGCCAGGACAGACTACACCTGGATAAAACGTCGCACAGAAAGGCACAGGCAATGAGGAAAAATAGAAGATTTCCACGAGGAGAGCTGCAGAAAGCCTGCGTGTAGCAGCCCGGTGGCTCCAGCCACTTTTCATTCAGCCTGAATTCTGCTGCATCACATCAGCTCCGGCAGTGTCTGAATCCCTCTCCCAGACTGCTTGAACCCCACAAGACGAGCAGTGCACGCAGGCGACCGGGCACTCAGCTCCGCAGCGAAGGCGCGATTCACAACTTAATAACGCATCCGTTCAATGTACGGCGCTCCTGATTGAGGGAAAGCACAGTGTATTTTAGGTTATGGGAGCCTCTGTTTTCCTTATATCGTATCGAAACCAGCACTGAAAAGCCCCACGGCCTGGGAGCCACCTCCGAGCTGTGTGTGTGGGGAGTGAATGGGGGGCGAGCCCCCAGCCCGCGCCCCCTGCTCTCGGGGCTGTTCTCGCTTCACTGTTCATGCAGCCGTTTGCAAACGAGTATTTCCCTAAAAGGCAGCCTGACAGCCCAGGATCTGGCTAAACCACATGTTTACCTCAGAAATCAGACACACCGCTGGACAGCCGGCCTTCCATTTTAAGCAGGCCGCAGTTCCTCACGCATCTCCCCGTCTGCCTTGAACACATCGCTCTTGATAACCCTGACGGAGCTCCCAAGAGTCCTTTCCAGGAGCTGCTTTTCAATAAACTCACACACGTACCAGCACGCTGAGCAGTCTCCCCTCCTTGCTCATCAGCATCACGCTCTGAGGGCTTGGTGTCCTGCTGGGGCTGCCGGGTTCCCCCGCTCCCCGGGCAGCAACACAGCCCGATCTGTCCCCTCCCTGATGACCTCCTGATGTGGGTGGATCAGCACCTTCTGGCAAAATGTGGCTTTTTGGAAACTGCTTGCACTGAGAAGTTTTTGTGGTACTTCAGACAGAGCCATCCAGCTTGGTGCTGCTACGTAACGACACGGCTTTTCCACCGAGCCACAAATGAAGATAAGTGCACTGATACGACTTCCAGACACGGGCTCTTGCTGGTGTTAAGCCCTACCACAAATCCATGCTGAAGATTATTTTGGAAACGGCTTGAAATACAGCATTGTATTTACAAAATGACACACTCAGAGGAGATACAAACGTAATCCTCAGACTCTGCGCAGCTGAACAGCTCCTGCAGAACCGCAGCCGGGTATGGCAAACGCTGAAGGTTGCTTTTCATTTATACACAACGTTTGGCATCCTGCACACCTTACAGCACTTGCCTCGGCTTGTTTTTATTCCTTGCTGTAGTACAAGTGACCTGCTCAGGGATCCTGCTGGACACCCGCACGTGACAGCGCAGGAGGAAGGTGTTATGCCGAGTGCCCAGACCAGGGCCGCCCAGCTCATGGCCATATCAGGCCATTTCGGGCCACCCAGTGCATTTCTGACACCATCAGTGGGCTGCCTAACACAAGACCCAGGAAGGCAACAGGGGGCAGGGGCAGAAAAAGAGAACCAAGGAAAGCTGGGGTTCAAGGTGGGAACTCTAGGCTGAGATAGAAAGCACACAGATAAGCATAAACGTATGAAGTGGAAAGGAGGAAAAGAAACAAGATACAAAAGCAAACAAGGACCCAAATGTGCTAAAATTGTCAGCATCACACCTGCACTTCACAGGCTCGGGATAAATTACTGCAGTCCACACATCACAGTCACACTGACTGAGGTATATGAAGATCTCTGGTTTTATTAAAGGTGTCTAGGGCATAGGAAGCTTTCAGTGTTTGTTTTTTACCTGGAAAAATACATTAAATACATTTAGGAACACAGCATATGTTACTTAAACACAGCCAGAGAGGACGGCTGGTGCGACAGAGCACAGTGCCTGCACAACTCTTTAATTTGTAAGCAAAGACAAAGCAAATTAAAGGAATCGCAGACTACGCCCATGTCCTTTTGTTTCTCCCATCATTTTCTCTGCCTTCTCCCACATTTCTGCAATAATTGATTTGGTCACTTGAGCAAACAAGTGCCTTGAGCTCAGCTCCCCTCTGCTCACCCACACACAGAGCTACCTGTGCTCGCCCACTCCCCACCTGCCCAGTAGGGCACAGGAGCCAGCTCCGGCCCCAAAGCAGCACCCTGGCAGCATCAGGGCCAGGACCAGGCACAAACCGGGAAACTAACACGCCCCCAGGGCCAGGAGAGCTCCCATGTACCCACAGAAAGCTCCCTGCAAAATGACATTGCCAGTTTCCAGCTGAATGCCATGAATTGCCCCCAAAAGTTAATCCCTGTGTTCATTTTTACAGTCCCCTAACGCGCAGAATATCGCCGCGCAAACAGCAGGATTTCCCAAGGCATGGTATTTCCCAATTTGTCATATCCCTCATTTCTCAGTCCCTCTGTGTCTCCTTCCCAAGTTTTCTCATGGAGCTTGTAACACCCCGGGGAAGGAAGCGGGGTGAGCAATGTCATTCCTCCCAAGCTGCCAGCCCCGACACCGCGCAGATCAGAGGCGGGCAGCGGTTCAGCAGCCCCGCAGCATCACGCACAGCACCCAACTCCTCCGAAATAAGCAAAAGGAGAGGGACCTCAGGGAAATGGCACTCAGGGCTCCCCCCTTCCCATTACACCCCGCCAGTCAGGTTCACAGCAGACACCCCACGACCCGCAGGGCACAAGCGCGACACCGGCTCCTTAGGGGAGCCAGCTGAGAGTTGCCCTTGCCTTGCTCCCTTGGAGGCTTGGCTGCGTTTTCCCCGCGTGTGAAGCAAAACCACGAGCAGGAGAAAAACCACGAGCAGGGGAGGAGAAGCCGCAAAACCCCCCCGCTTTGGGCAGCGCTCCAGGATCATTGCCATCCCAGCCCCTTGCGAGCCCTCCCCGCGGGCTGCACCCACAAACTTCTCGGGCGGAGAGCAGGGGGACCCCGCCGGGCTGCGAGCAGATGGGGGGGGGGGGCCCGCACATCCCCAGCACCCAGCCCCGACCCCCCCGGGCCGGCCCCGAGCCCCCCGCGGACACGCGTGGGGAGGGCGGCACGGGGATGGGGACCCCCAGCGCGCTGCCCCACAGCCGGGGGGGGCTCCGGGCTCCATCCTCCCGGCTCCCCGGTCCCTGCTCCTTGCTCCCCGGTCCCTGTTTCCCCCCCCCCCAGCCCCTCGCCCCCCCGGCCCCGCTCACCCTCGGGCTCTCTCTCGCCCCCCGCCGCCGCGGCGGCGGCTCGGTTGGGCCGCCCTGGCGCTCTCCGGCCCGAGGCGGCGGCAGCCAGGCAGGAAATTTTTTTCCTCCTCCTCCTCCTCCTCCTCCACCTCCTCCTCCTCCTCCTCCTCCCCTCGGCACCGAGCGGCCGCGGAGCCGCCTGGCGGCCACGGCCCGCATCGGCCGCCCGGGGGGGCTCCGAGCCTCGCCCCAGCCCCGGCTGGTTCCTGGGGGACCGGGGGAGCCCCCATCCAGCCCCCATCCCGCAACCCCCCAAAGGGGGCTTCGTGGGGTCCCCCCCCATGCCTGCCGAGGGATGCCGGCGCCGAGCGGGTCGGCCCCGCTGCCCGAGCATCTCCGAGCATCTCCGAGCGTCTCTGAGCATCTCTGAGCATCTCCCTCCTCCCTGCTCGCCTCCAGCCGGGGTTTGGCCCCCGACCACCTTTCCCCAGGGCTCTGCTGGGGCATGGCTCAAGGGGACCTGAGCATCCTCCGGGCTGCAGACGCAGGTCCCCACCGCCAGCCTCTCCCTGTCACTAACATGGCATAGGGTGGCCACCAGTGGGGTGGGAGCACCTTTTTGGGGCCCTTCGTACCCATTTGCCCCTCCAGAAAACCCCTGCAGCAGCCTGGGCTGCAGGAGTCAAGGCGGTGAAACCCGGAATAGAAACATCAGGCTGAAAAGTAGGGCAGGGAGGAGGGGATTGATGAAAGAAAGGAGAGAATCAAGGAGCCTAAATTCACGTCTTGCCTCCTTTTGTCTCCAGTCCCTAGGATACCTCATCCCGAAACTGAGGAAATCTTCCTGCGGAAGAAACCTCTCCTCCAGGAGGTCTCTTCCAGCCTTTATGATTCTGTGACTTGCACACATGTGACTCTCAAAAACCCATGTCCATGTGCACCATGTTGACTTGAAGAGCACCAAAGGATGGCAGATAACCAGGGACTGTGGCAAAAGGCCGTCAGACCAAAATATTGCAGCACCTGTGAATATTTCTGTCTTCTGCAGAAAACTTAATTGTATCATAACAACATCCCTTTGGCATCACGTTGACTGGGAGGCAGTAATTTACTACAACACTAAATTTTTTCAACAGAAATAGAGGCACAAGTGGGCACAATACCAGGAAGGTGTTTGATTTCAATGAACACGTTTGTAGATCGAGTGACTTCAAGTCAGCAATTTTCTTGCGAGTAACTATTTACAAGAAATTGTATACGAATTTGAATGGCTGCTTACATCCAAGCAATAAAATAAACGGGATTACTATGAATATTGGATAAAATTACCACTCTGTATTACTGCAGAGATTAAAAGTCCTATTTTATTGTGGTTCAAAAATTATTATGAAGCCAAAGATGTACAAAAAAGAAACAAAGACAATGCACATGATAGTTATTAATACATTACTTGGGGAAAAGAGATTTCTTGTAGGCAATGGGAATATCTAAAGAAATAGTACAAACATGAAAAAAAGCTGTGAAAGAAGCTTGGGTGGCCTGTACACTGCATACAAGCCCCATGTCATTGCAGCACGGGGCACAGCTCGCACACGATGTCCCCGAGGGCTGAGGGAGCAGGAGGCCACGGGCACAGCCCTCAGGGGCTCACACAGTCACTCTTGCTCTAGCACCTCCTGTACCCAGGACATTTCCAACCCCTTTTTAAGGGGCTGATGTCTTCAGGGTACACTAACAAGCTGCAGGCAGATAGCAGCCAGTAAGCCTCAGGCTTCAGTTGCTGGCTAGTGTGAAAAAAGCAAAAAAACATATGTTCTCTGATGCAGTGCTTTATCCAGAAAACTAGGATGAGACCGCAAAAAGTCCAGGATCTGGCAATCTGAAGAAAGAAGCCCCTTTAAACCTGTTGTCAGTGCTCTCCAGACAGGGCCAGAAGAGAGTTTATGCTGTTGTAAAAAGGGCAGAGCATGAAAAGCGAGGCTGTTACGGCAGAATTTAGCTATGTTGACAGAGCATGCTTGCTTTATCATAAAAAAAAAAAAAAAAAGGAAAGTAAAAAATCAAGAAATTAGAAAACTGAAAAGCTGAAGCAAAAATAAGGTAAGGCCCCATAGCTGTTTGCATGTGTATCCTGACAGAGCTCCAGCAGTGGCCTTTCTTTGTCCAGCTCACGGCCCACTGGTCATCTGTCTTGTCCTTCTCTTTCCATCACAGATCAGACACGCTCCCAGCAATGTCATCTCTTTGGCAACCATCCTGTCCTCCCTCCCAAGCTGCCCGAGGAGCCGCCAGACCTCCTGCAGGACCCGACACCCGCACCTCTCCTTCCCCGCTGTGCCAACCCCATCCTTGTGGCAGGGCTGGAAACGTCCCCGCGAGCAATCGCAGGCCCTTTGCTGCTCTCCGGTGTCCTCTTGGCTTCAAGCTAAAGAAAAGCAGGATAAGAAATACACAACAACATTTTAATGCCAACAATTTATTTCAAGTATTCCAGCATGGTATTGAGCCTCATAGCAGGAAGAAAGGCAAAATTGTTTCCTGCTGTCTGGACAATGCCTGTAAAAACAAAAGACAGTAACGAATGATCACAGCACCAGAGAAAGGATTTCAAGGAGGAGCATCTATACTCTTATTAAAGTATGTGACAGAGAATCTAATCGTTCCCTTTCCTTCACTTAGAGAAAAGCTCTCAAGATATTTGCAAGGCTTTCGCATTTACTGGTAAGTGCCCGTTATACACTGGGTAGCAGCACAGTACATCAGTCTCCTTCCCAACATGCTGGAACACAAATTGTGAACGTGCTGAAGAAATTATAAAATCAGGGAGCACAGCAAATAACAGATACAGGCATCAGTTTTGTAGCTGCAAATATATCTCAGATGAAAAATACAGGATAAATTCTCTAAAGCACATATAATTGAGAAAAAGCGCATGAATACATAACATCGCAGCAGTAGCTAATTTAATGACTTCAAAGATGTATTTGGCTAAGATTTTTACATTTGGAGTCTGAAAGTATAAGTATCTGGGAATATATTTAAGTATTCAAGGCTACATATCTTTATAATTGTTACAGAATTTGCAATAAATTAAAGCCTGCTCTGCCAGCTCTTCTCTCTGTTTCCACCTCCAGGATTTGTTCTAAACATTACAAACCTTGAAGCAGATCAAAGCCACGTTTTATTAAATTGAAAAAAAAAAAAATTGCAACAGTGGTATTTTCTGTTTCATGCAAGACCAGAAGGTGTTTTCCTCACCTTCAATAAACAATACTGGGCCACTCAACTTGCAGCATTCAGTCATGAATAACAGCAGCTTTTTGATGTCTAAGATTTTTATGTGTTATTTATTTATTTATTTTAAAGTCCAGTCATCTTTGGGCCATGGAAACGACACCCTCGGATGTCTTCAATGCTTTAATGGCACTCAGCTGTTTTGGTAGCTGAAGTCACTAGCATTTGGGTATAAAGAAAAAAAAAATGGGAAACATCTCTATGTTTTCAAAGGTTGATTTTTATTTATTTATTTATTTTTAACTTCTTACTTTACCAGAGTAGACTACACTATCCTTTCCAAACAGCTAAGAACTTTAAGAAGCTGGTACAGCCACATGCCCAAGCAACCACACACACAAGTCCCAGCTGGGCAAGGAGCTCAAAAGACAAAGCTGAACATGACTTCTTCTCTCCCAGGATGAAGCACATTCAGCTATGAGCTCCTCGGATGCCTGAGCACAAAACACAGTTGCATTATAATGCTGTTTGGGAGTAGCATAGATTGTGCCTGAGGATACCAGAACAAACACCAGCCAGCTCGCTCAGATGGTGAAACTGAAGGATGCTCGTACAGGAGGCGATCATTTTAAAAATGGATTTTGCTCATCGCATTTCCACTGATACCAATGTGGTGGCTGTGGGATCTTCTGCCTTTTTTTTTCTTTCTATCAATACAGAAACCAACAGTCGCTGCTTCTGATAGCTGCTCAGATGAAAGGATGTTGCTCTGGAGGGGCCGGAGGCAGCGCAATATTCCAGCTGTCACTCCAGGGCTTACCAATACCCTTCAACGTCAGAGCTCAGGAATCAATAACTATCTAGTGATGGAGTTCTCAGTTGAGAAGATTTAGTCATTTTCTGGGAAGAATTCCAAGCGGCATTTGAAACGTGTTTGTTTTTCTTTCAACAGTGCTGTAAAAAAGATCAGAGCAATAGAAGAAAGAAGTCGGAGGATGTAACAGTACAAATCCACTGCACAGCGGCACTGGGAACAGACACACAGAAAAAGTATCACATCCAAGTTTCCCAAACAGTTGTTGCAATAATTTTGCAGTTCAGTTGAGCTTCAAATTTTCATCTCCAGCTACAATAAAGTTCACGAAGCCTTATCCGATTTCCCTCACCCAGTCCAAGAGGCATAAGCAGATTCCTATTTCCACCACTTCTCAGAAAGCTGGCTGCAAAGCTACTAGGAAAAAAAAAAAAAAAAAAAAAAAAAAAATCAATCTCTTGCTTAGTATTCTCTATTACATTTATAGCAAGTTGTTTCAATTACCTTTTGTCCAGCTTAGAAGAGGCAGAAACAATTAATAATGCCTGGCCTGATCCTGCAATGCTGTGCACACGTGGAGCATTATCGACCCCCTTTTGGAGCCAAGAGCAGCCCAAGGACTTGCCATCTTAGCTACTGTGCTCCTCTGCAATTAGATGTGGAAAAAAAGGAAACTAAAAAGAACATAAAAGCTTTGTGTGATCTGCCAGAGGGCACCTCAAAGGTGGAGTCTGGGGAAAACTGCAAATACCAACGCACCTGCCAGCCAGACACAATGCTAGATTCACCTGCCTTATAACATTTTTCTGAACAAAAGGTTTTAACCAAATATGGAATTTTATAAACTGCCAGCAACAGTCACTAAATGCTGAGGTTGCAATAGAACAGAAACTGACCTGCAGTGGCTTCACCGTGACTTTTCCCCAGCTGTGCTGGGCACGGATGAGCGCACTGACCTGCGAGCAGCTCTGCTGGGGCTGCTGCAGCCGGGGGGTCTTCTGTCCAGAGAAAGCATTTGCAACATAGGAAAAGAAATAACCTATGAAATGTCATAAGCCACCACAGGAAAATGTCTTTGGGTTAGCTAAAGGAGGCTGTGTAGCCTGGCCAGAGGCCATTCACGTAGCCTTGGTTAGCAGGGGCACGGGGTATTCCCTGCCTGGATCAGCACCAGGCTTGAACACTCAGTTTGCAAGTAAAAGCTTTCAGTTTATATTTTTGATAGCAGATCTGGATGCCTGGAGCAAGCTAACTTGTACATAATTGCAAGATAAATATATATTCCACCTTTAAAGATGCAGGGCTCCGTGCAATTTTATCCCAAATCTCTCTGCTGTCTGTGACAGTGAATTGCCCTGACTTCTCTGTTCGACTGCTGTGCAGGACAGCATCCTCACTGGCTGCAGCAGAGCTGGTAAGCTGCTGGTGGGGAAACATTTTATCCCAGCTGGAGGAAACCAATCTCTTCTCTTTTCTCTGAAGTGATGAGGCGTGTCATGTCAAACTACAATTTCCATGTGAGTGCCTGATCTGGAGGAAGGCACAAAAATGCTGCCACTGGAGGAGAAAGCTCCTTGCACGGAGCTAGCCTGCTGCGAGGACTCGGCCACTGCTCTGGCGAACCCCTGGACCCATTAACGTAATCCTTCAGATTTAGCAGGAGCAGGCAGCACCACGTTGGCTAGCGATGGTTTCACTCTGGAGGGGTTGTGAAATGCATAAGCAATGTGCAGAATACACATTATACATTGCTTTTTAGGTAGCTGTGAGGAGAAAAGATACAAGCAATTGTACCATCATAAAAGGATAGATTAACTACAAGGTAACAAGAAAGGAAAGGGCAAATTATGGGCTTATTTGCAGGGCGATTCCCCCGGCCTCAGGAGATTTTCAACAACTTGAGCCACAAAAATTTGAGCATAGCCACTGAAAAGTAAAGATCATTAACATTACCTGGAGAGAAAGTATAGATCATCTCCTGCAGCTCTTAGTCTCTGCTATTTAGCATTTTTAAAGGCATGAAAGCAAATGCAAGTGAGCTGAGTATGTCTGCCAAAGGAAGACCACTGAGCAGCAGCTTCAAATGTCTTCCCTCAAATTTAGTACCACGACAAAGATTTCTAGTTAAATGTGTATCTTTTAAATGTATTTCATAGAGGGGCAAGTGGCACAGATGAATCAGCACAGGAACTTCTCCTTTTTAACAGAAGAAGTTTCCTGGGAGAGGACCAGCAGCACCTCCCTGTGCACGGAACCACATGGCAAGGAGAACAGCTGGGATAACAAACCCATAGCAGTAGCCAGTCTGGTGAAGTTTACCCGTTTTTCTGGGGTTAAAATTTAACCGGAGGTCTGGAAGGAAAATGGAGACGGGTCTTTTGTTTCTTATTTGCTTAGGAGGGCTGAAATGCTTCCCTTTGGTCTTCAGTGCGTAAATCATATACTGAGTGACATCATCTATGTACATATGCAAAATCTGACTATATATGAGGTACATACATGATTTATAAACAAAATAAAAATAAATTCAGAAAAGTGATGACATCAGAAGTATGATTTAAGTCCTATCTAATGAGGTATATACACACAAGGCCATATCGTATGAAAGCCCAGTTATACATCTCAGAAATAAAATACACTGATTTCAAATCTGATTACTGCTTTAAAGCTTTGAAACAAAAAATCCTAACACTAAAACAATTACAGCATTACTGGATTCCCAAACAGCCATTTTCTCCTCCTGAGAAGTTCTTTGCCTTTTCAAATTCATGAAACTTTAATCTCTCCTAATCTTTACCATACAAAACAGGCGAGCTTCAGGAATACATCTCAAGAGGCTAGTTTAGCAGCACTGTTGAAAGAGACTGCTGTCCAAAGGTTAGATTCTATGATTCTATGAAAATCAAGGTGATTCAGAAGCACGGCTTCAAGACAGCAAATAATAATGATGTTATAATTAAAAGAAGTAAGAGCTAATAGAATATTTTTACTTTATCCTGACAAGAGATACTAAATCAGGTTTCACACTTCAAACAAACAAAACAGGAAACTGAATAGCCAGCTTACTTAAAATTCTAGAAATTCAGCTTCAATCTTATTAATAAAAAAAAAAAAAAAGTATTTTCTGGTTGAAATCGTGATATTGGTGTCTTGTCTTTTTTTTTTTTTTTTCTCTTTTAAGTCAATTTGGGCAGAAATACCCTTCTTGCTCTGTAGCCCAGGGCAGATTTCCCTCAGTATTTCTTCCTTTACCTACCCACTACCACACTGAAATGAGTCCCTATTTAAGGTATTTGTTTCCTCCCTGTAGAGCACTTAGGCTCACTAGCAAATAATGCATATTTCATGTCTGAGCTGAACAAGAGCTGAAGGCTGAAAGCCCCATTGGTAGAGTGCAATCAAAGATCATTACACATTTAAAGCAACTGATGCTCAGAGAAATTAACTGGAACTTAGCAGAGTCCAAACAAACAAAAACAAAACAAAGCCAAAGCAAGGTAAAGGGAACACTTATTGTGGGGAAACACATGGAATTTAATTAGGAATTAAAGCTTTTCCTTAGAAAATAACTTGTTGATACTCCAGAGAAACTCCTTACCCTCAAGGAGCCTGGAGCAACCCAGACTTCTTGCAAAGAGCATCAAGTATTTAAGAGGCCTCAGAAGAGAGCTGTTAAGCAAGCAGGGGATATGGACAGAGGAGGAACATTTATCAGTCCTCACCATAACAAATCAGAATCCATCCCTCACTTTCAAAGTGGTCTAGATATAGAGCTAGCAAAAATTGCTTCTCAACTAGGTATGAGCCTTTCATGAGAAAAGGCAAGAACAATAGGGAAATATTGTTGGGGAACGAAAATCTTCTAGAAAACAGCAGGTGAGCTGGGAGACATGGACCTGCTCTCTCTGGGCTCCAGCAAAGCTCTGGAGATCAGGGATTTGAGCAGCTTGGCCTCCCTTGGTGCCTCTCACAGGGCAAAGCCACACCAGTAAGCCCAGTGCGTCACTACTGATGGCAGCCCTGGTGGCAGATCCCTCCCGGCCTTTGTCAGGGGAGTTTGATTGCAGCCATGGCAACGCCTTTCCTCCAGACCAAAGTTCAATTATTTTACATTTTTATTACTGCTGCCGTTTGCTTAAAGTTTACCAGGATAGCGTTCAGCTAGCACGCAGAGCAGATTCCAGGGAGTGAAAGGAGAAAACCACCTCACGCCAAGCAGGGCTGAAAGGAAGAAAATCCCCTGAACCCGTGGAAAATTTCTGTCTGCCAAAATGCCGACCAGAGAAAAGAAACTCATGTTTGGAGCTGCTTTTTTAACCAGCGTTTTATCTTTCGTGATCATTTGTGTCGTTCTCGGAACCCAGAGATGGATCAGCAGCACAATCTACTTTTCCCAATCAAACAGCAGCACTTCGGTAACCATCATCTACGGACTTTTCAGCGGCACCTGTGCCTCGAAAATCGAGGCTGGAGTTCAGTTTTCAGGCGGTAGTTTCCAAGGTAAGTGGTGCGATGGCTGGCGATGGAGGGCAATGGGCAGGCTGCTTGGGGGCACCCATAGGAGCAGCCCGGCCTTTCTGCACCCATTTGGGGTTGTAAAACATTGAGGGAACGCAGGAATATCTACAGACCAGCTCAGGGATTTAAGTGGTGTAAAATCAGACCCCAAAATAGTAGATAAATGCTGAAACACTCTTGCCGATAGCACCTTCTGATTATCTGTGACCTTAACCTACGCCTCTGAAGAAGTTAAAAATACAGGGTAGGAACTCTGTGTGAAATAGATTTTAATTTTCAGAAGCTCTAAGTGAAAAATAGGAAAGCAACACTCTATTAGCATTTCATTAAAGGATTACAAACCTCATTTGGTTTCCTTTAAATTTCATTATGTTAAATTAATTGTTTGATTTAAAACATTTTGCCACCTACGATCAAATTAGCATCATTTTAATAGAAGAAGGTTCTGAGAGGAACTGCTTAAGGGAGAAGAACCAAAAGTGTAAAGCTAATTTAGACAGATATGGTGTTTATACTTGTGTTTGACCTAAACTTAAGGAAAGTATTCTTTTTATTTCTTCTTTCAAGACCATCCCATTCCAGTTTTAAGTGATATTATTAAACTGAAGCATTTAATATTTTCAAAATTTTTGCTTGCTCATCTCTTTTTTTTTTTTTAATAATAGTCTATGAAGTATGTAATACAACATAGCTCATCTTTTATAAGGCTTTTCTTTCCCCACCCAAGGCATAGTTTTCAGGTGACGCCTCCTCATCACGACTTTCCAAAAATATCTAGGATAAGATTTTGAATCCAGGCTGTTAGAATAGCACTTCAGCAAAACAAAAAAAAAAAAAACAAAACACAAAAACAATAAACAAACAAAAAACAACCACAGATTCAAATTAAATGTTATCTTTTGTTGATATGTAACATGGCTTTTTTGTGCATCTATGGTTCTTAGTATTTATCCCCAGTGGTAAAATTCTTACCAGAAGGAGAAAAATTAAAATGGTTAAATGATTAAATAGATACAAAGAGAACAGAACAACTGAGGGACTAGGGAGGAGAGATGCTACACAGGAATAAAACAAAGGTAAAAAATAAGGGGAAAAATAGAAGGGGGCTTACCTAGTGTGACATTTGAGAAAGTAATGACAGAAGCATAAAAATCCTAGTATGTGGAACAAAACATGAGAAAAAGCAGAAGAGAAACAAGCAGTGATACATACCAAATACAAACCGCAGACTTGATTCTGATTTCACAAAGTTCAGCCAAGATGCATTTATGCACAAGTCTCTCTGCCTATGTTAACAGAAATATTCCAAAAGCCCAAAGGTAGATAAACCTGGACACTGCTGCAAGGTTCAAGGATTTGCACCCATTTTCTGTATCTTTGCTGCACTTTGGGTTCAAAGCTGTAATGCCTATACGCACCTCTGAAAGTGAAAAAAGGCAATCAAAAGAAACCTAACTACAATTTGGAAGAGTATATCAAATAGTTTTGAAACATGAGATGTACTTTAAGATTTTTATTTTCTTTTTCTTTTTCAGTAGGCTGTAGTCCATCACTACGAGCAAATAAACCACCCAGGTAGAACAAAGCAGATCTAAGCCTATGGAAGGTTCCCATCTCCCAGCTCTTTCCCATTGCATTTAGTACAGAAATTGTATCTGTAAAACAGGCACCCAAATTACCACAGTGACAGAGCTATACCGTGCAAGCCAATTGACACAGTAGCGATCAAATTTAATGAAAAAACTGAGTATAGCAGTGTTCCTAGCAAAGCGTATAGAAAATATTGAGATCACTGCCTAACAAATGTAAAATCACAACTCATTCAAGCCAATGTATTTACAGTCATATCGGAATAATCAGAGTAATTTTTAGAAAATCAAATATACACTTATAAAAATAGTTTATAGATGATTATATCTCCTCATGCCAGTTGGCTCTAGCCCCAGACTTTGCTCCATGCAGGCAGGCTCTTGCTGATTTTAATAGGGTGCCATGTGAAAACAGGAGTCCACCCATGCAGAGCTGATGGCAGGGCGGGGATGCAGTCTGGCAGGAATTTGGGGCACGTGTCTTGTCTTTCCTTGCACAGGAACTAACACCAGCAAATCCCAGGGTCTGGGCACTAGCACCCTGTAGATTTTAATCACAGTTATAACAAGCATCAGTAAACAATTCAATTCTTTGCATGGTCTATGTTCATTTGTTTTTTGGAGGTGATTTTTTCTCCAGATTTAATTTTTTGTGCTCTTCATTTAGGAAATGTCATCATGATTCTCACATATAAGCCATTTATAGATGAACAAATCAAGTGAGCTTCAGGAATTGCTGGCTGTTTTCAACAGCTGCTGAAAGAAATGCTTCATCCGTAGTCTAAATGAAGATTTGCCCTCATCCTTCCCCAGTTCAGTCAGGTGTATCTTCAAGATAAAATAAACTCATTTAAAATTAATTCTTCGGCTCTACGCTAGGTACAATTGCCACATTTTGTATGAAGTAGGATTCCAAGCATTCTTGAAACAGGAGAAATACTTCACATAACTGCATGCATACATACCATTTTATGAACTGAAATAGCCAGGTTGTCCTAAGACCGTAGGATGTCCTTTAGTAAATGGATTGCCTGTAATATGGAGAAACGAATCGTCATGAATTCTCCACTCTGACATCTCAAGCAGCAGCAGGCAGTGTTATGAACACCCTTATACAGCACAGCATGATCTGGCATTCAGTAAGCATGCCCTGATGAGGTCTCTGGGTGTTTTCCAGATGGCACTTTCGTATTTGGGTGTAAATCAAGGAGAATGAATGGAAGTCACAAAATAAATACTGAAAAGTAATTCAAAGAAGATAAGTTGACTGCTTGTTAGCAATAGTCCTGGTTGGCTCCAGTAAAAGACCATATGAAAGCAGATTATCAACAGCCTTTACAAAAACAACAACGTTGTTTTCAAAAACCACACAATGGAAAGAAATTTTTGAGCATAAACATGAAAGACAAAAAAAAAAAAGTACAGATTCCACAAGTATACAGTGCCTGAGAGGCATGGCCAGGGCAGACCTGGGGACGAGCAGCATGATCTGGCCAAACATAGACATTAAGTAACGTCATTTCCTAGAGCCTTCATTAGCCTCTTTAGTCATTCGTCTCCGAAAGGAACAACCTATTCACGTAATAGGTTGCACAAGGGCTTTTACAACTGTGCTCATTTCCAAGTCAAACACATAAAAACAGTGAGCAAGGTGCAGGGAGAGGCACGCCCGGGGAGCCCATCAAGTCGGGTCAGCTGGGCATCAGCAACCAGCGAAACAACCCACACCCAAGGAAGGCTCAGAGATTCACTACAGCAGAGGGGAATCAATTCATTTTCTATATTCAAAAAAAGAAAAAAAAAAACTTGAAAATTGGTGGAACCAGAGTATTCAACAAAGTTCCCATCATTTTTCAGGTGACCTCATGAAAAGTAAAAAGTTAGGTTTAATTTTTTTTTTTTTAAATGAGCAATTCATTCTGTGTGATAAGTGATCAGAGATCAGTGAAAGCTGCTAAATCTACACTGCTTCAAAAGGGCATTAAGGCTGGCTTGAAGCCTTTAAGCCATTCACAAACAAGTCACTAAAAACTTGGGAAACTGAATCTGGCCACACAAGAGTTGCAGATGAAAAAAAAAGAAAATATACAGAAAAATAAGAAGAGATGGTGGAGGCAAAAACCTCTGCTTTCATTTTGGAATTAGGCTATTTTACACTGATGCAGAGGTTATCCAGTTGTGGGTTATTATTGATCAGATTCAAAAAGATCAGCTACTGTAGAGTCCTCTAGTTTGTTTTATTTAGAAAAAAAAAATCTGCCACCATGAAAACAATATTTTATTTAAAAGCTTTAAAAGTCCTGAGCTGTTGCTGGCATGCCTGCAACAAGTGAAATCTGGCAAGATTACATCCCTTAAATTGCAGCTCATTGTCAGGGATGAATGAGATCCATGAGGGGGTGCCATAGATGTAGCCAGTCAACTCTGGAGATGTTCTGAGTGATAAAATTAAGTGAGGCTGCCAGAGGGAAATTATCCACACCTGCCTGGTTCAGCTCCAGCCCTATTCCTTGAGGTAGGCAATACCCCAGCAGCGAGGCTGCTTCAGCACAAGCACACGGTGCAGCTGGTGTTGTGCTCACCTCCATTTAATTGAGTGATGTCCCCTGAATGCCTCTTTCCTATTCTTCTAGGAGAATTGCTTAAATTTGCATCTGATTTCCATAACACATCCTTACCTGCCATTTGCTCAAACAGAAATTAACTTCCAAGAATAAAACGGTAAATGAGATAGCAGCTCTCCTTTTAATTTATTTCCAGTAGCTCTTCGCTTTGTTCTGGGTGTTTATTTTCTTTTTATGTGCACTTGTTATGTTTTTGCTATGATTTCTGCAATTTATATGCTAGATGAATACTGCAGTAAAGGCTTTGTATTAAAAGCAGCATAGAAGGGAAGTTTTCCTGTAGATGGCTGCCTATCACAATGCCTTTTGAATGGAGCATGAAAACACTGATGTCAAACTTGTTATAGGTTAAGGCAGCCACAGGCATGTTATGGATGCCTTTTCAATCTTTAAATTGAAAGGAAAATAATATATTTCAACGCAGCTATACTGCAATTACACTTTGAGTATATTGCACCCATATTTGTGTCCATTATTATCAGCAGCATATCAAACAACTAGGAGGATTTAGGCAAAAACAACAAAACTGGTGACAGTCCTGGAGGGAGGGACTGTACGTGCTGCGTGCCTACAGCCAGCCATGCATACAAATACAGAAACTGCCCTGGAACAGCCTGCACACAGAAAGTGCAGCAAGCTGCAGCATGAAGCAGAGGAGCCGGGATGCTCGATGCTGAGGGGTGCAGCAGCTTCACATCACCCTCCTGGGGAAGCAGAGCCCAGGATGCACCCGTCCTCCACGCATAACAAAAAGCAGGAGATGCTCCTTTTTAAATAAATAAATAAAGGAGGAATTGTCCCCACCCATTTCTTTTCTGTGGGACAAGGCAAGAGACAGATCCAGCCGGGGTATGAGGAGCAGCTCAGTGGCCAGCCATACCTCATCCGGCCACGCTCAGACACATTTGTCCTACAAACACATCTGACCCTGCCAAGCTAACAGCTTTACTGGACTTGTAAAAGCTGTTCTGGTTGTCAGATTTATTCCACTTGAAGGGACTGCTGCTGCATTAAAAGGAAATAATCTACAGTTAGAGCCAAGTTTTAAATCAGGCATTTGTAGAAGTCACCAGACACCTCGGGGATGATGGGCAGGAACAGCTCGTTTCCTCATCAGGCTTACCGTAAAATTTCTGTCGAGCTCTGTCAAGATGATATACCCTCAGAAATGTTAGGGAAGAGAAGTTTGCTACCCAGCCCACTGCCCATGAAGTTTGTGTGCCAGCAGGATTAGCAGACACGCACTTATTTCAGATGAAGGTACCTTCATCCCACTGCAGATTTGGGTTCGTGTACTGTGCCAAACCTCCTGCTCCTGTTACAGCTGGGTCTCTGCAGCTCAGCCACTTCTCTGCTTATTAGCTTTTAATTACAACTAGTAAACCCTTAGCTTGTCAGGCACATTTAAACACCCCAGGCACTGAATCTGTCCTCCCCTGGATGAGGCTGGGCACCCACCACTGAGCCGCTCTCTTTCAGTTGCAGAACTGGTGAACAGCAGCAGAAAAGGCATCAACGTCACGATCATCGTGCTTCTGGTCCTCAGCTTACTGAGCTCCCTTCTGAGCTCAGGATTTACATTCACTAACGCTGTGAGCAATCCCTACCAGACGTTTCTGGGACCCATTGGAGTCTACACCTGGAACGCCATAGGCGGTGAGTAACATGTCCTGTACTGAACACTTTCTGCATGCTCTGCAGATTAATACTGTATCCTCATTGATTCCAAAATTAAGAAATATATATTTTATACATTTAAAAAGAAACACTTGAAAATGTGTTTTATTCATCTGTTTTTTTTTTTTTTTTTTTGTTTGTTTGTTTTTAATGGTTTTAACCATATCTGCTAGGTTATCTTAAAGCTATATTTCACATACTGGTAAAATAGCACTACTTCAAGCAATGGTATCAGGCAGCAGGAAGCTGGATTCACTGGCAGCAAAATGCACAAAGTGATGCTACTGCACCTGTTGGGGTGTCACATCATGGCAAACACGATGCATATCAAGAACAGAGTAAGCTGACAAATACATTGTTAAACCAGAACAGAATTGTGTCCACGTATATGACTACAACACAATTTGTAATCTCTTAAAGACTCTGTGCCCCTGTTTTATGGTATTTATAGCGTAACTGTTCCTGGGTTACCTGCATTCCAAATTAGGCCTCTAAGGTCTAATCTGGGGGATGGATAATAGCTTCACTTCTGAAAAATGTGTTGAATCAAACACATCTAAACCAGCATTAACATCAAAAGGGGAGGTGGTTAGAAGGGCTGAGTCACGGCAAAATTTATTTCCCTCTGTAAAAACACTTGCAGAGATCAAAATAAGTTTTAACATTCCCTAAGCAGAAAAAATGGTAGAGGTGCTGAGCTGTCAGAGCCGTGAACTCTGCCAAACAGCTCCCTGGAGGTGCAGGCTCTCATTCAACCAGCAGGCTTGCATCTGGCTTCTCCTAATGCACCTTGCTACACTCTTCATCTCGCTACGGTAATGACTGCAGCTCTCACACTCGATTCGTCTCGAGAGGATTATGCTTTCCTCTAATACTAGGCTAGCACTGAGAGAAATTCCTTTTAAGACATCTGATTATGGGGTCCTTCAGCACAGGTCCCTCAGGCACGCTCCAGGTCTGCGTGCCCACCTCGCCTGCAGACAGCTCGGCAATAGGGCCACGCTCTGTGTGCTGGTCCCCAAAGCCCTCAGTGCTCTGCCTGGGCCAGAATCTGACTTCAGGGAAAAGGGAATCATATTCAGGGATTAGAACAGCCCCAATTGTAGCAAGTACAGGTGTGAAAGCCACCCTACCCCAGCTGTGACTAATGCAGCAAGCATATAAATATAGATGCTAGGACAGCTGGGGATGTCTTGAAACAGTTAAAAAAAAAAAAAAAAGAGCAAAAGCCTAAATTACACCATTACTCAACTTTTGGGACAAGCAGATTGGTGTCTCCTTGCAGAGGAAAGCCCAGCTACCATTACGTAGGGTGGATCTGCAAGAATTGACCTGAAATGAAAGAGCTTGCCAAACGAAATATTAGTGAGAAAGTTGACCAAGGATTGTGGTTACTTTGTACAGCCCTCCAAGTGCAATGACCTGGAAGTGTATCTTACCGTGGGCATATTTTTTTTTGAGAAATCATGCATCATTTGGTATGTACCTAGAAGGATCTTAATCTCTGCACCAGATGGCCTGACATCCCGGTGTCCTCCTTGCTGAACCTGTCAGCAGGAGCACGGGTAGGGTGGTGCATCCAGAGGGAAGGAGCAGAAATATTTTCTCCAGTGTACAGAGGTTATACCTCTGCTAGCACTATGAAAGCAAATAAGTAAAAAACATTATTGGGCTAAATATATCCAAGTAACCAAGCACCATCTATATTAAGGCAACTGTAGGAAATGGATACAGATCCAAGACATCTCATTTTGGCTCATCACAGTAGCTGAATAATTTGGGTAGGAAAGAACCAAGCCTCCAAGTTTAAGCTCTTGCTCCAAGCTGTGCTAGCACTGAACTCAGACCAGGTTGCTCAGAGTCTTATCCAGTTGTTATACCACATATTCCATGAATTTGCATTCATATCAAATAGCCAACCTGCAAATCATCTGAGGGGTGAATATATTATATGCATCAGCACCAAATGCAATGGAAAAAAAAAAAAAAGGACTTTACACAGCCTTATCTAAAGATAGTCAATAGGTATCCATTCATTTTAGCAGAAGATAGTTTCCAGTGTCAAAGCACCCACTCTTCTAGATGGTACAAAAGTTCTTTAAATGATTTTATTAACAGAAAGTATTACTCTCATTTGTTCTAGTCCTGGCATTCTAACCAATTTAAGTGGAATCTTTCCAAGTAGCAATTTATATAGGCACTTAATACAAATATTTATAACACAAATAATATTATGTTTCCACCCCTAACATTTACATTTATATTTTCTAGGATTCTTCACGCTCATAGTCATGATACTTTTTGCAGTGAACGTGCAAGGCAACAACCTGTCTGTAGAGCTGGCCACCAAATGCGCTTCTATTCAACAGAACCATACCGGATCTAAACACAATTATGATTATTCCTACTGGATCCTGCTGCTTCACATTCTTTTTAGCTGTGCTACTATAGTCATCATTATTTTCTACAGCTGCGCAAGGTATACTAAGAAGAAAGAACAGGAGAGACCAATTGAAAACGCATCCAAAGACGTCAT
The DNA here is from genome assembly GCF_963932015.1 of Anas acuta. Taxonomy (NCBI): domain Eukaryota; kingdom Metazoa; phylum Chordata; class Aves; order Anseriformes; family Anatidae; genus Anas; species Anas acuta. Next base: position 35,927,134 of record NC_088985.1, on the reverse strand, counting down.
TCTGTTTTAAGGATATCACAGAAAAGAAGGTGTAAAAGAAAAAAGTATTTAATGTGGACAATCACGGCCAATAATTTATGTACAAATTGAAGGTATGTGTATAGCTCAATTAACAAAATAGCCTGTTGCACCTCCAAAGCAGATTGATTCTACCTTACGATGTTAGATGTTATAAGCAAACATGCTGCCTAGACACCCCAAACAGAAATGCCAGAAGTGCCTGATGCCAGTGCCAGCCATTGGGCTGGGACTTGAGGCACTGCACAGGGATTTTTATTTCTTTATTTTTTAATTTTGCTGGAAGGATCGCTGCAAATGCACCTCTAGAAGGGAAGGGGCGGCGGCACAAAGAGCTACTGGCCACTGCAAGCCTGAGGGGGCTTTTGTAGCCACAACCAGCCCTGGAGAGCTGCAGCACGAGGACTTGGGGGCAGCTCGCTTCTTCATGTGCTGCCTCTGCCTGTCTGAAAGCCACGTCTGTGCCAGCCCTGCTGCTGCACAGCACGGAGCGGGTGTTCCCACCTCCTGCTTTCAGGATCTTGGCCACAGGACAGAGCTGCACCGATTGCACCAACACTGGTGCATTGGGAATGCAGCTCTGCTTTGCCCTTTGGGTCCAAAGGCGAAGATCAAAGAGACTGGATTGCATTTGCCCTCTTGCACCTCAGGGGCAGAAGCAGTGCGAACACCAGGACTGTTGGAGATGATGAGAAGTGGTTGTGCAGTATCAGTGCTTCATCCAGCCTGCAATTCTTGCTGCTACCCATTTTCTGCTCTGGGACCTTCTCCTGCAGGTCCTTACAACACTTCCCTGGCAAACAGGGGTGGGGTTGCAGCCCCCTTTCCACTTGGACAAGCCTCTTCACCACCAGTCACTGCGCCCCAAACCCTACAGCAGTGTGGCACCAATTCCTGGCCAGGCTCAGCTCGCTCAGAGCCCAGCTGGGGAGGCACAGCACTGCAGTAGTGAAGGGACTGGCAGCCTAAAAAAGACAGCACAGCAGCCCCGTATCGAAGTTCTTTGTCTATAGAAACCTTAGCAGAACCTGATTGAACTCTATTTATAGACATTTGATAACACAACCATAAAACCCCATAAAGCCGCACCTGCGTTGGGTGGGGCTGGCTGCTCTCCCACAAGCTGCATTAGGCTGTCATTTTGCCCCCATGGAAACGCCAAATAATGGGCTTTATTAGTGATTTAGGGACAACTTTTTTTCCATATTTACAGCGTAAATCATATATAATGCCTACACAACCACACACAACAGCAGAGCTGTGCAGAGGGGGTGCACTCCCATCCCACTATGCCAAAGGAAATTTAGCAGGTGAGAGTGACCTTTCCCTGGGCAGGGACAGAGGGAGCACACTGCTGGGTGAAATCACCCTCAGCACACGTTCCTGGAGATGAGCACAGCGCAGGGCAGTCAGCGCCTGCTGCTCCTTTGCTCCATACCTCTGTAGCTACAAGAACAAGTTTTTATTGCACCTTTTTTTTTTTTTCCTTTACAATAGGATTTTCACAGTCACGCTTGGTGTCTGTCCTATGATGCAAGAGATATTCATAGAAAAATATAGCATCTCTGGGGAGAGTACGAGAAGACATACAAGACGACTTCTTACTATTTATGTCAAAAAATAAAGCTTCAGCATTAAAGTGCCCTGTACTTTTTGCAGCTGTGCTCTTTCAAAGGAATCAAAGCAGAGTGCCTGTTTTGTAAGCATTTGACTAAAAGTAAGATGAGGCAGAGTGGCGGGGGTATAAAAGAGGGTTTCGAAGACTTGAGGAGTGGGATGGGTCAACATCGCTTATTGCCTTATCTCCCCTCCGTTGCTGACAAGAACCATGCCTAGAACTGCCTCTCACTGCTGTAAACATTTCAGCTAAAACCTCAGATATTTTGCACCCGCGAGCTAAACTGGCGGGAAGTCAAACATTTGCCAGTTTTGCTTTGGCTGCAAAAATTTTCACACAGTTCCAGCACGCATCTGTCACCGTAGCGCTCCGCCAGCATCCATCACGCAGCACAATTACGCTCGTCTCAGGCACTGGCATGGAGAGAAATGAAGCCATAGCAGAGTAGTGTCAGAGGGGAGGAGGCTCCTGCTCTGAGGAGGAGTGGCTCACCATTGCTTCGGTGCTTCTGTCATACTGAGGGGGCTGTCTGAAATGGAAAAAAATGGAAAACCAGGAGTGATTCTTTTAGGAAATGTTCCCATTTCTGGGTGCCTGCTTGAACTGGGTGCTGCAAAGGAGGCACAAACCATGCAGGTCACAGCACAGGTGAGCTCACCCAGCGAGGGAAGCACAGCAGCAAGAGGCAGCAGGTGATGGATGCAGATGGACACTACAAAATTCTCTGTTTCCCCAAAGATGTACCAACAGCCCTGCAAGGCAGCGGCGAAGTGCTGGGCTGAACGGGGGCTGTGCAGGGTGCTGAGGTATGAGGAGGAGAGCTCTTGTTTGTAAAGAGGCCATAAAACTATCAGCTGTTGGGTAACTGCCTGGATCTGAAAGCACCTGCTCCAAATTAAGTTACAAAATGTGAGCCCCCTGGAATAAAGTCACTTGTGAGAAGAGAGCAGAGCGCACAGAGCTCTGCAGGCAGAGCTGGCCTGTGGCACACAGATACTTGGGAGGAAAAAGCAAGAAGTCAAACAGTTTAGGTATCTATTTCCTGCATCAGAGTTCAGTAAGGGGAGATCATGCATGTCCTTGCAGCCCACTGCCACCAGATGAAGGGGGTGGGAAAATGCAACATAAACCAACCTCGTGATTTGCTTTTAGGATATCAGACAGGAGTTGGTCTGGCTCTAGCCACCCAGCCAGCCTTTGAAATGAATGGAGCTGAATTCAGCGCATTTCTCCTCCTAATGAGAACAAATCCTGGCAGTTTACCCTTAGGTTAAAAAAAAAAAAAAAAAAAGCTTGCACTGTCAGCTTGATGCACTCCTGAAAGAAAAAAAAAAAAAAAAATCAAGCTCCCATCTTATCTAAAACCAGGGTAATTTTACCCATTCATCACTCGCCAGCAGTTGAGGCCAGGAGCGATGTCTGGCTGGGTCCTGGGAAGGCTCAGGGATGGGGCTGGGCATGGCTCCGGGTGGTGCTGAGCACACTGCCGGGCACACCCAGCACCACGCCTGCCACCAGCATGAACCTGCAACCCACTGCAGCTCATGGAAGCCCTGCTGGGAGCGTGGCAGCTGAAGAGGAAGGAGGCAAGGAGCATCCAGCAAGACCTCTGCCCCTCCTCTGAAGGGCAGAGCAGGTCCCTTTGCCTTCTTTTTCTGCCCAAGCAGAAATCCACAGCCACCCCTCACCCCCCATCCACACTGTCTGCTCTAATACCCACCCATCCGAGCAGCAGCAGTGGCTAAATGAGTCACCTGCATGCTTCTGCTAGAGCGGTCACAACCAAAACACCGAACAGGTATTAAAATAGCAAGATACAACATTATCTGGTCAGGAGTTCCTGCTTCAGAAGCTGTTTCCTATTAACCCCAGAGCTGTTTTAGCTCTGTGGTTCACTTAAAAAGTTTCAACTTGTGCAAGAATTGCACCAAGCTCAGCAACTGCAGAAATGCTGAAAAGCAGCAGCTTTTCCTTTGAAAACATGGAAGATCCACGATACCCAGTAACTCAGTTACCTTAATGATTAGCAGCAGCTGAAAACATTTAATAGCACACACCACAAACCTCACAGCAGGCAGACGTAATAATTTTTGATGTCGGAATATCTACTTGACAACACGGCAGAAGCTAGTTAACTTCACAATTATAGAAAAAAAAAAAAGAGCCAGCACGGCTTTGCTGTTAGCCACAGGCAAAGCAGCTCAGTCAATAAAACCAATTCCTGTCCCCCAGGAGCAATTCTGCTAAAGAGTCATCCGGCTCACGCTATTTAAAAATCTCTGCTCGCGGGAGAGCTGCCAGAATTAACAATCAATGTTCTAAATCAAGCGCGGCATCGCCGACGCGGTAATGATTTTTATTATAGAAGTATCAGAGAATTAAAAATAAATCTCTCCCCCAACCCCAGGGCCGTACAGCAGGTCTGGACAGAGGAGCCTGAAGCCAGCACGGGATGAGCAGCAGCGTGCCCCAGGGACACTGGCTTTTGCCAAAGTGACAGGGGACAAAGCACACGACCACAGCTTTTTCCCTGAGCATCCCTCCTGCAAGGGAAGCTCCTGTGACAGCTCCTCAAATATAGGCCTGCTCGAAGAATTTTTGCAGGAAAACGTGCAGGAGAGCTTCAGCCTGACACTGATACAAGCATTTTATTCTCATGGTAACACATATCAAAGACCAGGTTTTAGTGCCTGGCTGGGTGTGAGGTCCCTCTGGAGGGGAGCTCTGCCACAGAAACCCCAGAGAAATCCCCACTTGGGAAAACGTGCTACAAGGACACAAATCTTTTACCTGGATCTAATTTAAGTGTCCCTTCTCTGGATTTTATTTTTTTTTTCATCAGTGCTTCAAGATCAGCTCTCTGCTCCTTTATCTTTTAAAAGCATCCTTGATCAGCATTACAACTTTGATGAGTGCCTCTCAAGTTATTCTTTGGGGAGGATGCTGTGGCACCCCTCACATCACAGTGCAGCAGTGCTGGGGACAGGAGGAAAGACCTGGCAGGTGCACACATCTCAGCTGGATAACAGACCTTTGCAAAATGAGATCAGTGTCAAAACACAGCTGAAAGGAAGGAAACCTGCTTAAAAACAGGCTCCAGACAGGCAACGAGACTGTGACCTTCCTGCTCATCACAGCACTCTCCACAAGGGGCACGGCTCCCAGCAGAGCCCAGCAAGCTGCCCACTGCTTTTTGGGTTTTGATGCATCAACCACAAATCCTCGAACACAGACATGGCACGAAGCTCACTTTTTTAGGCGACAGGCTTTATGTGGTGGTGACAAACATTTCCATGAGCAATCCTGACACTCTGTTAGGGAAGTGAACCTCCCAGCATCACCTGGCTGCTGCTGGAGGAGCACATCTGGAATGGTCAACCTGCACCAAACCACAGCTTGCTGGTAATATGCTTTTTTTTTTTTTTTATAAAGGAATCACCACCCAAAATTAGTGTGAACAAACACGAGCTGTCTATACTAGGTTAGACTACTTAGATTTGTCATTATTCCCTATCAGTCACAGACTTCTGGCTGCACCCAGCATGAAGGGTGCCCCAGCACTGCAACACACCTAATTTCTGCCCAAAGGTACATGTCACAAGGCAGCACTAAGCAGTAACCATGGCACTTTTCCATGATACAAGTGTGTTATACTTACACTATGAGATTTTTATCTGCATAAGCACCTCAGCTAACACAGTTTTCCTTTGGGCACCATAAATGCCTGAGTAGGTGTACAACCGCCCACCAAAACACAGCCATGCATTTCCAAGCTTTCATTCAGAATACCCTAATCCTTTGGGATTAGGATATATTCCAGAAGTGTATATATATATATCCTATATGCCAGAAATATAATATAGTTGACTATAGCAGAGCTCATGCTTTTGAATATTACCATTCAATTTCTGTAATTTATGCCAAAAAAACAAGTTCTCTTAGAGGAAAAAGGACTGAAAAGCAAGGGAAACGAAGCCCCCCCAAAACAGCATTCTCTGCAATAATCCCGGACACGGAGAGTTATCTTTTCCTGTGCAGCCTGTGCTGTCAGGCAGCTGGGCTCTGCTCCTGTGCCTTGCAGGAGACCTTTGGCAGGGGACCCGGGGCTGCCCTCAGCTGCCCACCGGGAACCTTCCCCGCTCTTCGCCTCGGAAACCATGAGAGGGCAGCAGCCTCCTTCCGAGGAGGAAATACCTGCCTTTTATTTTTTTCCCCTTTCTATTCTGTTTTTCTTTGAAGCAGGGACTGAAAGAGAGAAACAGAGCCTTCTGCCAGCATTGTCTGCGTGCATTTCACATGTACACTCCGAGACAGGAAAACAGAAAAGCGTTCCCCAAATGGCACATTGATTTTAGGTGTGCTCTGCTCAACCACCCCACACACCTGTGGGCACCCTGGAAACAAGCACAACAGGTACAGCATAGAAAGCTGATGGCTTGCTTATACAGGACCCCGGAAAAAGTTTTGACTACCTACCAATATTAGAAAAGATAATCACCAAAACAACAAAACAATACACAAAGATGCACGTGGGCCTGGGGAGCAATTCAAAGCCTCCCAATCAGAGCTGATGGTGTGAATTCTGTAGAGCTAACAAAGCTATTGATTAATGATGGATGGAAATACAGAGTCAAAGAGAAAGGATGATTTCATTCAGTCCCAGTTCTCAAAGTAAGGGTAAAAATAGTATTTTGCAGAGATTGCCAAGAGAGCATTCATTTATATTTCTTGACAACATCCCAAATAAGAATAAAACAATATTGCTCAAAACTATTTTCCAAATATTTATAGTTATCTTGTGGGTATAGGGAAGAGAAGACATCCGTGACCACAGATGGGGTGGCTCTCCCCTTCCTCATCTGAGATTTTTAAGAAAATTATGCATTGTGGAATTGTATTGTGCTGCAACTTGTACACATTTTCCAGTGCTGAAGTTAACTTTTCTGATTAAGAAATATCTGCTTTTCTTGGATTAGAAAAAAAAAAATCAAGGATGTTTAATTTCTACATTTTTAAAACTTTTCTGAAAGTGCCCCAAAGCACAAGATTGTGAGTACAAAAGATGGCCAGCAGTGTTGGAAAACCTGCAGTGGTGACCAAACCAACTCTAAACAGTATCTGGACCATTTATTTTCATGCAAATTTTTGCATGTTAAGGATCAGATTCACCTTCCATTGCTCATCTCCCAGTGCTCCCATCTGTCTGTTGGGACTATTTGAGAAGTGACTATTTGAGAAGTGTCATTCAGTGCAGAGAACCCAAAGTGATGGGAAACACTCAGACTATTGCGGATCAGGGCAATACATCAATGTGCTGGTGCTCGGTCTGTCTACAGCCCCAAGGTAACTGTCAATGCTAATAAAGCCACTCAAAGATGGATGATATCCTAATTATACGAGCTTCAAAGAAAATCACTAATTATAACAAAACTACAGCTTAATTTCCTAAGGTCTTTGGGGTTTAACATACACATTGTCTTCTCCTGCCTATGCTCTATTTATGTGCAGTTTCTGGCCTTCCTCCTGAATCTGAAGTCTACATTTATGAAATACCATGGCAAGGAGGAAACAGAAGCATTTAATATAACGTGCCAAGAAATCATGGGTTAATATTTAATCACACCTCTCCCCCCAAAATTTAGTAAATCTCATGAATTTCTGCGTTGCACCACTGCCAAATACTTCAGCAGAAACTGTTTCAAACAGTGGCTTTTGACGGCAGTTTCCCAGCTAGCATAGACTACATGTATGGGTTAGATACGCTCCTTCCCAAAAACGAGGAAGGATGCATTACTGGAACAGGTTCAGAGAAAGGCAACGAGGGTTGGGAAGCGTTCTTGCCTGACCAGTGACTAAGGCAGCAGGCGTGCAGCGGGGCCAGCCCAGCACCACGGGGCTGTACCAGTGCACAGGCTGCCAGCCGGGGCCGACAGCCACAACCCATGCCCACATTTAGACACTCCACTGCTACAGGCTGCAGCACTAAGTGAAAAGTAAAGTAAAATATAAGCTATGGGTCTAGAAATGGTGTAAAATCCAGAAGCCTGTCCCCTTATGACCAAGACCCAGCACACAATCTCATGGGACAGATAGGAAGTGTTCGTACAGTCAAAGCTGAGGGCCAACGTCAGCTGGTGGCTTCACCAGCAGTTCCCAGTTAGGGAGTACACCCAGAGAAGTTAAAATCTGGATTTGTTCTGCTAAGGGGGCTAGAGACAAGCACCAGGAGCTCATTCTCAATCTGCTTTGGTGCCTGAATGAGCTGCAGGGTCAGCAATGCACGTGGATGACACAGGACATGAGGGGATGCGTCCTTCTAATGTCCCCTGTCCTGGTGGGAACCTCCCATCACCACATCAGCTCCAGCACTGCCACAGCTCCACTACTCTCACCTGCTAGCACTTTGAGCTGCCTTTTAGAAAAAGCCTCTTCCCAAACCTCTGTGACTTTATTCTTTGTGACACAGAAGCACGTTAAAGCAGCAGCTGAAATTTTCCTTTCCCAGGGGGAGCTGCAGCGTCTGTGCTGGGGAAAAAAAAAAAGTTCTGCTGATTTTATAAAAAAAGCAATTGGAAATAAGGAAGAATAGGAACTTTCATTGTCCTTAGCGGGCTTCGGATGAAGTTGTGAAGAAACTAACGTGACAATAACATGGATCTCTTCATATTTACCCTCCCTAATCTAATCTTCCTTTTCCCACCTCCATTTAAAGATAACATGGATTAGAGAGACCCAAGAGTAGTTTTTGCTTCAACCACCAAGTTCTTGAGAGCATTTGTGCATCTTTGTGCGTGCATTTGGGGGGAGGGAGCTCCTTTAATACCTACATTAAAGTCATCTAACAGCACTAAGAATCAAGCACTTCTGCACACATCAAATCATTACTACAACACTGACACACCACTGAATAAAAAGGTACAAGAGCTTACGTACAGCAATAAATAAGTTAATGATAGATGTGCCATGTTTAGAAAACCCCATAAAATTACAGGAATTGCAAATTAACCATAGTGAAGGGCTTCAGTAATATTTGTGTATAACCACTGTTATAATTACTAGATCAGATATTCCAAATACATTACTATTAGCCAATATTAACACATCAGACTTATTGTTTAGAAGACTTTTCTGGTCGCAGACTTGTGTTTAGAAGATCACAGGATGACCACACTCAAATGATCCACAGAAAGATCAGACAAGTCCTTTAGGACATGCTGTCACATTAAACCTTGCCTGCATCATAGCTCAGGAATACCTGGGCAGGTGTTTGCCAACACCATAGTCCACACTTGTAGGAGCCCTGGGACTGCACCCCAAAAAAAGGCATGAATTTTGAGAATAGCCAGCAGAGGCATTGCACCAGAACTTAGCAGCAAAATCAGAGAATATTCTGCTTGTACAATTAAAAATGTTTCTTTTCTGATACAGGCCAGCTACAGACTTGCTGATTCTCTCAACAATTATCATTAATTTTCCTATTTTACATCACTTCAAGAAAACAAGCTACAAACACCCTCTACTTGTTGGTTTTGCAACTTACTCATTTTCCTACAACTCAATTGTGACAACTGTTTTTGTGCATAGTTATGAAGCTAATACATAAACATCGATCTGTCAGTACTTGCTCTTGTAGAGGCAGTTTCTACCTCTTTCACGTTCTGAAACATGGCCAATGACAAGGCTGTAGCAGGAAAAGGACAACGAACTACCAAATAGTTGCAAGTCAAGCCTTTGCAGTTGTAGAATAAAACATATTTCAGTGTTGAGTGACAAAGATTGAAACCTGCATATCTTCTCTTCTTTCTCAGCATGAAAGAGATGACTCATTTGTAAGAAACAAATCTCCACTTCCCAGTAGGTGACTAAGTCTGGACCTTCACAAATGCTCCTCTACTGGAGAATTGAAGATATGGGCTTAGTTTTCTTTCAGATTTACACACATGATTTGCACCCTTTAGAACGTGGTGGAGATGTCTCTGCTCTGATGTCTAAATCAGAGACAAAGAGCTTGCATTAAGGCTCTGGTCAAAGCTCCTGGAAACACAGGAGCATCAGATGCAATCACTACTCTGCGAAGTGGTACAAAACCTCCAGTATTAAGGTTGAATACTTTAAAACCACTTTCCACGTTATAACCATATGATACTCAGTCAGTTACATCAGTGGTTCCACATACTGAATTCACAAACATCTCCAGTGATCCAGGCAATTATAGCCCATGAATTCAGTGCTGAATTTATCAGAACACATCACAGTATGTATTTGCCCTGATCTGTATACCATGACCATATTACCAATAGCTGCTTTCTCTCACCAGTCACACATTTGTGTCCATAATACACTCAGACAACACAAGTTGTTCCAACCTAGACCTGTTTTGAAGGAGATGACGTTCACAGACACAAACCTTCAGTGTTTTCAGCATGTGTTGAAGAGTTTGGGGTAACTGGTTTTCTACACTTTGTGCATGCAGATTACCAGAAAAGCCTCATTTTCCACAGTGACCTCAAAGGGGAAGAAAATGTAGGGGCTTTTTGTTTGCTTGGGGTTTTGAAAATCAGGTTGTTTTTTTCATTTTTTTTTTTTTTTCCATGATGACATTTCTAAAACTTGAGCAGTTGTCTTTATTTTCAAAGAATTAGTTTAGGTGTCCATCTTACAGACCACAGTATCTCTGAAGAACCTGAAAAACCATTTAAGTAAATGCAATATCTTCCAGAGACTGTGGAAAGCAGCAGGTCCCATTCCCATCCTTTCCTCATCACTTCACACCTGGGTACCTTCCTGTATGTGCAATACAACAGAGGCAGTGCCCGTAATACACGTGGTCTTCCTGCCATCCTCTCTCACCAGCCGGAAAAATCCCCTCCCTGCTCAGCACCAACTGCCTTCTCATACATTCCCCACTTACCCCTCACTTCTGTCTGATGCCAACGCTTTGGGGTTTGTAGTGTAAAATGAAAAATCCCAGTATTGCTGGGGTTGTGTTCCCGTCCTGTGTCAGGGGGGCAGACCAGAGGCACTCAGAGGACACGCCACTTGCCAGGACCAGCAGCACTGCAGCTTTTGTACCTGTGTCTTAAGAGGATGTTTTTACCAGCAAGCTGTAAGTAAAAGAAAAGCTTTTATGAGCAAACCCATGCATTTATCAAATTTAGCATTCTGTTTGTGGGGAAGAAACAACAGCAAAAGATGCTAAACAGCCAGCATCATGCTATGTACCACAGGTTATGTGCTAGCCATGATGCTGCTACCAAGACCCATCCAGCCAAGGGAAAACAAAATAGAAACCACACAGTAAAGTATTCACAGGAATAAACCTGCTGCTGTCTGCAGAGATCAGTAAAGTCTGAGCTGCTTGGCAAAAGACACTTCTCAAGTAACAGTTTCTAATTTATCAGTGTGGCTCAGCCCATAAGTTGCTATTTTGCTGGCATGGCATCTTACCTGCAACGCAGCCATGGAGGATGAGCTGATGAGAAAATTGACAGCCCATATTCATCCATCTTCATTTGTCTGTCCCGATTGTGGGAAGATAAGTAGGGCCCCATTTCAGAGCGCTGGCTTTTACTCCCTGATACCATCTTGGAAGTTACTCACTTCCATCCCCCTTTGCTCCGCTTCCCTCAGTCCTGGCAATATGCATTGAGACATGTTCAAGAGGCCAGAGCTCCTAGACTTCAAAATGTTTTGTCCTTCCAACAACTTGTTAGACATGAAACTTTCATGGAAGAGATAGAAATAACACCACAAAGGGGTACCATTCCAGACAAAGTTTAAATGGGCACATCACTTAAATTCTGAATGGGACTTGCAGTCTCTTGTCGCAGTGCTCCCTGCAGATCAAAACTATTGCACGCTATATTGATTTTAATAACACCTCTAGGTTTAATATGAGATAATGAAAGAAATAAGCCCACAGAAGTCAATGTGTCCTGCAGGCTGGTTGCAACAAAATGATGTGAATGAATGCCTGAGGGTGACTATTTCTAATCTGGAAAGAATTTCCATTATTGAAAGCAAAGAAACAGGGTTACTGAAAACCACCTATAGCTTCTGGTCAATTCTGGGATACCTTTATGAAACCCAGGCTGAAAACACTTTTAGGCAACTAATCAGTGACCAGCATGACAAGTACAGGTAAGACTGGCAGGAAGCTACAATATGTCAGAGTATCCAGGCCTTTAATCAGAGAGGAAGGCAGCAGGTTAAAGAAGCTATGGCATAAAAGGGAATTGAACAGGGTAGGATTTTATTTTAATAAAGGAGTCAGGGAATAGGGCAGTGACCTTTTCTGTAGATACTTCATCCTCTACGGAGGCAGAAGGAAGTTATTCCAAAAGGGCTTATTCCAGGAAACGTTCTCTGGAATAGACCTGCAAGAATAAACACCAGAACTTTAATTACTTGCACTGGCTGTCCACAATAATTTCAAGAGACAAATTGTCTCTATGAAGCCAGCACTTGCAAGGATCCTACATTCCCGTGTATGCTGTCCTCTGGTAGTTTGGAAGAGACGTCTTTTGTACAGACAAGTATTTTGCATATATGGACTGTTGTCAAATGAAATTGAAGGCTGAGTCTGGTCATGTATCCTGGGAGATTTTCCTCTTGCAAATTCCAAGCAGCTGTAGCTACTTGTTAGCATTCATTAAGACCAAGAGCACTCATCCTCATCCGCGGAACAGCTTGAAGCCCAAGGATGGTTTTATTTCCCCAGGTTGAAAGAAAAAAAGATCCCTCTGATCTGATGGTGCAGTGGAACTGATTTAATTACAGCTGTGAAAAAACACTTTCAGAGCATTCACAAGTTCGTTCTCATCACACAAACTGAGACATGTCAATAAATGTGGGACATATCTGTGGATACACTTAAACATGCCCAGGTGGCGCAGACTGGTGCTGGTGTCCAGGGGCAGCTGGCAGGGCCTCCTCCCCTGGTGTCAGGTGCATCACTGATCAATGGCAGGGAATGTGCCTGGGGGCTGCTGCTTCCTCCAAATCCTTTTTAGAGGAAGATATTGAAGCCAGTACATTCCTTCATAGAAATGGCAGGCAAGCCTTATTTTCAAAGTCTAGCAAATAAAAGGACTCAATTTGTCATTGTCAGGATGGGGCAGTGATCTTTTCCCTCTGAGCAGTAAAAAAAAAAACCTCCCAGCACCTAATGGTGCTTGGCACCGAGACATGATCAGGTGGAAGGGGCCTTTCCATTTGAAAGCAGATCTCATTTTGAAAGTTAGTCTTTTTAGGCAGGGTATGGCAAAGTTACCATCAACTATCTGTTACAGTTCAGAAAGTGTTCACAAACATTTCCAACAGGTCTGTGAACTCATAAATGGGGGTAAAACTCATGGAAAAATCTCTAAGTACAGTTTTCCTGGCATTTCAAGCTCAAAGCTTATGTGTCTTACATCTTTATGCTGCCAGTCACACTGCTTACTGTTTTATTTCCCCTGTATCTAGCAAGATATCCCCTTACACCCGTAACCCCATTCTGAAATTCTGAGTCCCAGCACCACTGTTAGTATGGAGGAGAGCATGAACCAAGCCAGATGTGGTGTGGCAGAGGTGGGGATCCAGGCATCCAGGCCAGAAGTGGCAGCTCAGAGAAGGCCAGTTCTGCCCAGGTGGTGCTGAGAGCTGCTGTTCATCCACCTCTGGTTGTGAAGTTCCCCAGAAACCTGGGGCTAGGTCATCATCAGACCCAGAGCTGTCCTCCTTCACCTGAAGGAAACCAAGTTTAGTGTCCCTTCTCCTCCCCCAGTATTTTCATGTCAGATTAATATCACAAACAACAACAAAAATTAACAGTACAGGTATTACCTGAAATGAAGAGCAAAACCCCAGTGGTTCTCATCAAACATCAGAATTTTAGAGGACAGCAACACAAGACAACACTGGTGCATTTAGAGAAATGCCTCGCTAAATATCCAAGGCATGTTGGCCAGAAACTCCAGAGAAATTAAATAGCTCTGGAAGACATCCAGATACATCTAAGAGGATAGCAGGCTCTTGCATTGGCACTAGAGCTGCAGTCTACTTCAGAAGAGCTCTTCAGAGAGCAGAACTTTTGCAGAATAGCTGTGATTAAGTTTTATAAAGACAGTCTAAAAGTATAACGTGTCTAGAAATTGCTACAAAATTTACCAATTGGCATGTGATTCAAGTAGATCCCAAAGAACTCAAACAATGGGGTGTAAAGCATTGTTCTTCTCTGCCTACAGGGATCTCTGGTGAATGCAATAGATACAAGGTGCAACAAAGAATAAAGAGATCATAAAGGTCGCTGAGGTCTAGGGGAGAGGTGAAAGAGCACGTGAAATTATAAAAGGGAGCAGAAGCATGGAGGAATGCCATAAGGTCAAGGCTTTAGGATCACTGCAGTAAGTGCTGCCCAGCAGAGCACTGCAGCAAAGGATGGATTAAGTATTTTAACTATGCACTGCCAGAGGCTGTAACAAGGATTTGAAGATTCATTAAAGAAAAGTATGAACTACAGGTTAAAATCTTTCTTGCTACACTGTCCAACACTACCCAAGAAGTCTCAAACCAACAAAAACTGAGATAAAATCAGTCGTATGGAAAACTAAACCTTCTCTGCACATTCTGCAGATCTGAGAGCTGCAGCCCTGCTGTTGCCTCAGTTGGTGTGAGGATGCACACCTGCAACCTGCTCAGGGAGGGTGGCTCCATGAACAACCAAGCACATTCAGTATCTGCAGCCAGTGCTTGCTCCATGCACAGGCCAGCAGTGTTTATATATTATGTCTCAAGTTTCTTTGTGAGAGAATGGGAGAAAGACAAAATTATGAAATAATTCAAGTCATTGTTACTGAAGACTCCATTCCTTTCTCTAGGATATTTCTATTCAAAGTACCAAGTAATTGCTTACTCTCAGACAACTCCTGGTTTACTAAGGGTTTTCTTTGATCCACAGTTATCCAGCTGGCTACATAATTCAACTTATTTCAAAGAACTTCCTTCTGTGGCCTTTATTTTCTCCTCTGTAAATCAAGGTGTACACTGCTTCAGTGTCTGCCATGGACTTCTGAACAGTGCCTGGCAGGAATGGGCCAAACAGACTTCAAGTCCTTGCCCAGAGCCATATCACAAAACCAAGCCAAACACCTAGACTGCAGAGTTCAGCTCTGCTAATGTTTGCTTTTTAGAGTTCAAAAAAGCTCTCAACTCACTAATCAGTGCAAGTACCACGTCTTGGACATAAACAGATGCTTATTACTGTAAAGGTAATTTGTTAGAGTTATTTATTATCCAGCCCTAGGCCTTGACCTTTGTGCAGTTAATACAACAATTTGGTTTTCTGTACTTAATACTCTATCTGAAACTGAAGCCAAATCTCCACAAACAAAGCTTCATTAATAAAAATGGCTTGACACACCAGTGTATTACTCAGGAGATCTTGGTTTGCAAATGCTTCCCCCAACCAGCAGATTCAATTGACTTAATCCAAGTACACAAATGTCTCATCTCAATTCCAGAGAGATTTGCACCATGTGGAAACCCTGCAAGGTGCCTGCAGTTAAAAAATAAAATTTGATGCAGAGATTTTATGGCCTTGTTTTGCTGTCCTCTCCAGCCCCTGAACTTCAGGAAAGACTGCATTTTGTGTTGTCTTTACTGGGCAATGCAGTATGGACTTGGTCAGTGCTTCTGTCTTGCCAGTTAGGTATCTGCTGCTGATTAAAGTTTGCAATTTGTCCAATAAAAAAAAAGTGAAAATCTTCCAAAAGCTGTTAGCGAATTTCAGTGATATGAAGATAAATATCAGTCACTGAAACCAGGATGCTTCTGGAGAAGTTTGAGAGAAAAATAGTCCCACTACAAGCCCTTTGGATAGGCAGGAAACCATAGCCCTGTGCACTAAATCTTTCCAACTGCATTGACTTAAAAAACAATTGCAAATATTTTATAGTTACAAGTAGGTGTACATATACATGAAGTGATATACAAAATGTTGTGTAGTGTGAGGAATTGGTGGTCCAAAACCCCACAACCATAAAGGATGCCAATCCAATTCTGAAGCCCTCCCAAAGTGTTTGAGAGGGACAGCACCTGACATACGTAGATACTGCAGCAAAAACCTGCAGAGATTACACGTGAATGGTCTGGAGCAGAGAAGAGCTCATCACTCCAGCCCTTAAGGATCACAAACGGAGTGAGAGGCAGCACAGGTTGGTATTGCTCAGAAACTGATGAAGATTAACATTTTATTTCTCTGTAGAGAGCAACATAAAATGAACAAGACTCACTGGCATTTGGTTAATGGTGTCTCAACAAAAAAAGGCTGAGCAGATTAGGAGGTGGTGAGTAGTTTATGATCAGTTTAATAAGAATAGGCAATAAAGTCTGGGAGACAGCATGACTTTGAACTGAGTCTGGAGTAACCTAGCAAGCATCCACCTTCACTCACTGCCTTTCAGATTTAGCCATCATCCTTTTCCCTACTTTAACCACAATCAATTTCCCAAGTCAAATACACATCCAGCTGTCTCTTTCACAACTAAAAAGTTAAAACTATTGCAGGAAAAAAAAATGTTTTTCCTATTATTCCATTTTTGCTGCTAATATTAGAAAACAGAAGCAAACAAAAATGGTTGCAGAAAAGCAAGATATGGAGAACATGCGAGCTCAGTTGCATGAAGGAAGACAGGAGCTTTCTGAACAGATAAGGGTGTTCCTCTGACCTGCTGTGACCCTAGTAAGGTACTAATTACTGGGCTACCAATACCCTTAAATCAAAAAGAAGTGTTAATTTAACCTGGCAAAGGATTAATTAGTTAGGAAAATGACCGAGGAAAGAAAGGACATCACTACCCTTCCTTTTCCAGTTTTGTTTCATTTGCAAACCATTTTTTTTATATTAAATTACAAAACCAGGTGTGCAGCAGCTCTCAGTTGCAAGAATCACAACTGAACAGCACAACCCTGACTCCTGGGCTGTAGCACCAGAGGCAAACAGGACTAAAGCTGAAGTCTATTCCATCCCAAAGTCTCCTGTGAAGCTTCCTATCACAGGACATGCAGTCCTTCCAGATAAGAATTTGAGTGCAGCCACAGGCCAAAAGGAATTGCTGTTCAGCCAGATAGAAAATGTCAAGTTAAGACATTTGTGCTACAAAACTGAAGAGATTGTAAAAGACTTTATACAGCAACAGCACAGCATGCAGCTTCCCTCTTGGCGTGCTGGGAGGCCAGAGATCTGGTCTTCGACCTCTGTGTTGGTCACACTTATTCTCTGCTAGCAAGTTATTAACTGAAATATTTCACAAGAAAAATACAGATTCTGGAATTGAAGAAATGCAACTCTTTAGGCAGCAAAGTGAAAAAAGTTTTGGAGTCCAGCATGGAAGAAAAAACGATAAGGCTGGAGAAGGCTGTGGAGAAGGTCAGGATTCAGCCTCACTGATTGTGGCCAGGGAAGCAAAGCTCAATCCAAGTGAATTAATTCATCCAGGGCCTTGTTTGCACTCAGATACAAAAAGATACCAAAGCATGAAGCCTGTAGAAACTAGGAAAAGTTGTATTTGGAAGGATTGGGTGCAGATGTTCAGCTTGAAGTTGAGAAGGAAAAAAGTCCTTTTTTCCTGAAGCAGAAGAAAGGTCAGGACCACACTAAAAACATGCAAGTGAGGGGTTACCACAGCTCACGTTGTTAGAAATTATAAGACAGAGGTCCTTCTGGGCATTGCTCCACCAATGCAGCCACCAGATACTAACTGCAAGGACCAGGAATATCCCAGGACCCCAGGGTGAAGAAGGGGATGGCAGCACAGATCCACTTTGTAAAGTTTCATCCACAGCATCTCCTAAGACAGCGTTCTTCTCTTTGGCTTTGTGGAAGGGGATTGCACCCTCTCCTTGAAGGATGTCCAAGAGGCGGTTAAAAATAATAAATAAGAGCTACATTGCAGAAGCAGTGTAGTCGATAACTTCTCCCTTTTTCTGAGATTGGCACCTCTGTTGTGGTGTTACCATAGTGACAACGAAATAAGATCGCAAACTGAAATAGTTACAACAGTATTTCAAAAAAAAAAAAAAAAAGGAAAGAAAAAGAAAAAGAAACGGGAAAACAAGCAGGTAAGGGTTCTTAAAATAATGCCCACTGGAGCACAAAGTCAGAACTCTTCCTGGGCTAAAATCTAAGGATTTACAGGGCACCAGGCTCCCAGGTTAGCTTCTTTTCTCCCCGTTTCTAACATGTTTTACCCTCTGGTGCCAGGTATAAAATTATGCTGTCTGTATAGAAACTCATATTTCAGCCCATGTGGGAAACGTTTGGACAAATGTGCTTTCTGAGAGAAAAGAAAACATTTTAAGACCCACAAGTATTTCGCCTCAGGAAGTTTCCCCTTAATCTTTGTGCTGACACCTTTCTCAGACACTCCTCAGCACTTTAAACCATGCAGGAGGCCAACAGCAACTATTCCCAAGGTATTTAGTTTCTCCCCACAGATTTTTGCAATGATTGTATGACTTCAGATCTGAAAGACTACTCTCCTCGTTAAATGACAGATAATTGAACAGGTGCACAGCAAGGGGCTGAACAATGATGCTTCCTCTAGAGCCCACAAGGGCAGCAACAACTGTTTCTTCCCTGAAAAGGGGCACGAGTCTCAGACAATTTTTTTTTTTTTAAAAGAATACTTCTAAGGAAAAAAAACAAAAAAAATTAATCCAAATCTGATTAAACTGAGATGCAAAGACCATCCAAACATGATGAAGCGGTAACAGAGCACAACAAACACTGAATTTCCAGGACAAACCCAGCTGCAGACCCTGGCAGGGGTTATACCAACATGCAAGGAGCACTCTGCAAGAACAAGGTCTGCTCTTCTTGTTCAGCCCCTCCTGCCTCAAACTCTCAGGTATATTGCAGATATCTACACCACCCCAAGAAAATAAGTCAATTCTCTTAGTATCATCTTCTACAAGAAGTGTCTACTTATACAGTTAGAAAGTCAAACATCTGAAGCTTTAGATACATAAATGACAGCTCTCAGCCTCCCCCAGACTTCTTTAACAAAATACCATTTTTAGTGTAGCATGAAATTGCTGCCATGGAGAGGGAGCTGGGCCATGGACATTACCCCATTCCCCAGCATCTCTGCCTTTCGTTTCCAGTTGGCCTCAGACCCATAAGCTTCACCATTTTCCCCATAGCCAGGCACCCTCCTGCCACTGGAGCCAGTTGCAGACGTGGTGCCCCATGTGGGGAGGCAGTTTGGTGTTACCAATCCCTGGGGTTTTTGGATTGCTGCTGCAGTGAAGTACATGGGCAGCTGAGGAGCTGTGCCACAAGCACAGCGATCGTATCACTCCAACAGCATCTTGGCCATCTTCTCCAGGCTGGGAGCACAAACCAGTGACCTGCTGCTGGCCTGGAAACACTCTGGAGCAATTCAGTAATTTTATTTATACTGCTAAAAGGCATCTTGCATTGTCCCCAGTCCTTGCTTTCATCATGTTTTAGCACACGTGTTTATTTTCTCATCTCTCTGTTGTGGTGGTTTGAGTCTTGGGGGAAAGAAGATGGATTTTGGCACCCCTGGGCTGTGAAATCCCTGCCACGCTGCCTGCCCACGCTGCCAGGCTTCCTGGACAGGTAGTGCTGGAAACGCCAGCCCAGAACTATACCCCGTTAGAACTGGGCTCCTTTCTAAGAACATTATTATAGCTGACAGTACAAGATAAATTATAGCACTTCTGAGAAATCAGCATATAAAGTTATCACATTTATATAAGGTGGCAGATCTTTTATAAGAAAATGGAAATATATAGTGAATTTGGAGCAAAGTGTTTAAAACTTCGAGTCATTTAAACATTTCTTATTCTCATTCACTCTGGTTTTCACTAATTCTAATCTGTATCATTGTCAAGATTAGCTTTTCTCCACTTTTTCTTCCTCACGTGAGGTGGAAAAGGTGTTGTCATGATCCATGGGCACGTGCAGACTGCTACTTGTTCTCAGCTCTGCACCTGTCAAAGTAAATAAGCTCTGAGGACATGGAAAAATCCAAGTTCTGTGCTCAGAGAATTACCCTGGAGTGGAAGCTTTATAGAACTAATCATAGCAATGTTTCCAAAAAGGAAATAAAAGAAATCTGATATCACCATCTGTAAGAGAAATCTGTTTAAAACATGGCTTTCCAGATCCCCAAAACAGATTTGCTGCTTTACCAAAATTATCCTCACCCTTTCTAAAACTCACTTAAACATCAGAATTAAAAGATCAAACAAATGATTTCTGAGCCTCGTAATACTTTTTGACAGGGCAAAGTAAGGCCCTGAACTCAATATCAATGCCTTCCAATCAGAGAAATACTGTATTCTTTCCTAGTCACTGCCCAAATTCCCCAAGTCTCCTAGTTTCTAAGGAAACTGGAAAACCAGAAGGTAGGGGAAGTCTCTGGGTAGAGGTAAGTGAAGTAGCTCTTTTATGACAGCCATTTATCACCACTGCCCGGCTCTTTCACCTTGGCTGTACCCATGCTCTCAATAGTTTCAAGCATCGAGTGACTGCTGGCAAACCCAGGGCAGGACCTGCAGTAAGCAATCACAAAACCACACACAGGGAGGGAGAGGAGAACGGCCTCCTGAGGGGCTGAGATGAACACACAAATATCAGGATCAGCATCCTGTGCTTACAGCTAAGGATCACTGCTGTACAAGCATCCTGGGCTCTGAAAAGAGCATGAACATAGACGTGGGACAAGAAGAAAATGCTCAAGATATCTACTGCTGAGGGATGGACATCGGTGTGGAGATGGGGCTCAAGCAGGACATGAATCAGTGTATGCAGCATACTGCCCTGGGGTACCCATACCCTCAGGTGTTTGTTTTTTTTTTTTTTTCCAGTGCCTTGTCAGAGGCATTTCAGAGACTTTTCATACCTCTTTCCTCT
This sequence comes from Anas acuta, assembly GCF_963932015.1. NCBI lineage: Eukaryota > Metazoa > Chordata > Aves > Anseriformes > Anatidae > Anas > Anas acuta. The sequence continues at coordinate 35,906,573 of NC_088985.1, read as the reverse complement.
TTTCCTCCTTTTCATACCCCTTTTCCTCTCAACAACAGGTAGAGTCAGAGGCAGTGAAATCCAACAGGTAGACCTCAGCCCAAGAACCTGGTAACTGATGGCTGGATTGAAGCACTCAAGGATTTCAAACAATTGCTATTTTCATATCCAAGTTACACAGCATAGAGCAACTATGATTGAAAACAGGTGGCTTTCTATTGCACTAAGGATGGGGAAGCCAGTTCCGAGGAGGAAAAAGGAAGAAGCTTTCCTCAGAGCCTCCTGCTGAGCTCCACACTGAAGTGCAGAGGACGGCTCCCAGGGCACTCAGTACCCAAGACCTTTCCTCACCTTCTCTCTATGAAGCACACTGCTCCCACCTGCTGCAAGTTTCCCATTTTATCCCAATTCCCTGCTTTATCAGCCATCACACAGCACAGGGTGATGTGGTTCAGCATCTTGAACCACAAACAAGACTGAGCATAGTAAAAAAAAAAAAAACACTTTTGCATTTTAGGGCTGTACTACAGGTTTGGGGGGCTTTAAGATCAGTTCATTTGGCCAAATATTTGCGTTTGATGCCATCTGACTTCTAAAACATGCCTGGGCTGAAATAAAGCCAAGCAAACCAAATTCTCCCTCTCACAAGTGCTTACCCTAAGCCAACACTTTTTTTCTTCCACTGGAAACCAGGACCACAGAAGCTGAAAAGGCACAATAATATTTCAGCATCAGGCACAGCACTATGAGCTGCTTTGCCATTTGTAACCTTTCTGTATTTTGTGCTACCTTTTTACCTTTGGCTGAGGCATCAACATTATTATTTTGAACTTTTCTGACAAAAATAGTCTGAAGCCCTTTCAGATGTTGTGCAGGGAGGGAAGACAGGCATTGATGGTTGTCAGAACATGGAAAAAAGATGGAGAAAAAATATGTCTAAATGTTTACAAAAAATATCTTCCTCAGAAAAATACCTTTATCATATTTTAAATGGTAAAATGTGTACTTGCTTTGTCATGTCAGGAACACCATATAGAAAACTGTTACAGGTCCTTGCACCAACTTTCTGACACAACCAGCTCACCACCACACACGAACAAAACCCATCCAAAATAGAAGTCTCCCCTGAAACAGGGATTTCAGGGTAAGATTTCTCCCCTGAAACATGGGAGTGTTTCTGCCTTCCCCAACCCAGACCAAACCAGTACCTGCTGTGGTGCTGTAAAAACATAGGTCTGCTTTGCCCTCTTCCTCCTCACTTCCCAAGGCAGGACGGTATTTGGACATCACACTCCAGCCACAGAGGCACCATGAAGTTAATCAAACTTAGGATCAATTTACAAAGTGCAGAAGCTAAAAGACAGGAGATAAATCAATGCAAGTAGTGCTGACATGAAGGAAGGAGCGATCTTAGACATGATGTGCCACACAAACATGGCCATCCACAGCCAGACACTTGCAGAATAAAACTGAAGTAGAGGGCTTTAATAGATTTTTGCATGTCAAGTTTGCCTCTTGATGGTCTTTCAGGGAGGATATGGACTACCCAAAGGGCCTTTTGTTAGCCTTTTTGTTTTAAGCTATAAAAAGTGTCAGTATTTTTTTTTTTTAATTGACAGAAATAAAATTTAATCATGGCATCTTATTTCGACAAGAGGGGAAAAAACAAAGAACTGTTTACACTGCACAATCAATAATAGTCACGAAATAGTGCTGCAGGACATTTTTAATCAAACACTGGTGTACACTAGGCAAGACAGATTTCAGGCTTTAAATCATTCTGGAGAGCCATGCAGCAAGACAAGCTGTCAAGATTTTACCTGAAATTTTCCAGCTATATTTTTGAAGAGAACCTGGACCTTGCTAGAGACTCTGCAATGGATGGGTACACTGTCTCTAAATAAGGTTTTCTTTCATTCTCTGAAGTTTGTGACAACGTCTACCTTGACATATTGCCTTCACAGTGACAGTAAGTAGGCATTTGCTCAGAGTTTACAGTTGAAATAGCTGAGGCATAGACATGGCCTAAGATGACTCAAATGTCTTCTTTTAAAACCTGAAACATGAGGTGCTTTCAGCTGCCTCACTGAACAGTCCTTAAAAGCTTGCTAAAGTTTAAAGAACAACTCAAGAACAAGATGAAGCACTGGGAAAGATTTTTTTTTTTTTTGTAATTACCTTGCTTCTTAGAGGTGCTTTGAGCAGCACCACTAACACTGAAGGCAAGCCTTCAAAGTCAGGGTTTTTTGGAGTGCAACAAAGGGCACGTCCATTTGGGGCAGGGATAGAGAAGAGAGGAGCAACAGCTCCTGCCCCAGTGCTTCCTGGCTTGCAAACTCTCAATATATATAGCAAAGAACACAGGCCACATTTTGGCTTACAAAACACTGCTAAAGTGATCCAGTTATGAGGACACTTTCCTCTCTACACAACAAAAATAACCCATTTAAATGGAGAATTGGGATACAGCAGCACAGGACTATTAGAAAGAGAGATATAAATGAAATTTAATAACTTAACCTTATTTAAAAAAAAAACTTTCATCTCTTACTCTCTCCCAAAATGGTTAATGCTAAAGCAATAACATTGTCCAGTGGGTGTAACTGCAGCTCATCTGCACCTCCACATTGTTCAGCATCCCCAGAAAGATTTTATCTTTTAAGAGGTCCCTGCAGCAACAGGATCGGATGTTCTGTGCTCCAATTTTTACCATCAGTTAGGAAACTTTAATTAAGCATAAGGAAAACAAGGATTTTTTCCAACAATTTCCTGTATTTTAATTTTGTTCACAAGTATTTTTGCTCATTTTCATAAAGTTTATGAAAAACAAAAAGTTGATGTTAGGACTACTGGTAGGAGTTAGGTATTGGCATATACACCTGACTGCAGTTGTGAGTATACTATGAGGACAGGCTTTCTAGAATCCACAGAGTAATTCAACCAGCCCAGAGAGATGCTACCCATACCAAAGACTCCATTATTTTGCACATGACAACACTGATCTCAAACTTAAAACCTAGCAGATGCCATGGAAGCCTACTAAAATAGGGATTGTTGTGTCCAGCTATCAGAATATTTATCATTTTTCCTAAAATTTTGGCTGTTTCTGAAATAGGTCTTCAGACCATGAACAGCACAGAAGCGATGTTGTTCAGTTTTCTTTGGGCAAAGATTAGCACTGCCCAGCTGTGACTGATCAATGGAAAGAAACTTGGTGGAAGCCACGTGCAGATTTTGAGCATTAGAAAGTTTTCAACTCCTTTACAATATCGGCTTTTAGCACCGTCTTTCAAAATGGCAGAGCAATCTTTTCACATCAGTTCACTCCCACAAGCAGTCGAGTGATAGATCGGCTTTCCTTGCAGTCACTGGAAATTAAAGGAGTTCAACGCTTTATAGCCAGTCTGCAATTGTCCAATGGGTGCTATATTATATGATATTTGACTATTCCATACACACACTGCTCAGATCCTGCCTCCCAGAAGCACTTTTTCAGGGAAAGAATACAATTTTGATTTATTCCTAGAGCAGTGGAAAACCGCAGTACAGAATTACTCAGGGGTAGGCTGCAGCATTATTAAAATTCATTACAAGCCCAGAGAACAAATTAAGTAGCCCCTATGCAGTGGGAGCAACATCAGAGCCTGAAATCAAGTCAGAGGCTCACGGTCTGTGCGCATCGCTGGGAGACACGTGGGCAGCTTCCCAGTGTCCCGTCACAGTTTTCCAGTTGTAAATTCCTGAGCTAAAAACTGGAAAAGAACATATTTCAACTTCCTTCTGGAGACAGCTACAGAAGGACTGCAAAAAGGGTTTTATGGTCATAAATAAAACATAGGAAATTAATTTTAGGGCCCTGAGCTACCATAACATTCTAGGCACTTCATAAGCAACATTAGAACCATAAAGCATACAACAAAAAGCACAGGGTATTGGAGGACCATAAATATTTAATGTTTTATCACTGTGCCTTTGTCATAAAGGTGTTCAAATCCTACAAAGATGTCCTTGCACTCATCTTCGGGCACATAATCCTCTTACAAGGGGAGGCCACATGCAGGGTGGAGGGGCTGCACCGCACACCCACCTGCTTTAGCTTCAGACAAAACTTATGTGGCCATTTTCTCACTTCTGAGGGGGTGAGGATGCTCGGGAGGATGCTGGGGTGACAGTACAACTATCTGCAAGCTGTGCGTGCTTTATAAAAACATTATAGGTTATGTATGGAAAGCTATTCAGTTCTCCTCCAGCCATAAACCATGCCTCGTTGCTTGTGCCAGAACTGTGGCCTCTGGGTTACAACTGAAACATATCAGTAAATATCTGTGTAGCAGGTGCTCAGAAGGGCAGAAGACAAGTTGTCCTGATGGCATGCACACTGAGGAACACATCAGAAGGCCATATCCTGGTGATTAATAGGGAATCCATGAGCCCTGATCCTTCCCTTGCAAAGGACAAGGGAAGCTACACAGGGTTTCGATCAAATTAGATATCTTCATGTTATAACAGCCCTCAGACTTGGATCCAAACAATATATCTTAACACTGGTTGTAATGCGAAAGCCAGGCTCAAATCTCAGTCCTCCATAACACAAGCTTTATAACTGTGATTCTGTGATTCTATTAAAGCCAAGCCAATGGCAACATAGGACCAATTATCCACATAAGACCCCAGCAATACATATTATCTGATTTCATTCAAATTTTGTGAAAATTCAAGTGCTGCATAAGAAGAATAATTTTTTCATGCTCTTTCAAGTTCATACTATTTTTTTTTTCCTAAATTAGTCAGGAAATGAAGCTAGGAAGTTCTGTAATTACATCTAAAGCAATCAACATATGAAATATTTTGAAGTGTTCACAGAAAGTCAAATTCTTACACTTGCAAAAATAATGCACCTTAGACCTCCTCAAAATAGGACGGGGCCTGAGGAAGTCAAACAGTATTGAGTTTTCACTTCAGGACTGTGGATCACAACAAGAGCAGATAGAAAAATATACAGAGAACCAAGGGTCAAAGGAACATAGTTTTAGAAATGCCCTTACAGGCTTTCTAACCCAAAAGGCTTGATAAATCAAAAGATTAATTTATAGACAGTCAGAGATCTCAATAAGAAGCTCATAGCTTTTTTTTTTTTCCCCTCATAGGAACTTTTGCTTATAAGCCTAAGACTTTTTTTAAATATAAAAATGAAAATATAGAAAAAAAAATCAACACATGATTCCCAAAGCCAAGATCATTACAGAAGTAATTAATTCACTCTAAAAGAGCAAATTAGCAAAAATTCATCTCTTTTACAGAGTTGGCCATAGTTGGAAAGTTAAAACAAATATAACACCTTAATTATTCTGTACCAACAAATACACCTTGGGTGTTCAGAAAAGTGGCTTGATTCACTTAGCTATTGTTTTTCTTATCACTCTAATAAAAGCTTTTCACAGTAAGAAGAAGTAAGATACAAATACAAGAAACATTTTTTTTTTTACCTTTACCGAAGACTTCCAGCTCTTGCAGTGAGATCCTCACAATATTACAACATAAAATAAGCTGGTTTGGTTACAAAATTTTTTCACAGAGACCTGAACAGCCTACCACAGCCAACATTGCTCTGAATGAAGATTTCATTAAGAAGCAGGGACCACAGGTCCCTATTTAGCACCTCTTATTTCTTGATTGACAAAGTCAGATTTAGTGGGGGGAAAGGGAATTAGAGCTGTTCTCCTGGCAGGTGGTAAAAGGCTCATATAATTGTTGGTTAGATCAGCACAGGTTCGACAGAAAAACAAATCAGAATGAATCACAGCTGGCCCTATGGTTAGGGCATATATTTACGTATAATTAGGCAAATCCTAATTCACTTCATTATAGAGCTTTGGGTTTTTAACATTTACTACAGGGTCCAACTAGTGACAGAAACCTAAAAAATAACATAATGCAATACATGTTTGTGAGAGCAACTGAGGTGTACAGGTCCAGCTTGGAGGGGATATTAATACACATCTATATTTGAACTAGTGATCTGGCAGGTCCTCTTTAAACCTGCAGCATATATATGTGTCAAAAAGATATGGATAGAGTTCATATCAATTCGACTTTAGAGCTCAATTTCTTTAAGAATAAATCTTCACCTGGGTGGATGTTGCATAACAATTTGTGCAGGTTCTTGCTCTAAAAGGATTGAGAATGCCTTTGTTTCCATAAATACTTTGTGGCACTCTGCTTTAATTTGCTCTGAGTTTGGTTTATTGCTGATGTCTGCCAATTTCCACTCACTTTTTAATTTGCTTCCTTTTTTTCTTTCTAACCAACAGCTCATGTTGCATTCTAGTCATACAGTTTTGGAAGCAGCTTTAGGAATGTGGTTAGCAATGCGTATAGAACAATATTTATTTATAAGAACACTTCCAGTTGACATAAAGCCAAAGTTCAGAAGAGCTGTCTGAGCCACTGCTTGCAGGTGCTGTCAGGAGAGAATTGAGGTGGAGATGTGGGGATGAAGGACAGCTGGAACAAAATGACACAGGACCTTCTCACATTGCTTAGAAGGTTACAAATGCAGGTTTTAGGGCCAAATTTTGCTAAGAGTGTGAAGAAAATTAAAAAAAATAAAAGTTACAATGTAAGTGGTTGAGATTACTTAAGACTAGAGAGCAAGGCTTTAAGTGAGGAAGAAATAATGAGGTGTGATGTATGATATTTGTAATAAAAAATTTTACTTCAAAAGATGTATTTTTAGCAGATGATCTGTAAAGTCTAGTTCCTCCTACTTTTTTTTTTTTTTTTAACTTATAACAAACTCTTTTTTTTTTTTTAATCCCACTGCTATTACTGAGGAAATAGACACAGAAATATCCCTTCCTTGTGGCCTGCATAATATGTGAGAAACAGAAATGTGTAGGTAATGCCTGTTTTCTCATCCAGTGAATCGAACTGAGCTTTAATTTCCCTGATATTTCAGTGTTTACTTAAGACACATCCAACTCAGCATCTCACCTAAAATAAGTAAATGCAAACTACATCATGCTGCCATACCCCATGTATCAAAACTGAACCTGAACAGACGGGCAATAATTTGTACTCAGATAGCACAGGCTATTAGGGAAAGCAACATATGTGGAAGGGTAGTGTTGAGCTTAATTAACGATGCTAACACAGGAAGCTAATTTTACTCAAAGTATGGTCATTAGAAGTCTTTGATGTATGTAATTTATCCACAGCCATTGCTGACATGTGCGTATGGAGATAACTCAATGAAGCATCATTTTATCAGTGGTAATGCTATGCTTTCAAGGACAATATTTGTTTAAAAATGAGAAGCTGCTGCTGTCTTGATAGAAAATAATGACCCTGAAAGGCAAGAGGCTGCAAGTGTTGTCTGCAAGTAAGGTTGTGGTTTTCCTCTGGTAGGCGACGTCCAGGTATCCTTTAGCAGCCTGTCAACCTCAGTGAGGCACCAGGAAAGTCTGAGATTTCAGCCTCTGTGACACTGCCCATCATGAAGATATATTAAACTGCAGGAACAAGACATTTAGAGGGCAGAGGTAATCCCAAGCATTTTATCTCAACCTCAACCATGAGCATAATTCAGCTGCTGAGATGAGCCCTACCCAAAACATGGACAGAGCCGGGCTGTTTCCTGAAAAGCCATGTCAAATACATCATTTTTTTTTTATGTCAAATACCTTAAAAACAAAATAAAATATAATTTCCAAAAGAAAAATAAAGCTGTAACTGTGAACTGCTGTGATGGCAAGGGCTCCCCATTGAGCACTCATCTCACAAAGATGTGCTCCCAAAAGTTTGTTCCCCAAGCAAGTCTTTTGCATCAGTTAAAAAACAAACAAACAAACAACAAAAACAAACACCAAAAAAATATTATAGCTGAGAAAAAGAAGAAGAAAGCATTAAGAGGGCTATAAAACAGGTCTGAATCACTACAGAACAGCACAATGTCCTTCAGGGGCTGTTTCCCAGCCCAGGTCTGTACCAAGCACAGTAGTGTAGGGCCCAGCTGTGCATGCAGCATCAAGCAGCCAGGCAGCTATGAAGCACTTGCAAAACAGTTCTTTAGTCCACATTAAAACAATTTTTGAAGACACAATGCTTTTACAGTGCATGCAGTCCCCCCCCTCCAAAAAAAAAAAAAAAAAAAAAAAAAAAAAGGGGGTTGAGGCAAATTTCTCAGCAGCAGTTTGTAGAGACAAACCTTGCCTGTCTCCACTCTCCCACCTGAGAAATTTTAACATGGGAAAGAGAATTTAACCCAGCATGCTATTCAGGTAGATCTTAAAGCAACTGGACTTTTGAAGATCCTCTGGGGAAAAGAAAAGTTAATTAATGGTGTATCATCTCGAGAGTGTCTTCCTGAAGCCCCAGAGGTGCCAGCTAAAGCCATTACTGCCTCATTTACAGTGACAGTCATCTCGACTCTGCTGTTGCTCCCTTAATTTTCAGGGCAGAAGGAGTCAGCTCCTCATTAAATATTTGTATTTCTTCAGAGCTTTTTTGTTTTCCAATCTCTTTCATTAAGAGACCTTAATGAAATACTTATTCCATTAAGAATTCAATCCCTGCTGCTGGATAATTTTTCTTCCGCAAAAATATATCAAGATGAAAACAATGTTACATCCCTGATGGGATCACCCTAGCACCATAGCTACTAATCAGCCTTTGGCCGACTTGATTATTTTTCATAACCAAATGCATTAGGGATATATATATATATTAATTTCTTCTTCTCTACTCCCAGTGCTATATATATATGTATATATATATTTTTTTTTTTTTCTTCTCGTTTTAGGACACCCATTTTACCTTTTCCTTCTAGGTTCCTGATTCTTGATTTCACTGTTACCTACCAGAGATATCTCTTGGGGAAGGCAGAGTCATTCAGGTCTCTCAAAAGAATGGCATTGCTGTAAGAAGTATATGACACAGAAGACTTAAATCTCAATTGTAGTGGCTTGGTTCTGCTGTGGGCATAGCAGCAAGGGAAATTCAGTTGAGCAACTTTAGTTTTGTCAGTAAAATATAAATGCAATGAAATGTATCTTGGATTTCAAGAGTCATTCCAGTCTCCTACATCGCATCATCTCAGTTGAGCAGAAGGCAGGAGGAATGAATATAATTTTTACCTGTATTTCTTTATGAGATGAATTAATGAGTTTCTGCTGTCATTTGCAGTGAGAAATATGGAGAGTGCATATTATTTTCAGGATCTCCAGAGTGTGAGAAAATTTCAGAAGCATGAAATATCTCACCCCCTTAGCAAACCCTTTTGCTCAGTTGTTTTATAGCCAGCAGGAGAAAACTGCTGGAACTTTCTCTGAAAATTGATGACTACTGGTAAAGATATCCTAATGATTTGGGTCACTTTGAATTATAAAAGTCGCCATTGTACTCCTGACTATTAACTGTTTCCAGAGTACAGTGCTGTAAGTGTCAAACCCGAATGATGTGTAGTGCATTTAGCTAACCTCTGACTCAAAACGTATCTGTCTGTAAGGTTACACCCCTGTGATGAGAAGTGCAGATACTCGGTGGGGTGTCCTGAGCAGACACGGCACTCCCAGCCCATGCTGATGGGGTCAAGGGTAAGGCTCTGCAGTCTCCTCACACGTTTCTGAGACTACAAAATCATTTTAACATTCCCAAAGTATTGGGTGAGGAACTTTGGGGAAAAAAAATTATATAGTTGGAAAAAAATAAATTGCAAATTAGAGAAAATGTGCTGTGGAGTTGCCATCCCTAGAGATTTTCAAACGCTATCTGAACATGGTCCTGGGCAAGCAGCTCTAGGACCTCTAGCTCCAGAGGTCCCTTCCAACCTCAGTCATTCTGTGATTCTGTGATTCATATCAGGCTCATATATGGTATGGCTCATGAAAATGTCTTCCCCTGCATGAAGAATGGTCTCCAGTCTCCTGAGCTGTACCCCATCAGGCCTCTGAGAAGATAAAGCGTTGCTGGGCTTCTTATTGCTCCTAAACCCTTGAAAGATTCCCAGCATGGAAATAACCTTCCCAGCCTGGGCAGAGCTGAAATGCCTGCTGCCTAGGGTATTAAAATGTTTGTTCTCTCTCAAATGGACTGCCACAAAACCCTCAACAGTTCCTTAAATTATGCCCTGTTTCCAGCAGGAGTCAGAAGGAGCCCACCCAGCATGGGAACCTGTGCAGGTGAGTGCTGAGCGTCCACAATTTCAGCTTCTCATTCTTGTTGAGATGACGTGTTGATGATGAAGATGACACTGATTTGAACACAAATAAGATTGGGTACACTTTGTTCATTCCAGCAGAATAAGAGATCCCATTGTCTCTAGAGAAGCAAGCAGGTTGAAATGGAGCAACGTTACGAGTGATGTGTAATGTTCACACCAAATCAACTCAGTTTGCTGCAATTTCAGCAGGCTATGACATCAATTATTTTCACTGTGATGAGCTCAAATGATTAGCTGCATGTAAAATAAAGGCCAGGAGAGCTGGGTGGCTGTGATCCGAGTCAGCATTATCCTGCAATGGGACAGAGGTGTGCTGGAGACCAGTATAGACCAGTATATGGGAAAATATATGAGCAAACCTCTGAAAGAAAAAAGTTTAACAACAATAAGGAAACAAAGGCACAACACTTGGCACAGGAGAATTTTTGTTTGAAAATAACTGGGAACTTACACCAACAACTTCAGTCCATGTTCCTTTTCTCGATACATAACATCAAAGTCAGAATGTGTTTTGTCAGCAACTTAGCACATGGGGATAAGGGGAAGTAATCTGCAGTCTGAAAGCCCAACCTGTAGCTAGGTTGTACTTGTACATATTTAGTCTATTTTGGGTTTTGGCTAAGGTTTCTTACGTTTGGCTTTTGAATGGCCAACCTGGATGTATCTGCAATCAAGACTTAAGAGGATTAAGCACACTCAGTGAACAAGTTTACACTCAAGGCTTCACCAATTTAATGAACCCAATGTAAAAGCACAGCTTCCAGCGGGATCTAGCAGGGTTTGAGATGTAATGTAGGAATTATCTCTGATAGCAGGTACAGATCTGTGCCCCATCAGTGGGGGCTTCCATGGGCAGAGCGTGCGGAGTTGTGTTACCGCTGTGGCTTACGGTTGTGGTGAGCCATTAGACTCGGATATCAGATGATGCATTTCATCTTCCATACCGGGCTGTCAGCCACATGCCTGGCCAGCACGTGCAGCCAGGATTTGCCTTGCTGCCAGCATGATTTTTGTTCCACAAGGTGCCCAGACAAATCTGAAGTAGAAGGTGTTTGAATAATCCTTCCGACTAGCAAGCTCAGGTTTGTGGACCTCCATCAGGGACCCAAGCGTGAAGACAGAAGCACAACTGGGTGATCATAGAGGTCTTTTCCAACCTGAGTGATTCTGTGATGTGGTTCTGTTTTGATACTGGTGCAACAAGGCAGCAGACCTGAATGCGATGATGAAGTAGGTCTTTTATTTTATGGTGGAAGATAGGTTTGCAAATTGCAGCTGTCTCATCCCACCAGCAAAGCTAAAAAAGCTCTGCTTGAGGACAGGAGGGACTATAGCCTCCAGGTAACATTTTTCTCAACAAAAATGCAAGCTGCTTTACTGCTGTATGAAGTTTGCTTCCTTTTCTTTTTCTTATTTGTTTTTATTCGTTTACAGCACTAAGAAATATCCTGGACCATACCTATGCAGATTAGAAAACGTGCTGTGAATTTATACCTTCAGCAGCACAATTTGCAACAACAGGAAAACCCTGAGGCACCCACTGCTGATTTATCCCTGCCTCCAAGCAGTGTCTGTCAGCTGCACTCCATCTTTTGAACAACACTAGCGAGTGAGAGCTGAAAACTGGAGGAGCAGCCACAGTGTACGTTACGCCAAGGAGTATCTGAGATTTGGGGAGCTGATGGGTACTCATACAACCATGTGTGCCCAGACCTCTGGGACTGGTGCTGTGCCCCCCCAGAACACCAGTCAGTCTGCAGGGGAGCACGCGGAGAGAGATGAGCTATGGAAGAGCCCCCGGGACAGGGACCGGCCTTGTGTTTGGCCATTATTTGGGTAGGGAAGGCCATCCAAAATTTCTTGCTGCCCCACAATAGAGCTGTAGGAAATATGTGGGAACCCAGAGGCAGCGTGGGACATGGGCATCTTAGGAGGGTAAATCCGAAGGTAGCAATACACTGCTTGGCTCACGGAGGTCAGATGCAGCAGTGAAATGGGAAGGGAGTCCTTTCGTGCCAAATGAAAGGTGGTTGTCCCCAGCAGGCTATGTGATAGGAACCAGATGTCCAGATCGATCAGACGGTGACTGAGATCAGGAGGAAAGGATATCTCAAATCTGTTTGCATTTCCAGTGGGCACAGTAGTGTCAGAACCAGTGCAATACCTTCCCTGGACATCCTCTGGCTCAGGTGAGGGGAACTTTGGGCCATGAGCAGAGATAAAGATGAGAGTGAGCAGAGGACACCAGAGGAGTTCAGGCTATTAACCTTCACAGCCAGGAATGCCCCTTGCCTTGCATCTGCCTTCCGATTAATGAATTTTGACATATGGAGGTCGAGTTTTCATTACCGTGGTGTAATTTAAGGAGATCTGGGCAAGCAGCTTGCTAGAGCCCCCACCTTTATTTTTCTTTTGCTGTCAGCAGACTGTTCTTCTGCATATGTTGTATTTTCTTGTATTTTCTTTAAAAGGAGGTATTACCTGACAATTTTTCCCTCCTACTGTGGTCTTGCCAATGGCTAGTACCAGACAGCTTTAAAAAAATAAAAGGAAACTGCCATTGACTAACAGCCACTGCCTAATGAAAGGGCTGAGTGCCTCAGCGAGCAAGCACTGGTGGAGGTGACTGGTGCTGGTGTCGTGTCCTACTCACCTGTGTGGATTCAAGCTGCATTAAAGCTTTCTTCTGGGAGCATCTCATGGGCTCCAGCTCTGCAACCTCTCCAGTGCACCTATTCCGGATAAAAGCCCAGTCATGGAAGCACTTAAAGCAGCTCCTTGACTTTATATATTGAAATCTAACCGCCTCAGTAGGAATTAAATTAAGCACATGCTGTTCTTAATAAGCATGATTTTCTGAACCATTTCTTACTCTAAAAAAGCACAAAATCTCTCCCGTAATGTTCTATAGGGTAGTGAGAAGCTACGATTACCTGGCTTGCCATCCCGAACCACTAGCTTCAAAACTCCCTTTCATGTCCCGGATCTTAACAAGCCATGAGATGTTTAATTATCTCATTACAGAAACAGAAGTGTGAAAAAGAGATGTAAAGGAAGGCCGTGGGTCCGGCCAGGATTACAAGGGGAACCTGAGGGGCCAGGCCATGTAATTTAAAAAAAGTCCATCGTTTAAAATTGCTCGGGTGAATCTGAAACCTTTAATTAAAGTATTAAAACTCCTCATTCTTGAGGCTGCTTCTATCTTCATGGCAATCCGGACAAATCTGCCCCGAGGCCTCCCGGAGCAGGGAGGGTTGCGAGCAGCAGCCCGAGGTGAAGTGGAAGCTCCGGAGCTGCCTGGGGCAGGCGCTGGAGTTAATGCACACCTCGGCCCCAATAAAGGGCTGCCTGTAAAAGCTGATGGCAAGCCAAAACCTACAGGTTCAGAGAAAAGTAATCATGGGCCACACTGAGCAATCAATACGTATTGAGAAGTCTCCTTGACAGTAAGAATCCTCATCAGTTACAGCCCAGGGTTCTCAGGAGGTCCCCATATGTTTTTGGATCAACACAGCTCTTACGCCGGCACAGGAAACACTTACAGGGAAGAATAATTTTCCCCCAAACAACTTTCACATGTGATTTTCTGTTTGCTTGTTTGATGGCACTTTTCTTTTATAAACTATACCAAGAACAAGGGAACAAAGCTGTGCTGTCACTTCTGGGTTTTGCCCCTATTTTATGTGGTACAAGACAGCAGCTGAGCAAATCCCCTCTGCAGAACACTCATCTACACATCCAGGCACTGTAAAGAACTGTTAAACAGACATTAATTATATTCAGGTTTAAGGAGAATTGTCTTTATGTAAATGAGAAACTCCAGGGTAGAGTTATAGGACGTATCATAAAATCCCTGATAAAATTTAAAATTTATTGATCTTTCAGAAAACACTTTAAGGAAAAAAAAAAAAAAAAAGGCTCCACATGAATGGTGAAGAACTAAACTTATTTTTAAAACTCATAACTTATATGTAACTAACAGAGGATAGATTTTGACCAGACATAAGGAGGAAATTCTTCCACATGAGGGTGGCGAGGCCCTGCCCAGGCTGCCCTGAGGAGCTGTGGGTGCCCCATCCCTGGCAGTGCCCAAGGCCAGGCTGGGGATGGGAATGCTTAAAGTGCCCTTGGATTCTGTGAGCAGCAACATTGTACAAGTTAAGCCCATAATGAAAATAACATAAAATGTATTGTTCTGTTAAAAAAAAAAGGCATTCATAAATGAACTCGGATGCTAACAGAGATAGTAGTACGAAATCACTCGGCAAGCACGGTAGTAACCATGATAAAATAAAATAATAAAAGCAAAAGGTCTTCCCCTCTTCTGTTAGATATATGGGTGACAAAAAAGTGATTTCCTTAAAGTAAAAAATTATATATAGTTTAGCCACGTATTCTCATTTTGAAAGAAAAATAGAATGAGCTGCTGAAAAGATCAGACTAATCCTTTTAGGTAGACATGGATGGGGACACATCAAGACAACATTATCTGGTAGCATTTACATACTGCAGCAGGAAGGATCAGGGAGCGTGCAATCCCCGATAAGGCCATATGATCTTAAAAGTCAGCACCAGGGTGCATTCAGACTGTAATTCATTTTTTCCACCACCTCATCATACCGTTTCCCCCCACTACTCCCACCTCAGCCTCAGTTTGGCACTTTCAGGACAAGTCATTCATACCTGACCTGCTTCCACAAAGAGTCCACCTGGGTATTTTCCTCTGGTGCTGTCACAACTACCACCGTCTCCTGTAGTGTGAATTTCTATACAAGGGGGAACCTACTGGAAAGGATGAATTTTCTGTTATTTTTATGTTACGTCTCACTTTCCCTTCAGCCCTTGTCCGATTGACGCTGAGGCAGTGACTAACACATGGAAACTCAGATTAAATACAGAGGTGCATTTCTGAGGGAAATATCTTTAACTATAAGAAAGGTTAAAAAAAACTTTTCTGTACAATTCTCAATTCCTTGTGAACATGGAAGTCCCACTGATGCTCACAATCCACAAAATTAAAAACCTGTAGTCCCAAAGCCTGGATTTGGAACAGACTAAAATCTATTGTTACATGAGTTGATTTCACCTACAAAGTGCAGCTGTACAAAATTTGTCAGTACTCTGTTTTGTCAAAAGGAACTGGGAAGCAACGTCATAACATAGTAAAGCATAGGGAAATTGTAATGGTCCGTAAGGATGAATTGCATACAAGTACTAGATCTGGCGGAAAAGGGAATTTAAAAAAATAATAATAAAAATAAACTTGATTTACCACTTCCCATTTGAATTTATTACAGAGTTCTCCTGGTAAGCAACAGTCACTCTAATCCTTGCCTTTGCAATTAGATTAAAATATAGCTAGGATTAAAATTCAAGGGGTCAGACTCAGTAAGTAAACCACAGCAGGTGGTTTGGGAATATTCATAAAAACCCCAAACTCTCTCTCCTTTTCAGCTGGTCTTGGTTTGCCGAGACTGCAGGGACTGAGGGGACAGCCCCTGCGTGCTTTCGGGAGCCCATCAGACCCTTCCTCTCCTCCCAGCTAAGCCAGCAGACACCCTGCAGGCACTGTTTGCACGCAACCAAAATGATCATGCCCTCATGAGAGGGAGGTCACTGTGTGCTCCAGAGCTTTGCCCAACGCCTTCCGTGAGGGGCTGGCTGATGAGCAAATTCCACACGGCTGTTCTTTGTGAAGACACCCATTGTCTGCTAGGAGCAGGGATGAGCGCTCCCAACCCTCTTGGCTTCGGACCTGACTCCGGGCTTGCACCAGAATCCAAGAATGAAATGTTCAGCACACAAGCACGGAGCCAGCAGCCGTGTCTTGGCCCCACAGCATGGCCTGTTCTTGAAAAGATGAATTATGGTTACCTGACAGTCCCTTCTTGTTCTTGCATCGGCCAACGTGATGATCTCGAGTAAAGAAATCGTGGCCCTCTCATCGTGATGAAATCTAACTGGATAAAGAAACAGCCTAATTCCTTATCTCTGTGGTTTCATCCGTGAGTGATGAACCCAGGCTGTTGCTGTCTGTTGCCAGTACTAAAGCATCCCCGGTGAAAAGCAGAAGACAGAAAGTGTAACACAAGCTGGATGAGATTTCATTTCATACCATTAACTATGAGATTTCCTAAACTTTTCCACAGTATGTTGATAGAAGCCCAAGTCTCCAGCATGTCGTTGTTTAAATGCACCATGAACACCATTTCTTGCTGTGTTTGGGCATGCCATCAGGTAGTGAGACCTTTCCACCCCACTGCCAGGTATTTTGTGGGGAAAATCGTGAAAAGCTGTGAGCTGTTTCCTTGGTGCCACAGCTACCCCTGTGCTCAGGAGAAGATAACACTGCACTGGGCAGCCGGGTGCCCTGAACTTGGTTTTTAAGGACTCCAAGACCTGGAGATACCAGAAATAGCACCAAAATTCAAGTGCAGCCTATACTCTTGATCACTTTAGACTTCATAGCACCTCTAGGCAAGCTCCTGTGCTACATGCACATATGGAGAGAATGAGAAGACTGTCAGGAGCTCTCCTTTCCTCTAAAATACACAGAATAGAGCACAAGAGAAAGATGGAGAAATACAGATGGTAGCCTCCATGTACACACTGAATCACCATCTTAAACAGTCCCTGAAGGAAAGGTCTGGCACAGCACCGTGATCCTTCTGCTGACCAATCCACAGACTTCCATTAACGCAGCACCCAGCCAAGCCACTAATGAAGGCCACGCTAACGAAGGCCACACTTATCTGTGTCTGAGAAAGCCTGAGGCACCTGCACCACCTGGAGCTCTCCTCCTGGTGTCTCGCTGCAGCTTCAGGTCCTGCGGTGCCTCACTTTGTCCCAGGGCAGAGAGGCTCAGGGTGGAAACACTGAGCTCAGCATCCCAGAACTTGACATCCTGATGATGAAGGCAATGGGGCTGCGAGCTGTCCCTTATTCCCCAGCTCCGAGGTCCGTGTGTTGTCACTGTGTCTCGGGAGAAGCCCTCCTGGCTAGTGCCAGGGCACCAGTGCCGCTCTCCCTCCTATTTAAGTGTGTATTCACAGGAAATCCATTCCTCAGGGAGTGAATTTCAGGGCCCAAAGGCAGGTTTTAAAAACTGGGGCACCTACTTGCAACACACAGCTATTTTCACCAATAAATGAATTTATAATTTTATTTTATTTTATTTTATTATTATTATTTTTTTTTTTTTTGTAAAGACACAAGGCTGTCTCCCCTTCCCTCCCTGTATAACCCGTTCACCCTCAGCCACCTGGAAAAAAGCAGCCCAAAATGCAGCTAATCACCAAAATAATGTTCCTTGCTCTGCTGAATGCAGTAGCTAAAGGTCACCCTGCTGAAAGGAGAGCTCGAGGCCTTGAGCATTTTTCTACCTTTGAAAAAGAAACAGGAGTTACAATTTAAATGTCTTCTTGCTGGATAGCCCCAGAAAATAATAACATAAGCAAGGAGGTTAGGTCTGAAATACCTAAAAAGCAGTTTGGGATTTGTAATTTTTCCTGTATGAAGGTTTTTACAAACAGCAGGTTATAAAAAAAAAATAATAAAAAAAAAAATGACTGCATAAACTTGCACAAGATTTTGGCTGACAAGCTCAGTTTGCTATTCTCTTTACTCTGCATCTACTGAAGTTGGATATTTGTGAATACTTTGGAATCTTTTTTATTACCAGTTGGGCCAGGAAAAGCTTTGCTTACATGGCTGGTTCTCCACCTCCATCAGGGACTTGCACCTCTGACACATTTCAGGGTCTTACACAGTTTGGTTTATTTGTCTTTTGGTCAAACTTGCTTTATGGTTCTCTTCTAAAGCAGAAAGAAAAAAAAATAAAAAAGAAATTAAGAAAGAAAAGAAAGAAAGAAAAACCAAGGTTTCTGATTTTTTTTTCTTTTGTTAGCTTTTTATTTGAGAAAAGTCTATTTTTGTCCTAAGCAAGGATGAGTGGGACGGAGGAGACAGAGCCACGAGGGACAGGCAGCAGATCGTATAATTCTCAGCTTTGCTTTCTTCCAACTCCAGGACCTTCAAGGAGCAACTGGGAAGCAGGACACAGGCACTGGGCACTGGTGAGTGGGTGCGGGCAGCCAAAACCCTCACGTTTCAGGTCTTAAAACAAAAAGCCCAAATGAAAAGTGGGGCTGTGGACCACTACAGTTGCACTTTTCTGGAGCTTTGCAAATGGCACAGAGCTGGGACGTCCCGTACGAGGTGGGAGAGCCAGCAGTGGACGTGGGGGGATCGGGCTGCGGGGGGGATTGCAGGGCGGCCAGCGGGGAACCCAGCAATTAAAGAGCTCCCCAGCGGGGATCCGGCACAGTTTTGGATGCTCGATTAAAGCCGAAATTCTTCATATAAATTAGCATCAGCTCCACGGGCTGACACAAAGATGAGCTTTTGTGTTTGGAAAAAAAGAAAGGGGGGGGAGAGGGTTATGCAGAAGGTCCCCACGGCAACCCTGACCCTGGGGGGGGCACATCCCACTGACCCTCCCCGCACCCCCAGCACCTGCCGGCCTGGTCACGTCGGGGGGCCGAGGTTAACCTCCCCCGGGGCTGGATATTAAAGCCCTTCCGAGGTGTCTGTAGGATGGGACGGGACGGGAGGGGAATGGACGGGACGGGTCGGGTGGCCTCAGCCCACGGGGGTGGGCGTGGGGCTTCAGTTCCCCGACGGGGAGAGAGCTTCCCGCAGCCCCCCCGGCTTGGCTCCCAGCACACACACAGCCCTCATTCCGCCTCTGTCAGTTTATATCTCTACCAAAATGTACATTTCCGCGCTACAAAAACGCTCCTCGACGAGCACCTCACTGCCGGGGGGGGGCAAGCTCAAGCCTGGGTCCCGGCACGACCGAAGGGGGCCCCGCTGGAGCTGAAGCCGCCGGGGGGGCCCCGCAGCCCGGCCGGGCAGGAGGAGCCCCCCGGGACCCCGCCGCTGCCCCCCGCCCCGTCGGGCGGTCCGGCGTCGGGGCGCCTCTTCCTCTTCCTCCTGAAGGTGCCGTTGTCAAACATCTTCTCGCAGTTGGGGTCGAGGGTCCAGTAGCTGCCTTTGCCTGCGGAGAGAGAAAAAGCCCCGCGCCCGTCGGCCGCCACCCAGGCCCCGACGGGGGGAAATCGGCTGCACCCGATGGGGTGCCGCGACCCCATCCCCTCCGGGGCGCCTTACCCGGGTCGTCGTCGTCCCGCGGCACTTTCTTGAAGCAGTCGTTGAGGGAGAGGTTGTGGCGGATGGAGTTTTGCCAGCCGGCTTTGCTCCGTTGGTAGAAGGGGAAGGTGTCGGCCACGAACTGGTAGATCTGGCGCAGGGTGCGGCGCCGCCCGGGAGCGCTGTGGATGGCCATAGCGATCAGCGCCGAGTACGAATAGGGCGGCCGGGGGCTCTCCGGGGCCGGGCAGGGGGCGGCGGGGCCGCCGAGCCACGGGCAGGGGGCGGCGGGCGAGGGTCGGGGCCGGGGCAGGCTTAGGGTTAGGGGTAGGGGCAGGGGGAGGCCGGCAGGGCGGCCCGCCCCGTCCAGCAGCAGCTCCCGGCCGTGGGGAGGCGGCCCGAAGGCGTGCATGCTCCCGCAGAGCCCCGCTCCCTGCCCGCCCCGTTATATAGAGCCCCCCCCCCCCGCCCCACGGGGACGCCCCCCACCCCGGGTCCGCACCCCAGCCGCCCCCACCCCGGCTGCACCCCCGTGTGGGGTCTGCGGGGCTGTGGCATGGTAGCAAAGCCCAGCCGCCCCCTCGGCAAGAGCTGACTTCCAGCAAATAAATGCACTTGCAATAAGCCATCGATGCACTCTCCTATGGTTCAATACAAAATAAAAAATATTGTCACTCGGAAATTGAAATTTCCCATTGCGAACACCCTGAAACCACAGCTGGTCCTGTATGTACACGTGTTCCCAAAATCAAACTCCTTAACTCAAACTAAACTCCTCTCCATGATGAGGAAATTCAGGGTGCTCACGCCCTTGCTGGCCCGCAGGCAGAGCCGCAGCAAAATAACCGAGTAATTCGGTGTGGCAGCTGGGCTTTCTGCTTGGTCTGGTGCCCACAACCTGGGTTAGAAGAGGAGAAAAGGACTTTTCTCTTTTGGTACTGCCGGCATTAAACTTAAGGTAAAATTTGCACTCTGCTTTGCTCAACATCAAACCATGCACCTGCACAGTGCTGGTGGGATACTGCAGCCAAATGGATTCTACTTGAATCATTCGAAATGATTTCCAATGTGCATGGCTTGATTTTCACTTTTTTATTATATTTTATTTTTTATTTTTTGACATATGCATGACATCCTATAGAAACTTTCCTTCTCCACTTCTCATTCTCCAGTAAAAGCAGATTTTGGGGTTATGCTTTTCCCACCAACATTGAAACAGTGAGAAGAAAATCACCTAAATTGTTCAACTTTTATAGAAAGCATCAGTTGATGAAAAAAAGAAAATATTTTAAATTCGACTTCTATATATTCTCTTGCTGTAGATTACCTCCATCTTTTAGAAATTTCAGACCATTCCTGAGACATACAGGAAAAATGGCTTTATCAGTGGCTATAGCAATATGTAAGGAAATATAAATGGCTACGGATTTGTGGTAAGGAACTAAAATACTTCAAGTGGCATCTCATACAAATAACATCATTTCCAGTTCTTAATCCATGATCTGTATGCTGGGACTGCAAATTTAGCTGTGAAAGAACATCTGTATCACTAAATCTTTGCCTTTTCACTATCATTCTTATGGCTGAACCACTTTTTTCACTGCACTGTGTGTAAATTTCACATTCCCATGGCAGGTCGGTGTCATCCAGTGCGCTCTCCCTGGGAGCAGCTCAAACCAGATGCTCCAGAGACCCAAAAAACACTTAGGAGATCGAGTTTCTTCCTAATGCAAGACAGCGGATAGCTTATGCCCTGGAGCATGAGCGTTACAACACATTTTACATATATATATGGGTGTTATAACCCATTTTACACATAAATGCATGCATATAGGCTTATGCCAAGCCCCTGTGCCAAGCCAAGGGTCCGGCTTCTTTCTGACCTGCTCAGAGCTGGCTGTACCTCCTGCACCCACAGCTTTGCTGGGGCTCCTGCCCTGGCCCTTGCCATGTCGCGATAATTTGATAGCGAAGGCTTACCGCTCACCTTTAGGCCATGCAGCAAGGCAGACCGATGTGTCTGAGCTTTCAAAAAAAAAAATGCTTACAAAAAGCATGCCAGTGGTCTGTAATCATGGCTATCTGCGGCTTCATGAGGTGGGAAAAAAAAATTTAAAAAGTTGAAAACCATTGCTCTATAACATATAGTTTCCACCGAACACTTATGCAGGCTCATTGAGAAATTACAAATTACTACTGACAGGGGATTCAAATCAGCTGGTTCATTTAAGTGTATTTTTAGATGACCCATCCTCAAACCTCAGGTGGGCGAGGGGCGATGCTCCTTCCAGCCCCATGAGGTCAGCTCAGCAAACAACCAGCCGCTGTTCCCTGATCTCCCTGCTCCTGTTGATGGTGCAGGGACACCCAGCCCCACTGTGGGAGAGGTACCAGCTTGAAACTTGTTTTCTGTGCTTCCTCCAAGGCTTTCCCAGGTGGAAATGTCCCTGGCGGTGCCGTGGGGTGGAGGAGCGGCACCCGCAGCATCCCGCACCCGGCCGCGAGCCGCGGGGCTGCGGTGCCACCTAGCGGGGTGCTGGCTGCTGCTGCTGCTGCTGCTGCTCCCTGAGCAGTGTCCCCTCGCATCCCATCTGGGTTATTTTAGTTATACGGCAGCAGCCGAGTGAGGCTGGCCTGTGGCTGCAGCGGGCGCGGTGTCGCTTGGTGCCCGGGGTTGGTAGGGACGGGTAAAAGGAAGGCATCCTGGTGGCTGTGCCCGGAGAAGGAAGGCAATGCCAGGGGGCAGCGTCTCCAGCTCCTCATCCCAGCACGTTACACCAGGGCTTTCAGGCAAACAGGGCTTAATGTGAAAGAGGAATAACGCTCTGAAGTCAGGATAGTGAGAAACAAACCCACCACGTGAAAACTCAGGGCCCACTGTGTCAGTGCCGTGAGTTTTTCCAGTTTCTGTCACATCCCTTAAAATCAGTACCTGGAAAATCGACCCAAAACAACCAGCAGGAAAGGAGGCAACTCCCAAAGCATGTTAGATCCGAAATTAAATACCACCACCACTCAATATTGAGCATTTTCCCCAGATGTTGCAGCGAGGGTTGGCAGATCCGCCAGGCACTACTGTCGGTGCCACCTCTCCCACAGCACATCTTGTTAGCCAAAAATCCTCCTTCTGGGGTCAGGCAGGGCACTTCGCCCACCTCCAGGGCCAGGTCCTCTTTGTAGGATGATTGACTCCTCTGCATCGCTTCTCAACACATTCCCTTGTTTCTGCAGCCAAAATAGTGCAGGTAAATCTGAAGGGGTGCGGGTACAGAGCTTGTTCTCACTGCTCGCTTGGGAAGGGGCTGAGGGAAGACTGAAAGGCAGCAGTTCACTGGAACAAAGCGTTCTGTAATCTTCTGGCAGAGCTGATTGAAAAGTGGGCGGTTTGCACCAAAAACATCAGTCTGTGATTTCTCCTGAAACGGCGCACTTTAGAATAAACTCCCCTCATTTAAAATACAAAGAAGTGGGAGAAAGTGGAATATAAACACACGACGAGAGATGACAAACAACACATAATTTAACACGAACTACTCGGAATTTATCAAAACAGAAAGAAAATAGCAAATATTGTGAATACTAACCCAAATATTATTTTGAGTTTAACACAGCTCTGCTCATTTGGCATTACAATTACTAGCTAACAAATGGGCATTTTTCAGGTCAATCAAGCTTGAGCCAATTAGGCTACGGCAATTAACTAAATTAAGTCTAAAATTAGAATTCACATAATCTCAGCAATTATGGTTTAATCCTGTAATGCATCTCTTAAAATAAACCAATAAGAAAGACAGATCTACTGGAGTTTGCCACATTTCAGTTACAAAATATATAATAATTTATTTTGATATCTAACATTCAGCAGATCAGGCAATATTTTTTTCCGTGGCCACATTAAGAATGGCTTAGTACAAGAGAAATGGCATTTGCATTTTTTCAGTCTTCTGTGTCTCAGAATAATAGAATTTGCATACACCAAAGGTTTTGGCATCACATGCAGCTCCTGAGATGTCATGTCCTGGTTATTTGAATGTACATGTATATACTTTGCATGGCTAAATCATTTCATTTATATGCACTCCTGATTGTTCATGAAAATTTATGGGTTGGAGTTCATCCATAACTTTTCTTCTACCTTTATCAGAGTTTCAGTATTTAATTCAATCAGTTAATTTTCTTCCTGTCCATATATAAATAAATAAATAAATAAATAAATAAATAAATAAATAAATAAATAGGCTTTTGGTAGTGTCTCAGGTCCCTATATAAGGTTGTGGTGTGCTACAGCCCACAGCTTGGGGTTAAATAATGGGAATCCCTTGTGTTGAAGCAGGATGTGTGCTCGGCTGTGTTCCTGGACAGCCTGGAGGAAGGGACTATCGTTCCCAGCCAGAGGAAAAATCCTCCTGCTGGCCAGGCAGAGAGCTTTGGGTGAGGATTCCTTGGCTGTGGGGCAAAGGAAATGTGTGGATGCATCCTGGCTGGGCAAAGCGATGTCTTAAACCAGCAGGTGTACATCTTCGCTCTGAAAACCATCAGCCACTTGCTGCTATTGGAAATTTAATTTTCAGGCATGCGTTGAGCACAGCAGTGAGAAGATGTGGCCCATAACAGGTGCCGCACCTAACGTTCACATCTGCCTGCTTAAATTAGTGTTGTTAATTCCTCAGTAAGTGGCTTTTCTGGGCTGGGAAAGCAAGAATCTCTGCTAAAGAAAAGCAGGACGTGATGGGAAAAAAAAAAAAAAAAAGAAATAAGGGGGCACCAATATCATTTTAACATTTCTCATATGTACTGAAGTCACATATAAATTGTCCCAGCTTTTACTTTTTGTATCTAGAGTGCAAGATTGCTTCATTTATGAGACAATATTTCTGTGTAAAAGATGCTAGCCTGAAAAGCACAAGCACAAAAGAGAGTTAGCACCTTCCCACCATGATAAGACTGTACATTTCTTCATTAAGTTTTCTTTCAGTCTAACTTTTTAGACTTTGGTCAGTCTTTTTTTTTATTTCCCCCTCTCATTAAAATGATCCTGGATCAGGACCTGAAATTCAGAAGAGGTTGCCTTGAAAAATAAATTGACTGCAGCATCATTAGGGAGCAAACGTGCTGCAAATCACTCAGCAGCAATTTGGACATGAAAAGGGTCCGGTAGGAAGCTCTCCGTATGCTCCAGCCAAACACTTTCTGCCTTCCGGTATGATTGGGGTATGAGATGCCTGCCAGGAAAATCTGTCTGAAAGAAAGTGGGAAATGCATTGATTTGTTTGTCTTCCTTTGTCCATTACATTTCAAATTAAAGAGCTGTTTTCTTTAGTATAATCTCGCATGGTTATATGGTTATATATTCTATGCATGAGGAATATTTTTCAGAAAATCCGTTTTAGAACTGCTTTTAGAATGTCACTGGTGTTATGTTTCATCTATTTCCACCTATAACTCCAGGCGACTTTAGTACTGTGACCTCAAAAAAGGAGCAAAATTATAATTAATGCCTTTTAGAAATATCTAAATTGACCTAAAATAACTTTTTCAGACACAACAGGATTCCATTTTTCAACACTCAAATTTCATGTTCTGCCAGAGTTAGAAAACATGTAGTATAAAAGTACAGGTTATACAAAAGAGGCCATACAAATATTTTAATGCTCAGTATATTACATTTCTATTTCACTTTTATTTCTTATTTTATTTCAGCTCTGTATATCAGGGATCTGGTGTTGAGAGACCTTTTCAATTTGATAGTGTTCAGACATGTCAATATAAAGTGTCTGGTCTGTTGAATTCTGGGGGTGTGACATCTGCCTTTTATTGAGGAAAAAAATAATATATTATTTTATGGATTTTATGGAAAGACCATCAAACTGTAGTGGCCCTTACTACAAATCTGTCACACATTAGCACCTAGATGGAAGGGGAATGCAACCCTCATTTCAGTGCTAGGATTTGTTGTGGCTGCTGCACCAGGACAATTTGTTTATGAGAGAAGAATGAAGAAGTCAAGGGTTTTTTTCTCCACATTCAGTAAAAAAAACACATTTGCCACCAAATTCCCAATGACCTCTCCTGAAGAGCTGGTGTCGCTGTGGCCTCTCTTGGTGGCTTTGCCTAGAGGGAAGCACTTCACTTTCACTCTGTGCAGGACAGAAGAGCATCGTGATATACATACGTATGCTATGACATCTATCCATCTGTCAATATACTTTAAAACTGTAAATTGAGATTTTTATGGCCATTTTGTCAAAAAGCAGCCTACAGACATATCTCCTTTTCCCAAGGAGCATCTCCTTTTCCATTATGCCCATGGACTAAACAGAAGATCAGTATCAAATGTTACACGTCCTGTAGCAGCCACCACAGAAGGGGCAGCACTTTGGGAGCATCTTGTGAAGAAACCTCTTTTTATTTATTTTTTATTTTATTTATTTATTTTTTTGCCTTTTTTTTTTTTTTCATTTTTATTAGGTAGGCTATTTATTACTGCAAAGCTCATGTTTAATGGAAAGACATTGCAGAGAATGTCTCCTCGAGGACCTGCTTTGTTTTTGAAAGCCTTTATGAGTGTTTACATCATGCTCTGTGATTTATTTTCAGATTGGCTGAGCCTTGCTGTGCTGGACGGTGGACAAAACCCATTTATTTCCCTGGCCAGGAAGCCCATCTATCAAAGAGAACATGAGGCGTGTTGCCAGCCAGGAGCCCGCGAGCTGGACGTCTGCTCAGCCGCTGATGCCAGCTTGCCCCCCTTTCTGATTTCTACCCAAAAATTTAGCAAAATAATGGACAACTTCTCCTTGGTGGTGTTTTATGTACCAAGCACATCGATCATATTGCTGCAGCCAGTGCTGAGGGGGTATCTGGAGGAGTAGGGCATGGTAACAAAAGTTCCCCTGAATAAGGCTCGAGCATCCTTGGCTCTCTGTTCCCTTCCTGCTGATCTGCTCACCGTCTGCGGGCACCAGATTATGTAAATTTCTACCCATAAATTTATGTAATCTGATGAATGACAGATAGAGAAACTCATAGCAGAGCTCAGCCCTTACCACCACTGGAGCCATTGCATGAGAACACCTCCCTGGTAACTGCAAGGCAGTAACAGCTGAGTGTTTGAGCTCCTGGCTTCCTCTGGGGGCAGCTTGAGCTATTAGGCAGTTTCATTTTCTGCTGGTTGTTTATGTTTCTTTGAAGTCCACCTTCATTAGTTCCAAGTGGCTGCCTTTGGATGACTCTCTCTGGCTGTTGTTCCAAGCCCAAACTCACCTGTTTTCACCAGGCGGTGTCCAATGTCCTGAGGATTTTGCCGGTCATCTCATCAATAAATTTGCTTGACAGCGTTTGTACTTTTAACTGCTGACCTTTAATTCTTCATTTTCTAACTGCTTTATAAACAACTCAGCGGTTAAAAATATCCAACCTCATTTTGTTGACACATGGAGTATTGCTCATATTTACAAGTTCGTGACCTTCTGCTACTGGCTGCCGTGTATCTAGCACACCACTAAGTGGGATTTGTTTCCTTGCAACACTGGCTTTGCTCCTGTGCAAAGGTATTTGACCCCAAACAAAGCGTAAATGAAAGGAGATTTTTGACATAGCATTTTGGGCTTGTTTTGCACATTATAGACAGCTACAACTCACTAACCAAAGTGCAGGGGAGAGATAACCACGCACCTGGAACTCAGCTGTGTTTTAGGAGTCAGCCGTTTGTTGAAGGGTTTGAAGTTGTGTGTAAATGAATGTGAGGCAAGGGCTGATTTAACTTGCTGGGGCCTTAGAGCATGCTTGGGGTCACCACTAGGGTCAGAGAAATACACCTTACCTAGAAATAAAATGAGATCTAGCGTTTAACAACACCAAGACTCTTGCCAAGTGCAGTCTGCTGAGCTGGAGAATTTGAGCATTGAAAAACTGTTAAAAACAGCTGATGTAACTGATAACCTCGAAGCACAGAGATGCATCACCCTTACACAGAAGTGATCTTGGAAAAGAGAAGGCTTTCAGCAACGTTGGATTTACCTCTCTTGCTGACATCTTCCTCATATATTAGTGTGATAAATCACATGCTACATTCAGCACCTTAACCATGATGACCAAAGTGACAGTCTTCTAACTGTTCATTACAGTTTATTTTTTTAGTTTGATTATAATGCCAAAACCAAATTCTTTTCTTTTTTCCAGCCTACTTTTTAAGTAGGCTCCTTAGTATGCTTTTCATCAAACACACACACACACACACACACACAATAATAAAAAAATAACAACAAGGATTTTAAAAATAATAATAATAATAATCCCAGAGGGCAGAGCATGTTAATTTGATGCATTTCATATATGCAACACTTCAAAGATTCCAGTGATGCAAAATCAACCTGAAATCATATTCATGGTTCAGCAAGTCTGTGATTTCCCTTTCAAAGGAAGATCAGGGCTATGTGGCATATCAGATTTATTTAGTTTAGATTGTACTTTGCTGTATGTAGTGTAACTGGTAGGGAACTACAAGATCGATTGCTCACTGAAGCATTTCTTACAGAAAAAGAGTCAAGGACGTTACATCTGAGAAAAATGTTTTTACATCAGGCGCAATATGTTCCCGATGTTACACAAAGACCAAGTTCTCACTTTCAGCCTCCCCGTAGGCTGTTTTTCCAAAAGAGCACCACTTTCCCATCCCCACATTGACAAAGTTTGCTTGTCCCATATGGGAGATTTGTTTGGGTGTGTCCCATACCCACCTTGTACTGGAGATTTGTTGTCCTGGTCTGGAGCCCCAGACAAAGCTGGGCTGGAGAGGGGCTCGGGACATTGTCGCACCACTGATCCATGAGCTGGTACAAGTCACTGAAACCCGACTCAAAGTCACAGGTCTGACCTCCCGTGTACTTTAATAGGTTTGGTTCAGCCAATTAGGCCCTTTTTCCTTCAGATCTCATCTGTATAAAGGATGGCATTAATACTTACAGCCTCGTGGGACTAATTGCCTGTGAAGTCACTTTGAGACCTTGGAGAGAAGCACTAGTGATATTAATTATTGTTATAGATACTGTAATGTTAAACATAAGTTCATACATTTATTTGGAAAAAGACTTGCAGAATCTAAGGAACTGAAGCCACCCCCAGGCTGTTTAATTATTTTATCGCCCTTCATTTGAAAGGTGATGCTTCTGCTCTATTTTTCTTCTCTCTCTGCGGTGTGCCAACCCCTATAAGCCCGTGTCCATGTTAGAAATGTGGTTCGCTGACTCACAGAAGCCAGAGATAAAAAGAAGCATTGTTCACTTAATAATTTCTACTTCTATATTTTCTACAACATACATTTTTTTTCTTTATTTGAATGCTTTAATTTTGTTCCCATGAGGTACAATTAATTTGCTACTGTAAAAAGTCAGGATGAGCAGGGATTCAGAAAGCTAGGCTGTAACAATGCCAATTGGACTATGCAAAAGTATAGTGTTTGTTATAAATATGAAGTATTTGGCAGACAGTTTTCTTCTCATGATAGAATACCTTCAAACCAATGAAATAATCAGAGGGCAAAATTAATCTCTGCCCATGTTTACTGACATGAATGATGCCGCACCAGGTAGGTACCAAAGTGCCACAGCACAGGATGAAAATAAAACATGTAGATTATTTGTAAGGATGTAATATTATAACAAGCAATATTTGTCACTGTCCTAATACAAGCCACAAATCTGAGGAACTATTCATATAAAACAGCAGAAATAGAAACCTGACCCTGGAAAGAAGTTACTCTGTACTAAAGGCACTCCCTAGAGGAACTGGTGTCTCGATTTTTCCACCAAATGACCAGGGGAAATTAAAAACAACTCACTGCAGCTAAGGAAGAGTGAACATTTGCCACTATACTAGCAGCAAGCCTACTTCAATGCTGGCATTTCCAACCCAAGCTGGGAAAGCAGCGCTCATCCTATCCTGGGTACATTGGCTGACTTTCTTGCCAGTAGAAGTCAGCCAGCAGCCCGTAATTATTCTGAATATCTTCCTGGAACCTTGCTGCCATAAATGGTGCCATCTTTTGAGTAATATATCATTGGTATGCCTTGCTCAGATTATTACACTAATATATCATTAGAGCAACAGCTTGCTTCAGTGATGGATTGGTGTAATGCGGTGTGAGAGCTACAGCTCGCTCGGGTAATGTATGATGCTCTTGCGCTGATGTATGGGACGGTGCATCATCGAGAGGAGCTGCTTGCATGATGCATTCCCCTGGAGACAGAGCGGCCTGGGGACACTGCAGGGGGATGCTTCTTACGCTTCCTTGCATCAAACCTTTGCTTTACAAGCTTACGTGCTGATTTACACTCCTGACAAGTGAGGGATGTGGGGTCCTTGGCCTGCCGCTGGTGTCTCTGAGCTTTAGCTCACCTGGCGTCCTCCAAGACCTACCTGGGCGGAAAAGCTTTCTTGCTTTGATTACCTTCAGCATCATGCTGTCATGCTACCTTAAGCACTGAGAAACTCATGGACAGTCATCCACACAGCTGAGGAAAATAAATGAGATCACTAACACAGCTTAAAACGTCTCTCAGTTTATGGAAAACACAAGGCTAAAACAAAAATCTTCAAATACTTATTTTACAATCTCTTACTACACGTATTCTGGGCTCAAAGCTTGATGCAACACCACTCACACCTGCCTACTTTCACACCAAGTGTTTTTCTGTGTCTTACTGATGTAAAGCTTTTACACTGGAAACACATTTTACACTAGTTTACATTTTTGTTAAAATAATCATGGTTGAATTCACTGTTCTACCATTTTTGTAGTTATGTCAGAGTACTGAAGGGTGAAAAATACAACAGCTCACTTTTGACCTGGGAATTGCGTATCTTTATTCCTAAAAAATACCTTAATATTCTTTTTTATTATTATTATTATTTATTTATTTATTTATTTTCAGATAGATTTTGAACAACTCCTCAAAAGAAAAACAAACCCTGGGTTTTATTAAGCTTTTGTTCTCATATGCACAAAACCAAACAATCACATCCCATAACAAAAACATACAAAACAGATTTCTGGCAGAGCTCAAACTCAGGCTAGCTCAAGCTCAAAAGGGAAATATTTGCATGATATGACTCAGTGCAAACAGTTTACCTACAGTTCTTTTTCCAGCTTTAATTACTGTGATTGTCACCAAGAAACCAATGAAATTCAGCAAGGACACACAGAGGTTATGTTTTTCTATCATGACAACAGCTCTGTTATTGCAAAAATGTGAAAATATTTAAAATCATCAACAATCACGGCAAAAGTTATTCCTTCTATAAACAGGATGAAAAAACCTATAATAAAACAATCTGTGTTCTCTGCAATTTGTTTTGTTTTTCAGACATTCACCTGACCTCTACCTGGTCCTTCTGCTAGCCTCTGGCACAATAATACTGTATTCCAGCCATTATATGCATGGAAATTAAATTAAGTAGTGGGTGGAAAAGTGAATTAGATTTAGTAAGTTAAACAATGCATGGAAATTGAACTATGAGCATTATGCATAACCTTTCCTATGCTGCTCTATTCAGTGCTACTAAATGCATTTCAAGGGGCACCACTAAGTGACATGACTAGCATCTGCCACATAGGATACTTTCCTTTTTATAAGCTGAATAATATGCTCATTTTATGATCTTTGCTGACCCTCCTTATCCTTAAATCCAAGCTGATCTGTCAGCCAACACCAGCCAGCCAGCGCTTTCACTACCCACCACCAAATCCTATGGAAAAATCATTATTGCACATGCAAATCCAAGCCTTTGCTCGCAAGGGGATCACCTTCCCTGCTGAGGCTTTGCACAATTAAGATAAAATCATTCTGTTTCTCCTTCCCTGTACCTCCAGGGAAGGTGCCCACTGGCTTTGGCTCCAAGCCCAATGATTTCAGCTTCTCCTCCTGCAGGACTGCATTGGCACTGGTGCTGCCTGCTTGCCTTTTGGGGTTTGGCTCCTCCACCCCATCCCTCGGGTGCAGCAAACACAAATGTGCTGTGTAAAAGAAGAGAGAATTGACAGATATTCCTACATCATCTATTGAGTTAACCCTCTGCAACCTTAGGGCCGTAATCAGAAGTTAATCTGTGTGACATATAAAGGACAAGGAACAAAGAGAGAAACAACATTTAAGCAAGATATAACCCATTCATCCAGCTCTTGACTGTCTTCTTTCTGGCTGGTATGTTAGATCTGGTTAATTCTCAGCTCTACCCACCTCCTCCCACGCATATGTTGGCCAGGGCCTGTTGGAGACACCTGCAAAAGCTTCTATGGTGTTTACAGAAGCCCACATAGAATTACATACCCGGTTGTTGTAGGTGTCTATGTGAATGGAAGTGTTGCAATTCGATGTTTCATATTTCCTGAATTCTCCTATTTCATCCTCTCCCATCTAGCATATGAAAATGGAGCTCCCTCAGGCAATTAGTAGCAGTAACAGTAGTAGTAACAGTAGGAGCAATAGTAGTAGTAGTAGTAGTCCAGTTTGTGTTGTGGCTGGCTGAAGAGGACTCCACCAAAACACACAAGTGCCTGCTGGCCCCCAGAACACAGACTCTAGGAATAATAGAGGAGAAAACAGAAGCACCAAAGAAAGAATGAAATTATGTTGTTTGACATGGAAAGCAGGATTATTTATTGGCATTCTAGAAGATGAAATAGGAAGGAGAAATACCGAGGACAGCAAGGTGACTTTGCAGCAGAGAACAAAGCTTGTTTAAGTATATTAAGTAGCAGCAGCCAAGGTCAGCACCATTGACTGGATGAGTGCAAGCGCTCTGGCTCCATGCTGTGAAAGAAATGATAGGTAGATGGATGGAATTAGGCCAGGAAGGCCTTAAAATGAAGATGTATTGTTCAAGTTTGCTATGTATACAAGAGAAAAACAGCTCACATATTGAGAGTGGTGAGATGCTGGCAACACGATGTAATAAAGAATGAAGCAGGAGTTTAGGTGGCTGAAATGAAGACTAGATTACACCGGAACAGCCAAGGACAACAAGTAAAAACCTCCCGGAAATGTGTTAGCATCTTGTTACTTTCTTCTTTAATATTTACTCTGAAAAGAAGCACGGTGACATTTCCCAGAGCCAGGTGTTAAGTTGAACTGCGTTGAGACCTCAGCTGTAGGATCGAAGAGAAACATTAGGATTGGGGCTCAGTGCTCAAGCAAATAGTGTGATACTGTTTGGCAATTACCTTTTATAATGGGAAACTCTCACATAAGTTAAGAATAGCAAAGATAATCAGTGGCAGCACCAGGTTACAGATACTTCAAATTGCCAGAAAGGCTGAAAATACAAAGTTGTAGAATTTTATATAGATTGGCTGGTTTCTGATCATGGACATAAATCTGCCTTCACAAAACACTGTTCTAGTGCATCAAGACAGCTAAAACACAAACAAATATCTTATTATTAGCCCAGCAGGATGGGAGCACAAATAAGGCAGGCAGACACCTGCCCTGTGAAAATTATTCAGGCAGGTTTGTTGTGAGTGCAAAAACTGACTACATCTGTTTTATTTTGTTTCAGCTTAGCTTCATTTGCCTGGAGACAGAAACTGAGAGCCTCAAACTAGCTGAAAAAGTGCTCTACAAGATAAATAAATAAATAAATAAATTTTAAAAAAAAGGGACAATAAAAAAGATTGAAAATATTAACTCAAAATAGGGAGTAACCCTAGAAGAAAAGTTTACTCATAAAATTTAACATGAGTTACAGGTGTAATTAAGTTCCATGCAATTGTCCTACAAAGTAATCTGAGTAAGGTAATGAAGCCCTATCAGTGTTGGGATTCTCTGCAGTTATCCTATGGAACTATATGGTAAGGATTTATTTCTTTCTGAAAGTCTGTGAATATTTAAATGCTCTGAATTTACAGGCAGAGCTGGGAATATCACTAGTAGTCTTCTGAGTTCTATTTTATTGTACTACTTAGGAATCACACTATATCTCTTTTTTTTTTTTTTTTTTTTTTTTTCCCATAAAATTAATTAGGAATTTTAAAACAAATGAGTGGTTAATATCAATTTCAGGGGAGAATATTTGAACTTTGGTACTTAGATCCTTCCAGTTCTTCAGTGGCTGTTCCAAGATAGTGACCTCTATTTTCAGAGCAAAATCTATGATCCTGGAAACCTGATGGTGAGAGCACAGTCTCAGGGCTGTAGTTTGTCTGGTTTTGTCCCTGTTAGTTGCCATAAAAAATAAAAATAAAATAAAAATAAAATAAAAATTAAAATAAAATAAAATAAAATAAAACCTGAAAGTGATTAGAAGTTTGCTTATGCACAGTAATTATGTTGCAGATTGCATCTTCCTATTATGTTGCTAATAAAAACAACAGCCATGTACATGTATATCTTGGCCCAAAGAGGTTGGGAGTTTATTAAAGTTGTAAATTATGGATTCCACTAATGCAGGATAATAAGATCAAACAGCACACTGTGAGCAGTAATCATTCTCCTATTTTCATCTAATATTGTGTAGTTATTAGACTTTTTGTCCCTTATTAATCTTCTTTGACCTTCTTCCACAAATTCTCCTTCCTCTAAAAATGACTAACTGCTGAGAATGATAATGTGCTGATGAATGTCCATAAGGATAACAGGGCACAGCGTGTGACACAATGTGGGTGACAGAGCAAATGCCCCAGTGAGATTACACCAGCCCTCTGATGTGGGACTGGACCTGCTGGGCTCACGGGTAAGGACACGTCCTGGAATAACGTGGACACCTAGGATACACTTCAGTAGTATATCCATTCCATGAAAGGACTGGGATGGTGATGATTTGAATAATATCAACTGACTATTTTTTGAAGCTTGTGGGAGAAGAATTGTGGTCTCCTAGAAGGAGAAGAAATGTGGTCTCCTTGGAGGAGACTGCAGCCACAGACCCTGTTTTACTGGGAATCAGTTTAGCAGCAGAATACAGTAATACAACTAAATCATTCCTTCTGCTTGTGTTGGTGTGTAGTATGAAAATGTAAATATTTAAGGACTTCATAGCTTATTCACATCAATCATAGCACTGCAACTAAAGTGAGGCAGGAATGCAACCTACATGTATGCTGAGAAGTTATTTTCTCAACTTTAATTGTTATCTCTTTATTGTTTTTGGCCCTTACATGCGAGATAACAAAGAGAAAAAAACAAACAAACAAACAAACAAAAAAAAACAAAAAAAAACAACTGCAAGTTTGGAGTTGATCGTTCAATTCTGTTTGAACAAACAGTAAACAAGATCTTACGAACTATAGACAGTGTTTTAATGAGGCTCATATGGCATTCCAATAAACAAATAGCTAAGATACTCACATTTAAAAATCAGCAGCCCTGCATACAAAGTAATCAGCTTACTTGCTCAGTCCTTCCCTGCAATGTCTGTGATTTCTGTCTCACATGTCACAGCAGAGACTGCCGGCCTCACAGTCCATTGGGAAAGGCTGATACTTGTGCCCCCAGGTGACCGGGATCTGAGCAGTGAGAACCTTCCCACTCCAAAAAGATGATGCTGTGGCTGAATCTTCTAATGGCTTAAAGTTGCATCCCCCATTAGGCTGGGGATGGGAGACCAGGTGAAGCAGAAAATATATGTATGTAGCTACACATCCCTGTATCTGGCTGATACAAAACAGCTGGAACAGCTGGATCCTAATGGCCACAGCAACGGCTGCATCAGATACTCAAAGGACATTCGCTATGGAAGAATAAAATTAGTCTCAATAGCATCTTGTGCTCAGCCAGGCAGCGTGCAGGGGAAGGTGCCCTGGCCTCCTGCATCATGCACGCAGAGCCAGCATCTCCTGCTGCTCTGCACCTGCGGCCATCCCAGGTGGAAAACTCCATGCTCGGAGCCCATGGAGCTGCACGATGTGCAGCCGTGAGGAGGAGTGGGTGGCTGAGGGCTGCCCAAAACCTATTGAGCACTGAGGGTTACTGCTCGTAACGGAGATGCTGCATTCAGAATGTGTTGTTTGCAGCAGGGGGCTAAAGAGTGTTATCCCAGCATGGAGAATAACAGCTTTTAAGGACTATTATGATTCTTTTATGCATAAGCAAAAAAAAAAAGAGAAGAAAAACAAAACCAAAAGCAAAAACCACCCAACTCCACTGTTTGTGTCATTCAATGGGCTCTGTGTGAATGCTAAACAGAAGGAAGTCACGAAAAGAAATAAAGCAGAGACACTGTAAGCAGCAATGAACTGTTATCTCTCCATGGTGCCTGCTGCAATTCAGCAGGCAACAAGTGGACTATCACAGCCCAGAGCTGAGGCAATTTTTAGGACCCTATGAGTTTTCATATTGAACTGGTTGGATTTTTAGTGCAGGTGTTTCTGTGCACTGCAGGAGGCTGCGAGCATCGGACACTCATCCACTGACAGACTACCTGGAGCTTCAGCACTAGCACTGCTAGGATGCAATGCAGAACAAGAACTTCCACGGCTTCATGCTTGGCCAAAGGGGTTATATTTCATGGGGTTGTTTTTAATTTTACACCCTCCATGACGTTTTATTTCATTTGGATGTGTCCTGTGTTGCTTCTGCATCAATGTTCAGCATATTTTAAGCACTGCTGGGAGACCTGCTTTCTGTACGAAGAGATGTGAGGAGGCAGCAAAGCCAGCAAACTAACCATGTGGCTGAGCATGCACTGCTCTATCCCCAATGTCACTTTTGTGTACTGTTCAATGGCTTTCCTTCTCCAATTGCTCCTATTTGTATTTTCCTCCTTTTCAGTGTACCATATTCCATCAGACAAAGGTCCTGCTGGCAGGTAAGGAACCATTTAGGGAGCCAGACTGAGGTCATTTCTTTGTCCCCTGGCACTAACGTCACCGTGTGATGTTGTTGGCTACCAAAAGCAGAGGATTTGGCATGAGCAGCCACTCTGCAGACCACAATAGAGCATCTCTGGCACAGTGCAGAGCACTTGCAGTGCATGGCACCACCATGTTTGGTGCGATGGAGTAGCATCGATGGATATTATATAAGATACATGATATAAATATATGATATGCACATATCTCAGTGCATAGATGGATGCCTGAGGATCACCCCACCACCTCACAGAGAGCAGCTGGATCAGCCAGCTCCCTTGAGCAAACCCACTTCCCATTTCAGCACTAGGGAGGGATGGGCTGGTTTGTCTCACAAGCAAACAGGACCATGCCGGTGTTGCAGAAGTTGCTTTTAATTAATTAGAGTGATGGAAATCTTTCAAAAATCAGCTTTGGCACTCAGGATCTGACAGGCAGCTTGGCATCACACAGCAAGGTGACCGATCCAGCAGTGGAGCTGCCTTGGCCACAGTGGTGCACACGTGGGCTCTGTGCAAGAGGCTGGAGGACAAACGGGGGCAGTGAGGACACAGAATCACAGAATCCCAGAAAGGCTGAGGTTCGAAGGGACTTCTGGAGGTCATCTGATCCAACACCTGCTCAAGCAGGTTGCCCAGGGCCAGGGACGTGGGGACATGGTGCTGCGGATCCAAAGTGGTGTTTAGGCCCTGCATAGGCCAGCCTGCTCCTCTTTCCCTCTTGCATACCAAAAAGCACACAGAAACTATTAAAAGCTTGTCTCAGATTATTCTGTAAAGCTTATTTACTCCCACGTGGTCAAACACATATTTACTTTGCTTATTAGCTGTGTTTACTCTTCAGCTCTTTCTGAGCAACCTCCATTTCTTCTGTCTTTACAGAAGCAGCAGCTGTCACTAGTTTCTTCCTCGGTCTGCTCTTTTTATATTCCTCACCTTGTATTTTCTTGCATGCAAAGTCATTCTTCTATTCATACAACATTTCCACAGACTAAGATGAGTTTTCCTTTCCCTCTATGTGCAAAACACCTGTGCAGCTGACCGAAGCACTAAGCAAAGCAGGAAATACATATTGAAAAAAAGCCGAGGATGTCCACCAACATGGTCATCTCTGAAGGGATTCTTTGGCCAACATCAGTGAACTCTGAGAAAAATATCTTTTTGGTGATGGTGGTTGGTTTTTGTTTTGTTTTGTTTTGTTTTGTTTTCCGTTTGTTTTTGTTGTTATGTGTTTTTTTTTTTTTTTTTTTTTGTGTTTTGTTTGTGGGTTTTGTTGTTGTTTGTTTGTTTGATTATTTTTTGTTTTTCAATAGCAAAGTACTGCAAAGTACTGTGGAAGTGCAGAAAGTGTAAGAGGAGAGAAGCCACCCCTGCGATCCACTGCTGGGTGATGCATGTCCCCAAGTGCTGGCAGCTTCCCAGCTGTGCTCAGTGACATGGTGCTGGACATAACCCTGCTCACACGCCCTTCTGCTGACAATGCTGGGTGCTAAAGTGAGGCATTTTCCAAAAATATCATCTCATCCTCCTAACCAGTTCCTCTGCTTTATCTATAAAAACATTGTTTTGTTTTTGAGTCAAAATCTAAAGTGCTTTGAAGTACAGAAATCATTAATATCTGTAATTATCCCACAGAAGAATGCCTAAGGGCAACAGCTATATATGCTAACACAAACATTTATTTTTTACTGTAATACTAATTTATTAAAAGCTTTCAATTAATACAAACTAACTAGAAATAAGCAAGTTTCCTTCAAGCTAGTCCAATACCCATGAAGTTTCTCATGGACTTCAATAATGTTTTCTGCAGGACAACGGTATATTCATAATCATATTTAATTAAAAGACTTTAAAGGCATTCTTATCTTAATTTTCCATATGTTGCACATGATGACTATTGAGTATCATTTTCATAGTGTCAGTGCTCAAATCAAGAGAAGGTCCCACCATGCTGGATGCTGCCCAAATACATATCTCTGCTCCAAAGGCTTTATGATAATCTCAGGCCAGTAGAGCCTGTAACAACAAAAAAAGGGGCACTACAAAACAATGAGTGAGGTATAAGTGGTTTATGCTCATGAATGATGCTCAGAAAACACAATTCATGCTATGAAATTAATGAGATAAATATATGAAATTAAACCGCAGCACATCCTCGTCAACAGAATATTTTCCATCCCATTAACATAATTTTAAAGGCTTGTTAGTCTATTAGCAATCAGTACAAACAACTTCTGGGTGTTGACCTTTCCCAGCCTGACGTGTAAGTTTTATGCAGGCCGAGACCTCCAACGTTAGCAAGCGTGTTAGCAGGGCGGTCCTGCTCTGCACGCCACGGTCAATTCTGAGCTAATAAAGCAATGTCAGCTATAAATTTTGCAGGGCATTGTCATCTGGGTGGGAGGTAGAACATCGTATGCTCTAGTTCAGCTGCACAAATAAAGAAAACATGACAGAAAAAGATTTATATTTGTCCTGGAGTCATGCAACAGGCAAAGGTGTGAGTAAGGAAGATGGGTTATCTTGGTCTGCTGTGGGCAAGGCACAACTCTGTGCTGGCACATGCTTTCCTGCACCACTTTGTTTAAAACCAGCCTTTCTAAGTGAATATTAATCAAGATATCATAAATGCAATAACATTTTTTCAATCATTCTAAATTTCTTATTTTATAATCCTTTCACATGCTATTAGTACTCAATGGAGTTTAGATTCTCAATGCAAAATTTAAGCTGCCTTTGTTATTATCTCCTCCAGAAAAAAAAAAAAAAAAAAAATATATATATATATATATATATATATAAATATTCTTCCCATCCTTCCATAAGTATTTTTCTAATCCGTTGTCCATTTCTCACTAAAGTCACCTAGCAGATTTCAGTATGCAGAGGGGAAATCTCTGATTCCAGCCTGTACATGAAGAGTAACTCTCTGCAAACACTGACTTTTAAATGATATTTGAGTTAGAGCAAGGTTCTCTTGTTCAAAATCAACAAAAAATTAAGAGTGTTTTTGGGCAAGATAAGCATAGAAAAACACTGAGGATGATTGCCCTGGCAAGTTATTCAGATATGTCCAAATAAATCTGTAACTTGGACTATTTTGGTCATTACCAACTGTGACAATAAGAAGGTACACATTTTGGATAGGAACTTGGGATAGAAATTGATGCAGGGCATTAGTAAGATGTCAGTGTGTTTCAGTTTCGTCTCTTGATTTCAGGGTTTTTATTTATTTATTTATTTTATGTTTTTACAGATTACTAGGATGGAAATGTATGTAGAGTTAATAAACGTGAATGTACTAGCAAAAAATCTTTAAATAAAAGTTATTTTATTTCAATAAATAGAATGATGTGACTTTATTAAAAAAGAAGATTGAAAACTTTGTGAAGTGAAACAATTTTAAATGGAAACATGTTAAATTATTTACTGTGGTAAAATAAGTATTTAATGGAGAAGCATTTAAAATTTAATTGACTGCTGAGATTATCGGTTGAATTATGTGAGGCACTTACATGATGTACAGCTTTCTCTTGTAATTGAAAACACTAAGAAAAACATTTTTATAAATCTATTTTGAAACATAAAAAAGATAATGGAATATTTGTTATAAAATGTTTTGCTATGTTATTACTCAAGTCTCTGGAGAAAACTAAAACTGTATGATTTAGGGGGAGTGGAGAATGAGTAGGGCAGTGCTTATTATTTAGATGACTATGACTAAAATTTTTGTCTAAAATTTTGGGTGGATAATTAAATAACTTAATTATGTCCTGGTACACAATCTAAGTTTAACCGACTTACTAAAAACTCATAATAAAACTGGAGTCACTCCCTTGTTCTTGTATGTATCTTCTCCCACCCAAAATCACCAGCCATGGTGTTTTGAACTGGGAAAATGTATCCAAAAGGTCTCTGACCTCCCCACTCTAGCCACAGCCTTGCACCACTGCATCTCTACTGCTCTTGAGTTGGATAACTCACCATACACTATGGTTTTGTAATATCTAATGGGAGACGTCATTGACTCAGAGCACTCCCCATGCACCTGCATTTTCCTTTGGGTGAGATAATTCATGCTGTCTTGCTTGGCTCCCACCAGGTCAGAGCACCAGTGCTTTAAAAGTAGATGTCTTCCACTTTACGAGGATTAATTCCTTTGCAAAATTATAAGAAATAATAGCATGTTTTTAAAAAACGACTGTGTAGTCATGTACTGATGAAAAATGGTCTAGGAAGCACCAGCTGAGTCAGCCATTAAATGATCATTCCAGACTATTTCTAGATTATTTATAACACTTGACAAAATATTACTAATATTAGGCATTGCCAAACAATGTGTCAGATTGCCACTCTAATTACTCCACCAGCAACACAAATCCTCTTGCAGCCGGTCACATTTGGATATGTTTGTAGCAACCCAATAAATTCTTTGTGTTATTTTTAAATTGTTGTAATTTTATTTTAGATTCTCTGGCAGTTGTGGTGCTAGCATAGGGCAATAACCATTCTTTTCATCACAGCACACATCTCACTGACATTTCCATCTATCCAGGGACTTTTCGAAAACATTTTTTAAAAAAACAGAATGTTTAACACATTCAAATGGAAAAACAAAATACATTTTGGCTCACAGTTTAACGGGTGATCTGTGCTTAGGATGCACAGCATGAAAAAAAACACTTTGTTCTAGAAATTTCCTCTTTTTTCTTTAATACCTTTGTAGGAGAAGGCAGAAGGACACCTCATTCTGAGCAATTAAAGGCTTTAATATTTTTAACTTGTTAGCACTGTGCAAGAACCAATAACACTTACCAAAAATGAATATTTCTGAGGACCCAGAGAAGCATTATATTATTACCCTGAAAAATTATGAAAAAGTAATGAGTGTATATTGGAACCATTAGTCACCGAAAATGGGAACTTAAGATTTGTAGCAATTTATTAGTTTTCAGAGCATCCGAGAACTGTACGCTGTGTATCAGGCTGTCAATGAAGCTGGAGTATTTCGGTTAACACCTGTGCTACGATAGCCGCTGACACTTTTGCATCATCTCCACGGATGCCAAGTCTCATTGCCTGCCTGTAACACCTGATGGCAATTTGTGCACCAGGCTGGAGTCTGACTTACACCGAGTAAGCAGGAGCTGCACCTGCCCACACAGTGTCCCTGGGTTCCCCCACGAAGAAACCTGTTGCAGACACATCCTTGGAATAAATCACTGCCCCTTGCAACACTCTCTTGAGCTCAGGCATATTCACACATCTAGACTACTATCTGTACCTCAGATCTTAAAACCTGTGTTTTTAAAAAGTCTTCTATTCCATGCAAAAATAAATGGTATTGAAAAATACTAGCTCCCATAGTGCTATATAAACAAACAAACAAAGCAAAACAAAACAAAACCACAATCCAGTCATATAACCCATCCACAATGATTTTTTTCTTTTAAATTTAGTAATTAAGTTTAGTCTCAGCTGAGAATCAGTGTGCCAGATTTCAGCCTGAAGTGAAAATAAATGGTTGAATTATAAATCCCTAAAAATAGAAATTCAGAATGCAATCACTGACAGAACCTTCATTTGGGCCCCTATAGTATTATAAAAGACATTTAGTAAACAACAAGGTAGCTAATGATGCAGTGAGCATTTTCATACAGCACTTAGAGACAACTCACTACACATAATTAGAGCATTACTAGAGTCATCAACTGTCTAGTACCTCTGATAAAGAAATGTCACTTGCCTCAAAATATGGTAGCAATTCCAGTTGCCTTATGTGCAAAGCTTTAAAAATCAGAGAGAGAAGATGACAAAAACAAAGCTAATGACATAGCTCACATCTTGTTGTTTTGAAGCAGCACAGAAATTTGGAAGTGAGAAATCTTTTCTTCTGTGTCATCTGCTGAACTTTGTAATAAACACTTTTTTTTTTGAGATTAATAGACCGGCGAAACCAAATGTTCTGTCCATCCCTAAGCAAATGTGTTGGATTATATAATGTCTGGGCTAAGGGCTTGGTCGAGCTCCAGCATGGGCTGCACAGGGTTGAACAATGAAGGTTGGATTCATCTTGCTCCAGGTTGACTATCAAACATGGAGTATATTTGTCACCCTGCCTTTTCTTACATGATAGGGTGATGGATGTGACTCCACAGGATGATTCATCCTCTTGAGATGTTAACTCAGGGGGGTTGAACTGCCCTTAGGCACGTTGGTCTCTCTCTACTATGAAGAGAGCAAGATTGTTTAATCAGACATTTAGCTCTTAAATGACCGGAGTTAGATGAAATGGATTCCACCCTGAGTTCACTGTTCATACAGGAAATCTGTCTCATCCTTTTCTAAGCTGAACAACAGATAATTCAAGTGATTGCTCCTGTGGCAAGTGCTGCTTGTTTGTGAGTCTGTAAGCCTGGAGCTTCCACCACTAATCGATGGTAATACTGGTGGAAAACCATTCTAGCCTCTTGTGCAGTCAGGCTGCTAACAGGAACGCGGCATTTATAGAGTTCTCTATGAAGACAGATGTGTCCAAGTGCTGAGATCAGCACAGCACTATTTCCATGTGGTTTTAAACATTCATGGAGGTGACAGGAACTCAGCAAGCAGATTAGCATCAGTGATGTGGAACCACAACATGCACATAAATAAAGCATTGAGTGAATAGCGAATAACTCCAGCACTACAGGATAACAGGATCTTTGGTAGTAATGGCAGGATTTCAGTTGCTGGAAAATTACTATTTTCTACCCTCAGAAATGAATTCATTTATGGCTTTTACACTTGGAGATAATTCAGTGTGGATCCACAGGAATCTCTTCTTGGTCTAATTGTATTTGGTATTTTCTTTTATGACTTGGATACAGAAATAGAAAATAGTTTGTAACAACTAATATGCCACAAAATAAAAAAAAAAAAAAGAAAAACAAACAAACAAACAAAAAACAGAGCTCAAGATTAGCTTAGAGTGAGGAAATGGTATGCATTCAGAAAGGTGACATTCATGTGGGGAGTATCTCTCCATGTAGCAATACTTAAAGATGTGGTGGGAGTAGGAGAATGATGCAGTATGAACCAGTCCTGTGACAGATGCAAAACCAATGACATAATTTAAGAAAGGTCAGAGACAAACTGTAGAGGTGGGAGGACAGTAGGGAGACTTACCAGACTATTAAAAAAAATAAAAATAATATTAAAAAAAGACTTTCTTAAAAATCTTTAAACATTTTATATTGTTTAATAGAAGACAAAGGGAGGCTGTTTCATGGGGAGAAACCAGCAGCCAGCTGTTCTTCTTGACCATTGAAAAACAGGCAAAATGAGATCATCACAAGGTTAACAAGAGACATTCTAAGAATTCTTAATCGATCTTCCAGGAGCAGTCTAGACAGACAAGACCCTCCCATTTTCAGTGCCTCTAGTGTTGCTTTTTGCTGCTGCCACAGCAGGCCACTTACCAACTCAGAATGTGGTTTTGCTTGGAGGCTATGCAAGATCTGGGGTTGAACCATCTCTTGAGTCTCTTTCATCTTTACTTCTGTGGGATTGATTTAATTGTGATTTTTTTTTTTTTCTGACTCATAATATTAGTCTCCCATATTTGTTCATTTATTACTGTTGTATGTCAGAAAAGAGCCACCTGGGAGAATGAGAAGCCTCTTTTGAAGA
This sequence comes from Anas acuta, assembly GCF_963932015.1. Classification (NCBI taxonomy): domain Eukaryota; kingdom Metazoa; phylum Chordata; class Aves; order Anseriformes; family Anatidae; genus Anas; species Anas acuta. The sequence goes on along the minus strand of NC_088985.1, from coordinate 35,862,712 downwards.
GCAGCATGATGCCACAAGGAAGCTGCAGCTGTCCCTTTACCAGTAGTGGTCTTGCAAAGAAAGACATAATGAAAATACGCTTTCTGTTTAGTCATTGGGAAACAAGTTGTTTCATAAGCCTGTATTTTCCATTCTTGTTTTCTTCCCCCTCAGGGTAGTTCTTTCCCTCTTTTCCACGAGACTCATGTTACTATTGGAAACATGGCAGAAAACAGCAGGCGTTGTTAGCCTGGAAGATCTTAAATAATTTCTTATGTGAAAATATTTAAAAATCTAATGTATAATTTTAAGGTGCTGATTCAAAGTCCACTGTAGTTCATGAAGGACTTTTCATCAGGTAAATATGTAAGAGTTAACTGATTATTCCTACATTAACAAATTCCTGCAATGAGAACCCAAATACACTGAAGAACACAGAGATAACTCTTTGGAAGAGTGAAAGAGCTGAGTTTATTAACAATGTAGAAAACCTTTGACTGAGTCAACACAAAGCATTTTTCCAAGTGTTTGGCTCACACAATTCAGAAGTCGATTCCCTGTCAGAATATTTGTTCTGGACTTGTCAGGAATCTATTGTAGAAGTAACAGCTCTGTTTGCAGAAGTCTCTGCTGAATGCTACCACCATTTCTACTGCCTGATCACATACACTTGTAGCCACTCATTTCTTCTAAATATGGAGATATTTCATTGTTCCACTTTTAAAGTTGACTGGTTGTCCATAAGGAGGACTTGGGAAACTAAGCTAACTTAATAACCTGATGCTTAGTTGATAACCTGCTAAAATACAACACAGAACTTCAGTACAGCATTACTTTGCTTTCATTCCTTGCATGAGTAACTTTCTGAAAGCTTCACAACTGTGTAATGTATGCAAACATTTTTAAGAGAGACTGTTTCATCTTTTATTCTATTAATTCATTTATCAAAGGGGAATAGGAGCCTTTGGGTTTATTTACATCTTATCATCAAGCAAAACATTGCAATCTAAAATAATCCAGACCAAAAATCTGCCAGGAACGTTGGGAAAACAGTTTTTCTTGCAGGTGTTAATGTGCTGAATCAGAAGTAAAGCCCCAGAAACAGACAGAGAGGAAATAAAGATATTTGTAATGTCTGACACACTACAATCTTCATTTTTCCAGGATAAGCTTTCTAAATCATACCCTGAAATATCTGTTTGAATTTAACTGAAGGTCAACATATTCTCTTTGTAAAAAGAAAAGTATCCAATTACTCAGTGCATCTGGGAGCTAATGCAAGGACAGTTAATGAGGTCTGTACAGAAACATGAATATTAAACAGGCAGTATTGCATAACTTGTGTTGCTGTTGTGGGAATTGATCCAAAATCCATGGGGATCAACTGGAGGATCGGCCTACCCAGTCCAAAGGGGGCTGGTTCAGCCTCCTGCATGCATGCACCTTCTGGGCAGACCCATGGCTATGGTGAATAAAGGGGTGCAGAGGGAGCTGGAGGATGTGAGCACAAGGATGCAGAAGAACCCATAGGCACTTCCAAGTGTGAGGTGCCCAGGCTTTGACGTGGTCTTAAAAGAGAGAGAGAAGTGGCACGTCGACTTTGCCATAATGCAGCATCTGGCCCTCTTCATTGGTTATCTGTGCTTGCAGAATCACTGCAATCCATCTCCTAAATTCTCTATTTCTTCTTTCAGACTTTGTGATAATTATAAGTGTAATTAGCATTACTGTGTAGCTCATAATGCACTATTGTATAATGCAGAGTTCTCAAATGTGCAAGGTAATCTGTAGTTTAGAAGATATATATACCCAAGCAGTCAGAGTCACACAAGCATGCCTTTAAAAGTTTAATTACCCTGAGACACTTCACGAGCTGCCAGATAACTCAGAACAGCCTGGCTACCAGTGTCCAGCAAAATAAAGCAGTCTCACAATAGAAAAAATGTACATATCTGCCCCAAAATAGCAGCCAGTCACATACATCTTCAGGTTAGATTTAGCCGTTTCATATCCTGTGTTAAGCCTCAGCTGCTTAACTGAACTCAAATGTTCAATTACCTTTTGTTGATAAGAAAAGCTCTAATTGAATAGTAAATTCAGAATCCAGAATGACCTCTGCAGAAGCTGGAAAGAGGCAGGTGTCTAAATATCTCCTTTTAATGACTTGTACGGTGAAAATACTTGTGTTTTATTTTGTTTTATTTTGTTTTGTTTTGTTTAATTACAGAATAACTTTTCTTTGCCAAAACAGAGCTGGACCCATGCCCCTGTGTAGGATGCTGTGCTTGCCCTTGGAGATCCAGCCAGCCTCAGCTAGCTAGAGGGGAATTATGGCCTCTCTCTGGAGGCAATGCCTGTCCTGGGTGGCCAGCAGAGATGCTAGCGATCCGATGGTCATCCCAAGTTTCTCCATCACCCCTAGAGATGAGAAAGTGTAGAGATCACCCCCTGAAGCTGCGTCTCTGAAACCTCCGGTACTAAGGTCATGCCTGCACCAGCAGGCTCAGGGAAGACATGGAAAATCAGACGGCCGTGAGAAGTCAACGGGTATTTTCCAAATTATACTAAATCTCTGTGTGAAGTCTGTCACTTGGGAATAGAGTGACCTTGGTTCACTGTAGCTTAATCCTCCTCTAATCCTCCTCTCTAAGGCAGGATTACAGTATAGCAAGCTAAGAGATGTCTCCTCCTGGATGAGAGCTTCCAGGCGGGGGTTAATGTGCTTTACCTTTCCTGCACTAACCCTGCACTGTGCAGCACTGCTGTGGGCATCCCCAGAGCCATGGGACCAGCTCCCCATGTCTCCACACTGCCTTGTTTTTCAAGTGAACGGGACTACTGCAAGAACATGGCATCATCCAGACCAATGTGTAAAATTTCATCATCAAAGGAAAAGTTCTGCAGCCAGTTATTCCAATGGACTTGAATGTATTTATTTTGCTGTTATTGCTGAACATCAATATTCTACTTAGGTGTTTTCATAGACATGAAAAATAATACACACTTAGATGTGGTAGGCACACAGATAAAACAGCTCTGATTCTGTGATGTTTTAAGGTACTATGCCTGCTGTCAGCTTGCAACAAATCAGGTGCCAAGGAGGTCCTCCGTGGGCAAACCGCTCTTTAGCAAAAACAGTATTTTAGTGCTGCCTAATGAGATACTGGATCATTAGAGAAATGTTAGTTTCCAAGGAACAACAGCAGCAATTAATTTGGTCTCACATCACGGAAGATTGCAGCACATGCTTGTTTGGGGAGAATAACTCGTCACAAGAAGCCCTGAGCATGACTTGTGGGCTGTTGGTTTGAAACCATAATGCTTGTAGAATACTTGGGATCATTTAATAATTTATCTCTACTTCTTGTTAAAACCAATAACATGAATTATTTTAAGTCTTGGTACTGTTAAGGCAAGAGGAAAAGCTTGGCAGAAACTTGTAGTATCTGCAGAAAAAAATGTCATTCGTTGACTTTTCCCCTAGAAATGTCTCAAGTATCTACTTCATTTTAAATGTGTTGAGTTTTCAGTTGGTTTGTTCTCTTAGTTCTTACCTTATCAGGTCAGATCAGTCTCAGACCTACCTAAAAATCATAATAATAAATAAAAATAAAAAGTATATAAAATTAGAATATAAAGATCCCAATCCATGAATACAAGCAGTAAATATTTTAATACAAGTTTGGAATTACTTTTAAGTTGAAAAGAAATGCAGAGCTGACATACTAAACTTCTTCCTTAGGGTGTTTAAAAAGGGAAGAGCTTTTTAGGTGCATCCCTTTCATGCCAGGATATTTGCAATGATTTCTGTAAAGGCACTTACATAGTGCAAAGACCTGAACCAGTCCTTAGCTGATTCAGCTTTCTGCTGACTATGAAATTAAGCCTAATGAGCTCTCAAGACAATCATGCACAGCTCAGATATTAAGAACAAACTTGAACTCTGGTACAAACCAACATGCTCATCGCCAACTTGTTTCTAGACATCGCAGAGATCTGCTCCTCATTAAGGTTACCCTTGTGGGGTAACATTTTAATGATTGATAAACTGACATGAAGAAAATTCAAGACATTACCCTAAAGGTGGTTAGTGATATCTGAACCCCAGATACGCTGGATTTTTAACTCGTTGCTTACACAGATTTCATCTGAAGCTTTCATCCACGGGCAGAAAGTTGCTTTATCTACAGGGGCCTATACAGGTTTGGAGCAAACTGCTGAAAGTAACGTTTCAGAACAGGAGGTTTGGGGCCTCTTTTTCCTTTTTGTTTGTTTGTTTGTTTGTTTGTTCTAAATTTTTCCTCTGTTTGTATGCGTGTTATGAAAAAAAGGCTGTTTCTATTGCAATGTTTCTACTGGGATATTGACATTCAGAATAAACCAACAAAAAACTCTTCCACTGTTGGCTGTGTAGGAGAAGGGGATACTGCTGTTCTCAGTAACTGAGTTTTTTTTGTTTTTTTCATTTGTGAAAGTTTTTTTGTTTTTTGTGAAGGTTGTGAAGAGCTTTCTGCTCTTCATCCACAGCATCATTGCTCTTCAGGAATGGTGTCATCCAATGCCAGCCCCCTCTGAGGTTTATCTTTGTCCTGAAGTGTGCATTGTGCCAAAAACCCAGCAGCATCCTTTGCTCACAGTGCAGAAGAGGCCTCCCTTCAGCCACCATGCTCACCTGTGGCTGCCGAAATCTCTCTCCAGCTCAAAGCTTGGTGGAGCACACGGGGCCGTGGTATTCCTCGTGGCTTCAGTGTGCTGAAAGAATGGGGGGGAAAAAAAAGTCACAGCCTGAGTCTGGGGCCAAAGCTGATTGTCAGTCTTAAGGAAAGTGTCATACTGCAATATGAAACACATCTCCTGCTGGAACGGCAGCTTCTGGGACTGCAATACATCCCCTTTCTCTTGGACACAAGATCAATTGCGAATCCCACCTGAGCACAGAATTATGCCTCCGAACCTCAGCCTCCATTTACAAGATTTCTCTTCCCTGTGATTGTTATGGCAACTTTAAAAACCTGAAATGCATTTTTCTTGGGTCTGCAGAGAACCTGAAAGGATTGTTTTGAGCACATGAATTGTCTCAAGCACAGGCGTAAAAACCAACGTGCCAATTGAAATGTCAACCCAGCCAAAGTCTCCTAGCCACCACTGATATTTCAGGAAAATAACAAGTAAAGAGCTGATGGCATTTATGGCACCATCCAAGCCTTGGCACCAGAACCCATAATGGCACTATATGCAGCTGTCAGGACATACAGCTGGCAGATTTGATCGCAGTCCCTGTGTGCACTGATTCAACAAAGCACGGTCCACCAGCAAAAACAAACAAACAAAACCTGTGAATCTGAAAAAGCAGAGCAAATTGATTTCAATATATTTCATATGCCTTGGTTTTTCATATTTATTTTGCTATTTATTTAACTTTAATCCCTTACAAAGCCTGGAAGTGCCTGGACTGCAGTTCTCTCTATTCTGAAAACATACCGACCTAAAATATCAGTCCCAGCTTAGCTGTGGGTGTTTACAAAAGTTTTTTTCCTATATAAAACCCTAGTCAAAACCATTTATTAACCAGCTGGTGGCAGTGTTTTCATTAGGAAAAGATAAAAGGTATCACTTTCCATATAATCCACTCTATCAGCTATTAAGCTGGAAGAATCTTACTTGTTACTTGGTTTCTCCCATTAAAATTCTAAGAAAATCCATACAATAAAACACTTAGTCACTGCAGCAGGGTACTTTGCTTTTAATAGGTTATATATTGTCAGGAGAGAGCAGATATGGGGATTTTGCTCCCTTTCGAGCCTGGCTGTTGTTTCTGCTGCCAGAATGCTGCTTCGTTAGAGGGATCCTTGCTTTTCTGTGCAAGTTCGTTTAGATTTCAAACAGAGATGTTAAGAACAAGATAAAAGCATGACAGATTTAATATTGGTTTCTACCCACTACTGTGCATTGTGTTTTGAAAGAGAGAGCTAGAAATTGTTTCTCGAAAATGAGAGCACTGCAATATTTCCCTGCTCTCCCCACACATTCAGCAATGGCGTGTTCCCATCACCCTCCTGAATCTTAATTTAAACCAGGTCATAGCTGTGTGCAGGAAAGCTTCCTATCTCCTTATGGAATTTATTAAAAAGAAAGAGCAATTAATCAGCATTTATCAGAATTAACTTCCAGGGTGCAGACTGCCTTATCTGGAAACACCAAATGCCCGTCCCACCTAAGCTTCCGGCACCAAGCCTCCACAGGCAATATTTACAGATTTTTCCATCCTGAAATAACAGGTACCAAGAATGCTAAGTGACAAGTGAAAGCTCTTCTGACCCTTCTGATTGAGAATAACATTGCACTCCTACTCGGAGGAATCAAACACTCCCCCCCATATGTGATAGCCATGCCATCTGCACCAGCTCCATCTGCTAACAGGCATCTGAAGCCTACACATATGTACCCAAAACAGATGCCAATACGTGTCGGAACACCTCCTTTATGTCTGGGAAATCACATTGTGCTATAGCTAAGATGTAAAAAAAGAAATGCTTATTTTAACGCATAAGCACCCTGAGCTTGTACTCAGCACCATGGGTGTGGAGCCAGCACAGCCGCTAGCTGCAAACCCCAGCCCTGGACACCCCCTCACTGCACCCACATTAGTGCAGATGCAGTAGCTGCGGGGTTAATGCCTGCAACGAGGATATAATGAGATTAAGAAAGACTCGAGACCCACCACAAATACCTGCACTGCTGTTCAGGAATGGCCCGTTTAAGTGGCAGCTCTCCAAGGCTGGGCACTTCTCTCTCTTTTTACAGCATCTTAGCACCACGGATGCTCAGCTTGCTTTAGATTATCCGAGAAGCACTCAAATACAAAGAATAAATACTATTATTAACTTAAATGTGCCAATGCTTTAAAGACGGGCACTATGCTAAATGGGTACATATTTTCTATAAGTTATGGCCATTAGCTTTCAGCTTGGGTTTCCTTTTCTTCTCTTTTACGGCTGACCAGAAACTCCAGTGCAAGGAATCCTGAGATTTAAAAAAATATATAAATATATATATACACTAATAAATGGTAAAGCCAAACAAACACACATAGGATGGATATCTGGTGCTCAGCTCCTTGCTACCCCCAGGGCTGGCTTGGACATGGGGCCCCAGGTCAGCCAGCACCCCACATCCATGCCAACCCTGGGTGTCCGGATGGGCGAGCAGCATCCATCCCAGACCCAGAGGGAGCAGAGCGGGGAGTCTGGCAGGCAAGCTGGCAGGGGATCTTCCTCGCTGTGACTTTGTCAAGATTGATTGATTTTTCTCAGATCGCTTCATTTTTTATGATCTGGCATTTTCCAATGGAAAAATGTTTTCAGAAGATTTCTGGCTAGCCCTGTTCATATCCCTTTGGGGGTTTGTTTCATTTCTGGCCTTTTTCAATACTTGATGAGTGCACAGTTTCTGCATGGAGTGCAAATGTTTGGAATAAAATTTCCTCGTAAAACCCCCTAGGATGCACATTTCATTAAATTATTCCTTTCTCAAGTTAGAAGATACTGTAAATATTTTTCAGTGAATAAGTGATTGATGTTTCATTCATCTGAATTTGCCTCCACCTTGGTGTTCTTTCCCTGTGAATATTCCTAAGAGCTGGCTGAGTGATCAGAAAAATTAAGCACTGCAGCCAGGAGTGTTTGTGGAAACACATTTTATGTTTATTCCCCAAATACTTCTCCATGGTTAAGCAGCCATGATCCCAGGGTGAGACAGAAGCCAGCATGTGAACTGGTAGTCACACCACAAACAGCCCAGCTGGAAATCCACAGAAATCTGCCATCAGTCAACAACTTAAAACAAACTCCAAAAATGTGGCAGCAGACAAATCAGAAAAAAGGCAGAAAAGAGGATGTGTATGTAAACACAACCAGAGCTCATACCAAGATTCATGCCTTGTGTTCATTAATCTTTGTTATTTATCCCCTGGCATATATTAATTCAAACATTGATTATTTTTTTTTTTAAGTAATATTATTATGGTAAACATTTTGAAGTAGGAAGCTGTAATAGATCCAATATGTGTTTACTTTGACCTGTGCATTTTAACAACTGGCATCATAATAGAAAATACTTTGTATTTAGAGTCTAGCTTTTCATGGAGACCACCTTTCCAAAAGCCCACAGATTAACACTTTGAGTCATTTGTTCTTGTACTTCTTTGTTTTGCCTCCTAAAGCATCTTCTGCGGGAACATGAATAGGCCCAGGACCTGACAGCAGTGTGATAGCAAAACTTTACAAAGCTGTTTGAAATATTGGAAGCCTTCTGCCAGGTCCTTGTTGGGCCCTGGCCAGTCTGAGTGACAGTTCCCTTCCCCAGGTACAAGGCTGTGATGCATACGTGCACAATCACATTCCTGGCAGACCGGCATCATCTCATAGGGTTCATCATATGTTCAACACCAGAAAAACTCAGGTCTTCTTTTCCAAACTTCATTTACCACAAAGCTGACAGAGAGCAGAGTCATCTCTATGTGTCATTCACTGCCAGCGGACTTTGGTCCAAAGCAGACCTCAGGACCTACTCACACCCAAGTTCTCCTCTTGCTCAGTCTCACTCACTGCTAGATGAATATGCCAGTAAAAGAGAATTAGGAAAAGGCCCAGTCCTTGCCTGGGAAAGAATTTTCAAAGCAAAAAGCACTTTGAGGCTCAGATTTGGCTTTTATTGGTTCCTGGTGTCTCAGCTCCCTTTGATGCTTTTGAAATCCGCAGATTTTCAAATGTACCCCCAGCTGGCTTCCTACTCAAAATGCTGCTCGATTGCAGAAGTTACGGCCCATCTTTATTCTCCTCCATAACCTTCCACTGCATTTCAGCCCCTTCGGTAGCTCTGTTGACGTTAGAGGGCAGTCTTCCATTTTACTGCTTTTTCAAGCATGTTTTAAATAGTGCTTATTGTAATGTGCAGAGCCGCGAGAGCTTTGGCAGGCTAGGGGTGAGGGGAGAAATGCATTATAAACAAAATGATGCCATTTTCATTTAAAAACTACAATTCTGCAAATATATTCTTTTAAATATCACATTTGCATGATCTTTGTATAGCTAGAAGGGTATACAATTTAGAAAATGTAACACACATTAACTGTTTCAGATTGCAATAGCTATCTGTGAGGGCTCTGTGATTTCCCAACAGGACTTGGAATGAATTAGTGCAGAGCCTTCCTTGGCATTGCAGGGTACTAAAGTAGAGGTGGCTAAAGGGGACTACTCTGCACCTAAGTTAGGTGATAAATGTTCTCTAAAACCCTATAATCTTTTTAATTTCACTTCAAGAAGCATTTTGAAATCAAAGATCAGCCAAAAAAAAAAAAAAAAAAAAAAGCCAAAGACCAGAAGTTGCTGTAAAATTTGTAGGGAATGTATTTCTGAATCAGAGACTAAGAAATGTCTCATAGTCATAAAACCATAAACCATCTATAATGCCATTCCAACATTCAAAGTGGTAATATTCATATATCAAAGCCAAGGTGCTGTTAGCTTCCAACTCTTTTAGGATGGCATTCATCTTTATGACAAAAATAATTACGGAATGCTAACCTGCAGCGACTCCAAACTTGTGCAAGAAAAAAGTATCACGTCTCCCATCTCCAGGCCCACCAAATTTAAAAAAAAATAGGCTTGTGATCATGAAAATGAAGAAAGAGAAAAATATCATAGGCTTTTATCTCTTTGGTAATTTTTTTTTTTTTTGAGGGGGTGGGACAAGTAAACAGTACCAAAAAAAAGTAAGAAAATATCAAATTGCTCACAGATCCAATTTGAGCCTGTCCTCAAGGACTGGTTTATATTTTCTGGATGTAAGACCCAAGCACAGAAGTAGTCAGCAACCTGCCGCTGGTGACATAGGGAGGGTGGGGGACCTTTTTTAGGAAGAGGAGGAATGGCCCCATTTATTTTTCTTCAAGACCCTGCGCCAGGAGCGCTGCCCTCCCACCCTGGCTCAGCGCTGCTGGGTTTCTGCCTCTGCAGCACCGCAGCATAAAAATATTCACAGAAAGAGAAGAATCTCTTCACTCTCCCCCACTGACATGGGAAAGTCATTGCTTATTTATGGTAAAATTGAACTGTTTCCTGAAGGTCAAGAATTTTAAAAGTAACTCTCAGAAATAAGAGTTTTTCATGCACTCCAAGCCAGCTCCCCGGAGAGCAGTTGTGTTTGCTGTTGCTTGCCAGTTTTGTTCAGTTAGTCAGGAACAAGTGTTTACCTTGCTGTTGTTACCAACCATTGCTGTATTTAACAAGGCATTGAGAAAAATATAAAACTGTACTGGGGTCATTGAAAAAAAAAAAAAAGGCACAAAGCTACTGAAACATCATTTTCTATGACTATTGATAAAAGCCCCAATATTTTATTGTGTAAAATGTAGCACCATTCAGCTACAAGACCCTTAAAAATGCTGGGTTTTAATGCAGTGTCAGTATATCCATCTAAAATACAAGATATTCTATGGAAATAAAAGGTGAAATGATTGACAATATCCTAGCAAAATATCCACATTTATATACAAAATTCTGGTTTTCATTTTAAAGACATAGTGCCTGTGGTATTGGGATTTAAGCAGTGTTACAGGCTCAAATATGCAGACTGCAAATGCCAAAGATGCAGACTGTGCCAAAACACCTGACTTCATTTTGAGAACTCACCGAAGATAAATGTTACTCATTTCCTTAACACGAATATGTAAATGACACCTTAATTATTGATCCTAAGGAGTGATTTGTAAAGTTCATAAACCCAAATAAGAAAATTATCACAATGCTTTACATGCAAAAGAGCAAACTGTCTCACCTGGCCCTGCAGTGTAGCTCATTCTCATGTGCATCCTGTCCCTGCACGGGAAAAATGTGGCATCACAAAGCACCTGGGTGGCAAAGAATAGTTTGGTGGCAGAAAAAAAAAAAAAAAAACCAACCCCATACAAAAATAGAGAAACTGGTTGAGTTTTTTGAAGAGTTTTAGCAAATTTTTTTTTGTTTTATAAGTATTTTTTCATAGACCAGTTACATCAATTCCACCCACATGGGTCATTTGTCTTCTTTCATTTAAGGTTGTTTAAAGTAATCAACAGATCTCCATGCATCAGTTAGCATACTTCATTATGTTCAGCAATCAGGATTTGGCCTTAAATTGCTCCGTAAGCTCCTACAGTCAATTTTCCTACATTGCCTGAAGTGGCTATAAGGAACCTCATTAATAAATGGACATGATTAGATCACATAGCCAAAGGTAATCAAAGATAAGAGAGAATATAAATAGCGTATCAAGTAAAGTTTGTTTTCTCCAAACTGTGCTGTTTTATTAAAAGGTATAGAAATAGAGTACTTTTCATTCTCCTGCACATCTGGAGGGCAGGCGGCACGGCAGCAGAGCCCAGCACTGTCCTACGGGTGCTGGTCACAGCATGCTGGGGTGGCCCCAGTTGGCATGGCTTCGGATGCCAAAACTTGAGACTGAGTCAACAACGAGCAGTCGCGCAGCTCGTCCCCTTGACTTACACGCTGCTGCTTTGCATTATGGAGCACTCCAGCCAGCACCAATTGCTGTCTAATTAAATGAATGACTTAGCATCCTTCCTGACGTGCCGTGGTGTCTTGTGCAGCAATAATTTTTGCCATATTTTGAATGTGAAAATGAGTTTGAAACTGAGAAACATGAGATGAAGTGGCATTTCACAGGATGCACTTTGCTAGGCATCACTGAGCAGCAAAAAATATGCTCGGGACTGTGCTGCTCCCATCATCCAGGAAGCTAACAAGGTTCACATTGCCAGCAGGAAGGAATAATTTGCAGACCTGGCTAAAACTAAAAAGCGAAAAGACCAGCGGAGTCAAATGCATCCCATAGCACAGGGAAACCAAAAGGCATGTCTGACCAAGGAGTCTTTTATAGAGCAGACCAGATTCTCTTCTCCAAAACCTGCAGACGTATAAGAGACTTTATGGCTTCCAACTGAGAACATCTGATATCTTTGATACATCTCAGCGTAGTGGGGACTGTTACCATAAATGCCACTATTATTTTCTTGAAGTCATTTAAGAAGGGCTTCAAGAAAATCATTAACAGAAGCACTGGGACTCAGTTCAAAATTAAGACATTTAAATATATGGCCAGAAAGTAAATAACTGAATGCAAATTGTGTGTCTGGCCTCCCCCCACACTCAGCTGGGCTCAGCTTGGTACATCCAACGTACTGATGGATTGCTTACAAAGAAATGTGCCATGCTGGGGAAGGGCCCTCAAACACTGCCATCATGATGAGCATGAAGCCACAGAACACAAAAGGAGTCAGTCACAGCAGGCTGGTCCTGAAGTGTTTCATTACCCTGGGTTTTCATTTACTGCAGAAATGTTCTAAAACAACACTGCAGAGGATTAGCAATGATGACACCACCAAACAGGAACAAATATTAATAAATGGTAACTTTTTTTCCTACAAAATTTTCATTTTTATTTTATATAATTACAAAATTTCTGTATTTAGCAAGATGAGATCCATTGTTCCTTTTATTTACTTTGTGATTTTACTTGAAAACAAAGAAAATGGAAGTCCACAACAGACAT